>NC_136605.1:3318627-3741127 GCF_910589615.1 Taurulus bubalis
CTTGTGTTGTTTAGCCAAGTAGATAGTTTTGGGTTTCCCTGGTACAAAATATAATACTCAGATCTCTGGAACTACTTTCTATAGTCATCATAAGATATGTTGAGTTACCAGGGACACACAGTAGGGTTGTTGTCCAGTTTTGTTTTTATTGCATCCTGTTTTTCTTTTTAATCTCATCATTACTTGACACGTTGTCCTCCCTGTCCTTATTACATTCACGCCAACAAAGCATATGAAATTGACTGTAACTCTGTTAGAGATCTCTACTCCAGCGTCCTTTCAGGAGCCTCATCTGTCTCCCTCTGTCCGTCTTGTCTCTGCAGGGATATCATGTCCATCTACAAGGAACCTCCGCCAGGGATGTTTGTCGTCCCCGATCCTCAAGACATGACCAAGGTATACAACAAAAAAAAGGCCAGGTGTCCTGTGACGAGGCTATGACCCGGTTTACCCTTTTCGTTTGAAATGGCTCGTGTCTAGATGGAAGTCTACGTGAGATTTAATACATTGAGCCACATGCTGAGGTCCACGTGGACCAAATCTACGTTTGTTTTCCTTACATCAGAGTCGGCTCTATTCCAGGACAGAAGGTGCTAATGTACCGGAAACTCTTTGGTAACCGCTGTATGTATAAGAAGTGGACGTAGTGACCGTCCCCCTATTGGTTTGTGGACTGCGTTTATGAAGCCGAGTTCGGCAATCTTGATTACGGCTGTCGCCATGGTGTTTTTTCCACAACCAATGCACAGGAGTGATGTAGAGATGTGTCAATCAATCACCTTGTATCCTCGCCTTAATGCATCCCCTGCTATATGGTCTGTTTGACTCTAAATGACCGTAATTTATTAAATGAAAATCATGCTGTATTGAAGAAGACTTGAAACTTGAGATTGAGACATAAACTCATGTTTAACTGCTCACCTAACTGCTCGCCTGGTAACCGCTTAAAATAAACACCAGAAGAAGAATAGCTTGCGCACGACAACATGTAGAGATGAACTAACTCAAGCGCATGGGTGGCTACCCGCGAAGGCAAGATTTTTCGTCTCCTTCACAGGCTCTCGTTCACGCCGTTCCATCATTCATTTAGCGGTCGACCTGATCAGATAAACACGACCACAGTTTGATGCGCCTCCCGTCGCTTTCTTCCTGTTGATTAGCGATACAGGAAGAAAACAACAGCTCATCTGTCACTTCTATTCAATTGTACGGACGGAAATCACCAATTTGTCTCTGAGGGCTTTACAATCTGTCCAGGAAACCTCAGAGAGAACCACAGAGGAGGGACCCGCCTCCCAGGATGGACACGAGTACAATAGATGGCATGTGTGCTGTTTTCCATATCTGATAGTTGTCCTCTGGACCGAGACGATACTTTGATGAATGGGTCATTATATTTGACGATTCAATTCCAAGTACGCCTGAGCCGACCGTGAATATCACCGTTAAAATTGTGTGTTTTGGTTTAAATATCAGCCTATTAATAATACAATGTGAAATCAAAACAATCTCCATGTAGTATCAGGTTGCACCGTCCAATTTTGCGGCACCATCAGAGCGATGCTACTCAAACACTTTGTAAATCGGAGCGATCACATAGCACTGTCGAAGCACTAATTATTACCTTAAGTTATGAATCTCCACTCTATTTCAGTCCTCTAGATAGCGGCACATTGTAAACACACACACACACACACACACACACACACACACACACACACACACACACAACAAAGGGAACAAACGGATCGGTCCCTTATTCTGAAATGGCAGCTCAGCAAATCATTTTGTGGTTTATACTAAAGAAAGAAAAAATTGATTTGTGGACGATAGGCAAGACTAAACCACCAGAAGAAGAATAACTTATGCACAACAACATGACGCGACGAACAAACGCACGGGCGGCTACGCGTGAGACGACATGTTACGCCGCGCCCTCATTCATTTAGCGGTGGATCTGATCAGGGATCAGATAAACACTACCACGGTGAAAAGCTCAGAGGAAGCAGCTTGGAGCTGCTCTTTATTGGAGGGGGTGAAGTCAATATTTGCATTAAGCTACAGAATGTTGAGATGTGTGTCCGATCAGAGATTTTTTTTTAAATGACATTTTGTTGTTCACCCTTTCGGTGTTGGTTCTTCACCTCTGAGCGGCACGCAGCCGCTTCTCTAAAGGTCTCATCCAGAGAGAAGTCTCAAACTGGTTTCTGTGTGTCTGAAGGGATTACTGCCACAGCAGCAGAGCGATGACGTCATTATTCAGTCGTCTGTAGACCACGTCGTTTTAAAAGATTTGGTGCATATTAATTCACCAGATTGACTGATAGACTCGAAAATAAATGTTTTATTCCCATTGTTTTGTTGTTGCTCCCTGGGAAACTAATAACAATATTCCGACTGTGTTTTTTTTATATGATATAACTCAAAACAATTATGATTATAGAAATAATAATCAGGAATATTCAGGTAGAGACAAGAGGAGCTTCCTATTTCAATTGATGTAATGGACCTGGTTAGTGGATAGGGGGCGCCGGCCCAAACCGAGGTCGAGACTCACTGCCCTAAACGTCTCCTTTCCTGCACAGATCCACGCCCTGATCACGGGGCCGTTCGACACGCCGTACGAGGGCGGCTTCTTCCTCTTCCTGTTCCGCTGCCCCCCCGACTACCCCATCCACCCACCGCGGGTCAAGCTCATCACCACCGGACACAACACCGTCCGCTTCAACCCCAACTTCTACCGCAACGGCAAGGTCTGCCTCAGCATCCTGGGGTGAGTCGCCGTTCATGTCTCATTTGTAGGACTCATTTGGGACGGGGTTTCTGTCTCACAACGTAGAGCTATAAACTACCGTGTGTGTGTCTTTGTTTAGGACGTGGACTGGCCCAGCATGGAGCCCAGCGCAGAGTATTTCATCTGTCCTCATCTCCATCCAGTCTCTGATGACGGAGAACCCATATCACAATGAACCTGGCTTTGAACAGGTACCTTGTCTGTGTACTCGTTTTTTTATTTTTTTAACTTGTTGACGGTTATTAACCCAATTACCTTTTGCGTCGACTCCATTAGAAGAAATCAAGCGCAACAGAAATATACTTTATAAGAACCGGTGGGTCAGAGGCGCGTCGGTGGGGGTTGATACGGTTAATTTGTTTTATGAGACCTGCAAGGGACCGACGTCGAAAAAGCTTTCCGTTGGAATTAGGTCGGGTGCAGGCATTCAGGTGTGACGGATAAGACTCTGCTCTTGCTTTGCACAGGTAAGCTCAGCAGGGGGCGTCGCCGATCTGGTTCATCCTTTTTATGTTGATTGTGTTGTAATGCGCGCCCACTGATTTTGTATTTCTTCATTGAAGGAACTAGAAGTAAGAATTTGATTGACAGGTTGTTCATCCAATCGCCTGCAGAGTATTTTATTTAATTCTTTAAGTACGTCGTCTGTGTAGATCTTGATCGATACAACAATCCAATATCAATCAACGCTAATGCCGTGTTCACACCAAAACAGTTGCGAAATATTCGCGCGTCCAGATTACATGTTAAGTCAATGCACAGCTGCGTTAAAGCGAATTTTTCGCCGAGCGTCGCGATAGAAGCGAAACGGCGTCGCAACGCCGCTTTTTCGCTGTTTCGCTGGCGTTCAAATATTTCAACTCCAGCGAATAATTCGCATGACGCGGAGTTGCGAAAGCCAATCAGCGTTGAGAAGCTCCGCTCGTCACCGCCGTCCGGTCGTCTATGTTGCATCAGCAAAATGGAGGACCAACTTATAGTTGCCGTCTGCGGTCACCCGGTGCTTTACAACACAAACTTTTTACTCCTTCCATGGTCGAGTAACGGAAATGAAGAAGGAGATTTTCGCGGCGAAAAGGGACTGAAGCCCCGCCCCCTTTCCCCAGCGATGGTTGCGAAAAACTAAAAAACACCAGCGGCGCGATAGAAGCGAAAAAGCGTTGCGAATTTTCGCAACTGTTTTGGTGTGAACACGGCATTAGTGAAAAGGCCTTTATTTTGAAATCCCCATGGCACATCTGTGTGCACCTCCTTCCTACAGAGCCCAGCAATAAAATAATCAAACCAGTTGATCCATAACTGATTGATTGGCACCTCGTATCGATAGCAGGCCCCTGAATCCAAATCGTATCGCCGCAGACTTTGTGAGGTCAGCAAATATCGTATCGTTGTCCAAAGAATCAATATAATATTGTATTGTGATAAAACTGGATTCAAACCCAACCAACACCGTTCACACAACCTCCAGTTTCCACAGACGAAGGCAGCAAAACCCAATGTTGTGTATTGGGAAGCGCAATATGTATAATAAAACAAACTTCACTGCAGTATTTAATAGAACACAACTCTTTTACCTGTAATGCATTACAAAATGACTTGGTACTTGTATGTAGTGCCGCCCCCAGAGTAGCACTGAAGTACAGGGTCAGGAGCTCCTCCTCAAAGCAGGAGGAGAGCTGTGGAGAAAAAAGAAATGGCGCTTTGGGTCGCTCCATTTCTGTTGGAGAAAAATGGCAAAAAGTAAACATGAGAAACTCGCAATTGTGTTTCTTACTTTTCGAAAGAGGGCCTACATATATGCGCGGTGTCTGGACACACAAATCCGATATGATCACTCGCAGTTCGGACAGTCCGTCTTAAAGATCCAATTTGAGGACCAAACTGGTTCTGCCTGCAGTCTGAACGCCCATGTCACATCGTTGGACAGATTTGAAGTTGGTCATTTAATTGAGGCGATTTCAGTGGAATAATGTCAATAATTAAGTCCTTTGTTTGCTTTTTCATGCACTGTAATTCATGTGTGTGTGTCTCTTTTTCAGGAGCGCCACCCGGGCGACAGTAAGAACTACAACGAGTGCATCCGCCATGAAACCATGAGGGTGGCCGTGTGCGACATGCTGGAGGGCAAAGTCCCGTGTCCCGAAGCCCTGTGGTGAGACAGACGCCATTCCTCTTCTTGTTCCATCTGTCGGCAACGTCTTTCCCCTCTCTGGACGCTGATCCCGTCCCTCTCGCTTCATCATCCTCTTCTGGCTGCACATCAGCTAATTTGTGTGTGTGTGTGTGTGTGTGTTTTTCAGGAGTGTGATGGAAAAGTCCTTCCTGGAGTACTATGATTTCTACGAGGGCGTCTGCAAGGAGAGACTGCATTTACAGGGGCAGAACATGCAGGTGACTGAATTTATTCTTATTTATTTATTAATCCATGCACATTTAACCAACGCTTGTGGAGGAACGGTTTTGTTCCAAGATTCTGTTTTTGGATCACCTACTTATTTTAGTACTTGATTTATTTATGGACCCGTACTTGTACACCACTCAAAGCGCTTTAACACTACATGACATCATTCACACACTGATGGGAGGAGCTACCATGAAGGTGCCTCATCAGATTATCAACCATTCATACGCCGTAGGCGCAGCTGCGGGAGACATTTAGGGTTAAGTGTCTTGCTCAAGGACACATGAGCTAGCTCAGCCAGGAATCGAACCGCCGATCCTCTGATTTGAAGGACGACCCCTGCTCGCACCTATCACGCCCAGACGGCGCTCACCCCTCTGTCTGTTTACCTGATGCCTCTCCCTCCTTCTGTCCAGGACCCGTTCGGCGAGAAGCGCGGCCGCTTCGACTACCAGGGCCTGCTGGCTCGCCTCAGCGCCACCCACAAGCGGGTACGCGAGAAGAGCCTGGCGGAGGACGAGCGCAACGACGTGGATTCGGACTCAGACACCAGCTCCACGGGGACGGACCCCGACAGCCAGGGCAGCTCCCAGCCCTGACCTCCCCCTCCCTCTCCCCCCAACCCCGGACAGCGCTGGACTCAAGGGCCGGGCCGAGAACTTAAAGGGCAAAGGGACCTTTTTTCTTTTTCTTTTCTTTTTCTTAGTTTTGTGTGCCGTGGAGGAACAAAGTCAGCGAGTTGGAGGGAGGCTTCTGTTGGACGTGTCAGAGAGGAAGGAAGAAAGAAAGAAAGAAAGAAAGAAAGAGAGAGAGAAGAATTTGTAGTCCTCTCTTTACAATGAAAATCATCCGCTAGTGAAATGCCCAGGGAATCTGGCCTGGAGCAGCGTAGTTGTGCTACTTGTGTAGCTAACCAGCTGTCATGCTGATGTCCTGTTTGATTAAAAAAAGAAAAGCCTGATAGATGTTGATCAACCAGCCACCGTGCAAATAAAAGGTTCGTTTCGTGGCTCAAGACGCTGAATGCAGATATTGCATCATTCTAAAGAAGCTCGCTCCACTTTGACCCACGAGCCCAGTCCCTCTTTCACATACTCCGTACTTAGGATCTGATGGGAGTCGAGCTCCTTTTGGCTTTGAGGCAGAGCGGGTTGGGGGCGCATACTGGCAAAGCAGGCTCTCCTGCAAAGCAGCCCCGTGTCCTTTAAATCCAACGATGGACCTTTTTAACGAGCAGGATGTAGTTGGACAAAGTGGCGAGGCCGGGGACGCCGCAACCGGGCCACTTTAAGAACATCAGCAGCTGTGTGTTGTACAAAGAAAACCTTCTGCTTAGCTTTTGGTTCCAATCATGCTGTTGAGTTGACAGTGAATCTGTTCCCCAGACAAGAAGCCGGTAGAGAAACATGTCGCCTCTCACTGGCCTTTTGGTTCTCATTGACCTTTTTGTTCTGTTGTTCTGAAACTAATGCTTCACTTCTGCAGGGTGCGTTGTTTACTTGGGGAAACCCTGCTGTTCTCGCCTGTGAATCCGGACCATCCCTGCTCTTTAGCTACATCCAGCCCCCGGGGCTTCTGGGAGGGGGAAACTAATGGCGTAAGCAAAAGTAACTCCCCATGCGCGCACGTCTGAAATGAGGGTCCATTCCAATGCGTTGTATACCGCTTTAGTATCGCTTTCTACGTCATTTCAATTCATACTGTTTTTGTTCTAAAGAAACCCGACATAAAGTCATTTCATAAACCGAAAGAGGCATATGAGTAAGCATTTTTTACACTTCCTGTTCCCTCCTCTCAAAGCAAATGTGATTTTATTTGTTCGACGACATACATCAGTCAATAGCCCCCTTGTGTTCCTGCTTTAGCCCAACGTTAGCTTGTTGCTTCTGAAATAAACTAAAAAATATATATATGCATACATTATGCATATATACACACATATTTCTAACTTCCCGGTTTACAAAAACACGTCGTCGCTTTGTTTTCACTTCATATTCATTCGCTATATTCCCGGTGCGTGCTTTTTCCTAACGAGCAAGTTTCACCCGCCAACGTGAGAACCAAGAAAATGACTGGACTCGTTGGCGGCTTTTGTTTTGCAGAGCGAGCGCTCTAAAAGTCCTTCTGGATGCGAGACGCTCGTGCGTTACGTGTCGAATGTGTTATCGGTTGCTGCAGTTCTTCCGCCTGTTCACATTTGCTGCAAAAAGATCCTTTTGTAGGGCGACTCGGCCGTCGGCGCAAAGGGAAAAATCAATAAAAAATAGGCGGCAGACACTCAGACTGCTGGAGCCTCATAGGAGCTTGAGGTTAACTTTGCTCGGCCGAATGCAGACTCTTTAACTTCCACATTAACGCCATTCTTGTTCGCTTTTCAACGAGGGGTCGGACCAATGTTGTCTTGTGCTGTCGCGTTTGCTTCCTGCCGTCCATTGTCCTCTGCCTGAAGAGAGGGGCGGTCTGCTTCTGCCTCTGCTGTCCCGTCCAAACCCCGGTCCGCCCGGCGCAGGGTTGTGCGCTCGAAATGGGATTACTAATGCAGGGCATTCCTTTTTATTTCGTTTTTTATTATGTTGTAGAATGTTTATGCGGAGAAGCAGAATATATGTGATGGCCAAAACCGCGATTGCGTCAAACTTCCCCGGACGTGGAGGAGAAGAGATCGTATCCCTGTTTTGGTTTGTGTTGTGTTTGTGCTTAAAGCAGGGTTCTTCTGGGGCTCTTTAAAAAAATAAAAGCCTGGATTCCTGACAGATGATTTCCAGGTCTGAGAAAATGTCTGTATCGTTCTGGAGAAGTACAGAATAAAATGTTGTTCAGTCCTGATACAGTGACTCTTTTTTTGTCTTTCTGCTATAGATGTTCACTGTTGATCCCAAAGGAACTAGTCAGCACTAGCTTTAGTATTCTGACAGTTTATCTTATTTCTCGTCTTTAAATAGTGGGAATATTTACACGGGCAATAGTAAAAGACAGAAAATGTTCAATAAAATATGATCAAACAAAGAGTACGTGAAGACAAGTTTCCAATTGAACTGGATTCACTATACATAATACATACTCTAATAATAAATAATTATCTTATTTTAAGTAAAATAAAGGCTTGATTTAAAACGGAAAGCTTTTGAAAAATGTGACTTCAAATAAAATACTTAATTTTAGAAAAATGAAAGAGAAAAGAGAAAATGTGTGTGTAGGGACTTTATCTGCGGTTATTAAACCACTTGTTTCAGCTCATTTCTCCTCTCTGTTCACATCATTGTTGGTCAGTTAATTAATGCTTTAGGGTTCTGTGCCTTAATTTCGGATGTGAGTCGGTACGTTTGCTTAAAAGATCTGTGCTTTGTCTCGTAGTGGCGCTTCACATCCATTTTTGTGGCGTGAGTCCTTGGTCCTGATGGACCACAGCCTCTTGTCAGAGGGACTCGAACAGTTTGTGTCCAGGGTGAGAGCGGTGGGCTACAACAGAGGCTGCAGCGCACCAGACGGTGATGGAGGAGCAGAAGAAGGACTCTGACGGAGGTGTAGAAGTGCACCATCATGGTCCTCAGGTTGAACTTCTTCAGCTGCCTTCAGAAGAACATCCTCTGCTGAGCCTTCTTGGGGATGGAGCTGATGTTCAGCTCCCACTCCAGGTCCTGTGAAGATGGAGCCCACAGCAGCGAACGGACTATAATGGGACCAGTGGCAGTCCGGTTGTGCTTGAAACAGCAAAAATAAAATACATATGAAAAACACAACAGCAATGTCATAAAAATATATAGATAAGAAATATGCAAATGATGTATACTACAATATATAAAGTGTGAATAATAATGAAGAACATGGCATGAGGGAGTGTGTAAAAATGCATAAATAGTATAAATTAATAAATATATTAGTTTAAATGTACAGTATATATTCCGCAGTTGAATTATTGGAAGAAAGTGTTGTCCCGTGAAGTCAGTATTGCTCTGCTGAAATGATAAATTATGGGTTAATAGCTTCTGATGGGGTCAAATAAATAAATCATGTTGTGTATGTACATGGCCACTGAGTTTATACGCGTTTGCTCTCACCCCCTAATAGTGTTTGCATAAAGCAATCGATGACAAATACAAACCATGGTGTTCAGCGGTTATATTGGCTACGTGTCCTTCTGTCTTACAGAAATACCTTGTCTCCACAATAAATGGCTCATGCCACGTAACAGCCTGGATTTACTTCACAAGGCACTGTCTCCATTGTCCAACCTCCCTTGGACTCATCTGACACCAAAATTAATGGTAAAAAATATTTTGGGACCAACATTATTGAAATTGTGGATGAC
This sequence comes from Taurulus bubalis, assembly GCF_910589615.1. Taxonomy (NCBI): domain Eukaryota; kingdom Metazoa; phylum Chordata; class Actinopteri; order Perciformes; family Cottidae; genus Taurulus; species Taurulus bubalis. The sequence goes on from NC_136605.1 coordinate 3,328,132, forward strand.
CTTGTGTATTATCTTCTTCTAAGAAGAAGAAGAAGAAGAAGAAGACTGGAGGAAGGAAGAATATAAAGGGTTCCCATGATGCACCTGTCCCGCCGGTGCGCCCATGGATGTAGGTGTGTGCCACGCGCATGCACAGGTAGATAGCGAGAAGGAGGCGAGGGCAGCAGAAGTTTGGAGAAGAGTCTCGTGAGCTCAGCCGGTGGATCCCAGTCGACCAGGACGCTTCCTCGCCGAATAAAAACAAAACCGGTGAGTCCAGAAAGATTAAAAAAAAAAAACGGACACTTGTATCGCTTCACACGCCGAAGTGAAAATGTTTGATACCGTTTTAATCGTTTGCAAGAGGAGTCTTCATGCTCACGCGCGCCTTAACGCTAACTGCTAGGTGAAATACAATGGCGAATGTTTATTTTTGTCTTCTTCCAATTCATTGTGACTGGGTGTCGCAGGAATGACGTTTGACTGCATTTTTGCCATAAAACATGTTTTATTAACGTGAACTATGTCAGAGAAAATGCAACTAAAATCTCCTTATCGTCGCATATTGTTTGTCACACGCTGTTCCTGTGGCGGGGTTTTCACTTGAAACAAACCTGTTTCATAAGCCTTACGTGTCTCTCACTCTCTCACACACACACACACACACACACACACACACACACACACACACACACATACACACACCTGTGTGACTGGATGCTCTCCTCCAGGAGCAGCTGGGTGTGTTTCTACACTGCTCTACTTGCTGCTCAGGTCACACTCAAAAACAAATGTTCCATCTGTTGCACGGAAATACATTTTATCCAGTTTTCTCACTGTTTCATAATCCAGGTGACTGGAAGAGTACACAAATTTACACACAAAAAGAGGTGCAACTTGGGGAACCGGGTGAAATCCTTTTCACTGCAACATTTGTCCAAATGGATGGAAGAGCGCTCCACTAAAGCATCAGAGCCATTGATTGCATTGTTGCAGAGTTAGATCACAAATATCAAACCTTTCAGGTCCTCAAATGTGGACTTCTGTGGACTTCTTTTTTATCATCTCTTTTTAAATCATTATGTTAGATATTTTTGAGCTTTGGATTGTTGGTCAGACAAAACGAGGCATTTGAACTCCTCCCCATTGCCTCTGTCATGAGCGCTTAGAGACCTAATAAAACGATCACTCACTAATTGGAAAAACTAGCTTTAGGGGGGTAATTGTGCGACTTTTTTGCACATCAATAGGCTGATTTTTCAAACCGTTTTAGTCATGAGTACTTTAGCACAGACGGCAAATATTAAATCATTTTTATGTATTTTCCGGAATGAAGTCTATTTTCTTTTTTTTTGCTTTTGTACCTCGAATGAAGGCCTCAACCAATCATATGTGTAGAGTTGATTTATTTATTTTAGCCTCGACAACGGCCGTGCATACCGGTTAACTCCCTTTTGTCATTAACTTTCACAGTTTAAGACACAGACGCTGCGTAACTGAAGCAAAATTAACTCAGTCACTTTGAGCGTTTTGCTAAGAAGAAACTTGCCGTAATGAAATGGCTCACAAGCTTAAACTATGCATGAAATGACCTCAGACAGACAGCTCTGGGTCGTGTGTCTTTAATCCGTCACACCTCGGGTGTGTAAAGGCCTTTAGACTGCCTTAAGAACCCGACTTTCCCTTCTAGTCAACGTATTGGGACCAAACTGCACCCACACCTGGTTGTAAACACTGTTGTTAACCTAAAAGTGCTCTGGCACTACGTTGCTCTGGCACTACGTTGCTCTGGCACATTCCTGGAAAGAGGGAGGGAGTGAACGGTGGCGTAGAGCAAGAGAACCAGTCTGTTCAGGTCTCTTCATCTGTGTTGACATTGCACCGACATGAATGTGAAGGAACAGATTGTTCTGGACAGCACTTCCTGTTTAAAAAAAGAAAGAACACCTGCACAACAGTCTGCATCTGTTTAAATTAATCTGATATTTTGTTGTACCGTGATACACGTAGCCACCATGTTTGCTGACTTTAAACAACCAGAGGAGTTATGCATATGTAACACAAAATACTGCCATGTGAATATTTCCCATCAAAACTATTGCCTGCATTCATAGCAACACTTTGCCTGTGTGATATTGAACCCTCTTATTGGAAGAGGACCAATACCAGGATCGTACTCAGAGCAGCGTCTCGACAGTGAGTCTGACGTAAACAGTTGTGTAGCTTAAGCTATTTGGTTGAGCCTGGGCGCTTCCTCTGCTCCACTGTTCCAGCGTGTATGTCTGTGGCTTTTATGTGTACTACTTTTACACTATAGCGGACATGTTGAATATGTTCGGTGCAATGCAACCCTGACTATGAGGTCTTCATGCTAGTGCTGCACAATCCTGGACAAAATGGACTGGAATAATCGTGAATGGGGGCTTTTCAAGCCGGCCTTCTAGAGAACCGCCATTGATGAAATGTGGCGGTCAGACGCGGTCCCCACCCGTTAATGCAGGTAAATGTTCATTGTGAGGCGGTGACGGGCCGACCTAGAACGTAGGTGATTAATGGAACACCCTGGATTAGTCATGAAAAATGTATTTCAAGCTACTATTGTGAATGCTCCTGCAATGTTAATGGAACAATAAATCCGCCCCCCATAAAACTCATGGGTCTTTTGTTCAAACTGGCGACCTGATTAGCATTCAGCATTGGTAGCTGCTGCGTGGGTAAAATCTCACTGACCCATAAATACCATGAATGTTCCACAGTCGCAATATTAGCCGTTGTAGACGCTGCTATGCAGCAATGTTTTAAACCGATGGATTTGAAGCTGAGGATCGTGTTTGAGGCGGCACCTTGGAATCTAAAGTGAGCCACGGGAAACATGTTGTTGAATGCATCAGAGTTCAAAAAACAAATTCTACAACTGACACATGACCTCGTGTCCTGCTACAGGCAATGTTAGAGTTTTAGTTTGTAAAATGCTGCTCTGAGGTGTACCTCGGCCTGCTCTCTGGTTTACTGGTCAGACCGCATACCTCCACGGAGTCCTAGGGAATGACTCGACTTGTCATCCCTGGGCTTTCATCAGATGGAATGAAACGCAGAGGAACTGCAGGTGAAAGTTCAGGTCAACCTGCCACCATGATCGATAACACATTAACATATTAACAAGAGTCTAAACTGGTCTTTAGTAATTTCGGTTACATGATTATAGACCATGTCTACTGCCAGGTGCCTCAGACCACCTCTGGTGTTTACAACTCTAACGCTTTGAGTTTAGAAGTGTCAGAAGTTTACCAATATCCTGCCAAAAAGTAGTATATTAAATAAGTCATTTATGGGGGGAAATGTTTTTTTAATTGACTGTTTAGTTAGGGAATCGACATTGCGCTTTATTTTAGGACCCCAACCATGGGATCTCTATTTATTTAACGTCATTACCATCATTTAATGTAAACATCCTGCCCGCTTCAAATGCAACCAACGACCCGTGATCCTGTAGACAGCCGTACGCCCTCCCTGCCCTCCTTCACCAGACTACAATATGGACACTTGTGGGTGTGGTCTGTGTACATGGTGTCTTTTTCTGGCAGGAAAGCGCCCTATATATGTTTCTATGACAACTACATCAACAATTGTGTATACCACTTCTAACCACCGCATGATGGCCTGACGTGGCTCCTTTTGCTTTTTAATCTCTATTTGGGCTTCTTATTTGTTTGACCTTGTCTTTGAATGGATGAGCTTGTCACCGCTCAACCTAACAGCATGACGGGAGCGAGGAGGCCGGTTCCTTTTGGAGAGGAGGCGTAGCGGTAAAAGCACAACAAATCCCAGCAACACTCGGTATCTTCCTGATCGGCCGATCTGCTCCCACAAGCAGACTTTTTGGTCCTTTGTCTCCTTTTTCTACTGCGACGTCCCCAACACTTTTCCGTAACGTTCAGAGATTTTCCACTTGAAGCGCTCTGAGCGGCTGCTCAAAAAAAGGTTGGGAGTCATAAAAACAGACGCTGGGCGCAGTGCTTTTTCTCCCGATGTGTCCTTGGGCAAGACGCTTAACCCCAAATTGCTCCCGTGGCTGCGCCTCCGGCGGGTGTTAGTTAGGGTAGTTAGTCCTGATGGGCGGGTGGCACCTTGCCATCAGTGGGTGAATGATGGCAAGTAGTGTTAAAGTACTTTGAGGGGTCCGAAGACTAGAAAAGAGCTATACAAGTACCCCATTTACAAGTTTAAGTTTCACTGAATCTTTGTCACACGACTGTTCTCGGGCGACTCAATTATGGCTTCCAGGTTGTGCTGAGGAGGCATTTTATGTTTTTCAGTATCTGGTTAAAGCAAAAGGTTAATTTGGAGTTAAATGGTTTTAATGCCGAAAAATCAAAAATGTAAGCTTTTGTTTTGGTTGTCTTTTCTGATGGAAGCGAACATGACATGTTCAAAGACAGTCGGAAATAGGACATTCTGACGATTATGGCGCCTTTTTTAACTCTTCTGATTAGAATAAACTTGTTTTGGCGACGTTTCAAGAAAACGTGCTTTTCAATCCCCCTTGGCAGCTTTGGGGGTTCAGAGGGTAAACGGTTAGCTCTGAATTCTGTCGAGTCATTCAGATAGTTTTGTGGTGTGGTTGGATACCATTAGAAGAAAACAAAACATTGTATAAATAAACCTGTGTCATTATGTAGTTAAGGCAGCTTCACATTATACAATGAACAAATGTGTCATCAATAGACGGAACCAAAGAGTTGCAGGAAAATAAAGGCATGACAATTCAGTCAACAGTGTCCATGAAATGGGCGTACAGCGACAATACCAGAACACTTATCACTGTGTGAGGAATGTTTTATACCGATCTGAGTCTGTCACCAACCGAGATGGTATCACGCAATGATGTGTAGTGCAAAGTATTCAGGGAATGTTTTGGCCCTCGCTGCTTCTGCTCCTCCTCGGGGGAAACTGCATGTTTGGCTGCTAGGAAGGCATTGCTAGAAGGTGCTGCTTCATGTAGGGTTATGCCATGGGAAACTATAAAACCTTATCAAGCAACCAAACTATGACTTAATGCTGCGCCGCCAGACTTCTTCCTAAACCTTTATTCTTTTGATGCAACAATCGCTAGGGGGGAAGACTGAGCGATTGTTATGTAAAACTGTAAATCATAGCTTGTTTTATGAAGAAGAAAAAAAGCCCAAAACTGATGTATTTGGATGTATTGAACACCATAAGTAATATACAAGTGAAATATATGGTTTGGTACATGAAAACATTCAAATGTTACAGATGTGCGCAAATGCAAATTTGAGTCGTCGCCTGAATGTTCTCTGTTCTAAACCCTCTCTAACTTTGTTCTGCTTCACTTTATCAAAGTCAACCTTTGCAGAGAGAATGTTCACATATTGAGCTATGATGTGTGTTAGAGAATGTTCACATATTGAGCTATGATGTGTTTTAGAGAATGTTCACATATTGAGCTATGATGTGTTTTAGAGAATGTTCACATATTGAGCTATGATTTGGGTTAGAGAATGTTCACATATTGAGCTATGATTTGGGTTAGAGAATGTTCACATATTGAGCTATGATGTGTGTTAGAGTTGGACCTTACAGCTGCATCATTTCAAAGAAATAATCATCCTGAAAGGCGGACCTAAAACCTTTTTTTCTTTTTTTCTTCTGTGTCATCTTCATTTACTAACGTATAGACCGATACTATAATGAACATGTGTACCTTTTTATTATAACCAAAATTATTCAAATAGCCCTAGTGGTTGCGGTTGGAGATGCACCCTTTTTAGTTTGGGTATGACATTTATTTTTAGCCTTGTGACACCTTGTTTTTATGTTTGACCTTTGTTTTATAAATGTGAACAGCCTGGCCAGAATTGTAGTTTAAAACTTCCCAAACTGGTCCACAGAATGTGAAGCGGTTAGAAGTCTTCTGTTGTCCATGTTGCAGAGACGTCTACAGAAATAAGCATGCCGGCCCATCCTGACGCAACAATAATAAAAAATTAAAGTGCCCATGTATGGTCCCAGTAGTGGAGGTGAAATGCTGCTTCCTAAGCAACCAGATCTCATACATTGAACTTTAAAAAAATGTTTTCATTTTTTTCATCCTGCCTTTTTGTGTGTGGAATTTTATAATTTAATGCAATTTGAGGCTCTTGTTTCTGGTGTCTGCTCCATCTGCTGACTGCAAATCTGTGGCAGATCTTGTGATGACAGAGCCGACGGGCCTGTTCGGTCAGGTCGAGAGAGAGTCTCTTGTTTTCTGCCCCGCCCAGATACCTCGGGCTTTGATATCACCCGTCTTGACGAGCAGGTCGGTGTGACACGGCTGTCGGCGGAGCACAGTCGGTCAGAGGATTTTGATGCAGAAGGATCGTTCCTAGGAGCATTGCTTTCTTTTGCTGTGGTTTTCATCAACTTTTAGGGGAATTCTTGTGGCTCTACAATTTTTATCTCGAGGGGAAAAAGTTAAAGGAATTTCCTGTGGACTATTTGGGGAGCAGCCTGTTGGACTTCAGGCAAACACCAGGTGTGTTTTTTATCTGTTGACACTGAGGCTTTTCTGACTTTAACTGTTGTGTTTGATCGCCTCATTATGATGTTTTTTGTATTTGCTACCTTGTCATTTGCTAGCTGTAGTTGTGCAGGTTTTTATGTATGTTCAGTGTAGGAGTGGTGCGATGGGTAAAAGCTGCAAACATTGTAAAAAAGTACACTGACTGCGGTGCCCTACTTCACTCAGATATTACAGTATATGTGGATCAACTAGTATCATTGCATTTATACTGTCACATTGTCTAAATGTAATGCAGGGCCTCGGGTCTGACTGTCTGGATTGATTCTTTTGAACACCATCATGTGACAATGGCAGCAAGCCGCCACTTGAATCTGGTCGGGCTTCTCGAAACATTCCTCTGCACTTCCTCTTCCTGGCTGTTTTCACCCGCTGAATGTGAAAAGGGGAAGCGAATACTCAACTGAATATTCAATGGGCCGTCTATTGACTGGTTTCAACCTAATTATGCATTTCATTGTCTGTTTGACCCGATCATCTAGTGACTAATAAGACTTCCTACATCACCACTTCCAGATCAGCTGAAGGTACTTTTAATGTGTTTGTAGAAATGTGTGTACTGTCCATCCTGGTGTCGTATAACAGGCCTGGCCTCTCTGTTTAATGTGCCAAGACGACAAGGTTTATAAATATAGTTCCTTAATAAACACCTTCACATATAGTGAGAGCATTTTATTTAAGAGTGGATTAAGAAAATCATTTTTGAATGGGGGGGGAAAAGACGATAGCTTATCATCTTTTGTAATGGACATTTTACTGTGATTACTGTACAGGGATTACATTTTTCCCTTGATCTCCTCAGTGTACTTTGCCATGAGACGCGGCTTGTCGTGCTGAACGCCGCCTCCCGCTTTGCTCCATGCAACGCTTTCCTCTCCACATCGCACCGATGGACCCTCAGGTGTGCCCGCTCCCTCTGAATAGCAGCCAGTCCGTGACCAGCGTCCTGGACAAATCCCCAGCCAGCACATTCAAACCCGGCCACTCGCGGAACAGCAGCACCAGCTCCTCCAAGCAATCAAAGCAGGTAAGGAGGCCCACAGGTAGAGTCGAACGATTTGACTGCACCAGTAGAGCGTAGAGATGCACCGATGGAAAAACAATTCAGAGACGGAAACTTAATAGATGCTTTCTTTTTTTTACTTTGAATGGCAACTTTGCACATGTTTTAGATAAAAACTCAACCAAAACATTGTCTTTAAGTCATTTAGTTGATTATTTATCCATGTTTCCTCTCCGTCAGTCTCGTCACTGGGAGGTGATGGACGACCTTCCGCAACGGGACGTGTACTCTGCTCCCGGCTCCTCTCTGGACCTCAGCATCCCGGGGATCTGTGAGGGCTACTTGATGAAGAAGAGGAAGTTCCCGCTCAAAGGCTGGCACAAGGTGAGCCCACATTGATCTTATTTTCATCCAGCTTTTCAACGTTGTTGCATTAAATCATCGCCATGATGGTTAGACCTCCTTTACCCGTCGGCGTAAAACAATTCCTGCACTCACTGGGTCGTCTTTATTTCCTCTCAAGCGTTTCACTGTGGTTTCTTTTTCAGAGATACTTCCTGTTGGACAAAGGAATCCTCAAGTACTCAAAGACCCAGCAAGATGTAAGTTGTGAAGACAAAGTCGCACCCGTTTGACAATTCACTGCCGGTCACACAGAGCAGCGTCGGCCATTGACTCCTCACAGCTCTGTTTGAATCTCATCATTTCAAATTGTGTGTCTTTAGATTCAGAGAGGGAAGCTCCATGGCTCTCTGGACGTCAGCCAGGCTGTCATGTCCATCAACAAGAAGACCAAAGGCCTGGACCTGGACGCTGGGGACAACATCTACCACCTCAAGGTAGAGTTCAGAGAGATCCCAGGAGTCATTATCAAAACAAAACTAAACTCCAGGAGGAAACGGTGAAAATGAAGTGGATGTTCTTTAGCGTGCAGTGAACTGAGCATGTTTTTGTCCCCCCCTTTCCTCCTTGTAGGCAAAGAGCCATGACATCTTCTACATCTGGTTGACCAAGCTGTGTGCCCATCGTGTATTCAGGAAGAACGACGCGATGAGTGTCCATCACGGCGTCCTTCACGCTCTCTCCTTGAGCCCGAACACGCTGCCCAACGCCCAGACCAACCGAGAGACGGTCAGTAGAGAATCCCGCCGAGGCGCTGCAGTTTGTTTCATCCAAGCTTTTATTTAACAAACTAATGGGACTTTGATTGCGAAACAAATATAGGAACATGTGTTTATCACTGAATTAGCGGAGCTTCATTAGTGGCTATTCTTCAATAAGAAAAGTTTACTATTAATGAAGGAAGGAGGAGTGAACGGCAAAAATATTGTGACTTTTATTGTGAAGAATTTGATCACAACCGAACATGAACACAAAAGCTGCATTGTAACAAGACGAGTGTGACCGTGAAGTTAAAACGACAACCTGCCACTCCTCCAGTAACTGGGTTGGTATCATGAGAGAATGCTCCCTGACTGGCCTATTGGGTTGTTAACAAACACAAAGTACAGATCCCTGTGGGATCCGCCTAATCGTGTCAAGGCATCTGCTCTCTACTGAATTTCTGTTTTTTTTTGTTTTTTTCCCAGCAATACGTTGTACGCTTACTCGTACAACCAAAGTTTTCATACTAGCCTGCTACATACAAAACGTATCCACTCTACTAGCTTCTATGTGTAGAATGCACAAAGAGTCACCGCTTTTAAATAGCTGGTGTTTTAATTGTTTTAGCCTAAAAAAGACAAATTCAGTTCAAGAATGTTTGGTTATTGAAATGAGTGTCATTCTCTTTTCTTTCATTGGTTTCATTTCTAACTGACATATTTGATCATCCAGACCACTCAATATGCCAGCTCGGCGTCTGTGTACCATCCGGAGATGGGAAGCCCCGCCCCCACCTCCAACCCCGGGGTGACCAGCAAGGTGTCAGCGTGGCTGCAGCAGACCCACGACATCGACGGCACCTCAAACGGTGAGAGCCGCCTTCATCATTTCTTTCTTTACTTTGACCTGATATTTTTACCGCCTCGATGTGAACGGTCGCGAAACCCTTTCTTTTGATTGACCTTTTGACCCTCTGTTTGCCAGACCTGGCTCGCTGTCAGGCGGAGCTGGCGGAGCTGGCCCAGCTCATCCAGCGGCTCCACTGGCTGGAGGGAGGCCTGCCCATCACCAACACGGACCTGGAGATGAGGATCAGCATGCAGGTGAGCGCGTGAAAATAGTTCTATACAGGAATCAACTGTCATAGTGTAACACTTGGTAGATCCCTAAGACCGACGTATTTATTTTTACTGCCTCTTTTGGGAAAAACAAAATAGCATTATTCTACAAATGCTATTTAAAATGAGATGGAGAGAAGCTGTAACCCTGTTGGTCTGTGTTGTAGAATCTCTCCCTGGAGAAACCCAAGAAGAAGACGGGGAAAGGGTTCGGTCACTCCAGGACGATGTCCCGCGTTGAAGCCATGGGGGGAATGGTAGGTCCTAATTATATTGCTGTGTAGTAGTCGAGTCTCTCAGCTCAACGTTATACCGTGTCTCTTCTACTTCAGTTCACTTCCAGCCATCTGAGCACCAACAACTGCTCCGGTATGGGGGCGTCCGTAAAGTCCATCCCCGACTACGTCTACTCTCAGCTGTCCAACCCTCAGGTCGCCTCGCCGGAGGCCAAGAAGCTCCACCAGGACATCTGCGCTTCCTCTCAGAAGGGTGCGGCCCTCCCACCTAATAGCTGCATTTCTGTCAATGGGTTTAATTGAGCTGGTTTTAAATGACAGCTGTCTTATTTTCCAGACGGTCCTGATTGTGATTCGTCAGCTTAAGTTTCTGAAACAATTTCTTAGAAAATTCACTTACTGTGAGGAACTTTTTAACTGGTTATGAAACGTCTAAATGTGATGACTCTATATGACCCGCGCGATTAAACGAAACCAACGGGCATTAAGAATATTTATGAACTTGTGTTTTTACAGTTCATGCGTCTCTCAAGTCCGTCCATGAGGTTTTGACCCTGGAGAGGGAGAGACTGAGGCAGGCCTGGACCGGCCCGGACCTGAGGCACAACACGTCACAGCAGCTCGCTACCCTCTGCAACACGATGTCTGAGGTAACCCTCGACACACACACACACACACACACACACACACACACACACTCTCTCTCTCTCTGAGCAGGGCTACGTAGAAACCTTCGTGAATCAGACGACAACCAAGACTGGCTGACATGAGTTCATTAGTTAAGTTTGTCCCTCTCTGTTCACCCAACCCTTTTCCACCGGAATCCCTGATTTTACAACAGATTATTGATTGGCCCAAAATATTAGTATCGGCCTGTAAAAAGACAATGGAGGCCAAGCCCTCAGTCTGTTGGTGAGCTGCTGTGTGAAACTATGAAGCAGGTTTGGGCTGTTTCTAGACGGACGGGTACAAGTTATCACAGGAACACGCCTCGACTCTTTTCTCTATGTTTCCATACGCTCACAGACAGAAATCCCACGATGGTTGTCGCACACTGAAACCAAACGGTCATGTCAACCGAGCAACTCTGTAATTCCTGCTGTCAAACCGGCGGCGCTCAGAAAACCTTTTTTCCCCCGTCTGGTGTTGCATGAGTGTCTCAGGCTGCTTGCTTTTCTGTCCATGCTGCATGTGGCCGGGGCTTTATTTTGTTGTTGGTTAACTGGCAGTTGGGTTGTCCCTCTACATTCTCACTGTGACACACACACACACACACACACACACACCTGATAATTACTCCTGTATTGAAAAGAGGGCAGGGACAAACAACTCTGAAACCTGTTGATAGGATCATTTTTCAGAGTTATCATACCAAAGGGTCACTCGGCTCAGTCTGGATTATTATTATTATTATTATCATCGTCATTATCATTAGCACTACTCAACTTGTATTATATGGCTCTGGTGGCGTTTTGTCAAGTCTGAGGAAGTGACCCTGATGATGCATTCATGCTGATCTCAGCATGGCTCGACAAAAAATCAATAACAAAGCCTCCATCAAATATGTGGAGTTTGAAAGACGTAAAATAGCATTAAGGTGCATTATGGTTGGAAGTGCTCAACCCATACAAGGGACTTAAAAGTCAACGCATCTACAGCTCTGCTGCATCCATTTTTCCCAATTTAAGTGAAATGATAAATCTCTGAAAAGAAGAATCCCATGAATTGAATCTAATTAACACCATTTTCAACATATTCAGAGATTTGAATTGGAATGTGAAAAAAATAAATATCTATCTATCTATCTATCTATCCATCCATAAGTCAATATAATTATCGTTTTTTATTTTCACTAATATCTGTTGACAAAAAAGATGATCAACAATAGAGCGACACATTGATGAATGCCGCAGTCTGCATAACATTTTCTGACCATTTATTTGATCTTCTCTGTTTTTCCAATTCTTGCATGGCTTGTGTGTGTGTGTGTCTCTCTCTCTATTGGGGGGTGTGTGTGTGTGTGTGTCTGTCTCTCGCTCTCTGTGCGTGTTCAGCTTGACATACAGTCCCGTCTGACTAAAGTCCATTCGGTTTCACTGTCCTCTGACTCGACTGAGGAATCCTTCTGCACCGTCCGTCCTGACCAGGTGTGTAACACGTTGTGCGTTTTGTAAACTGTGTGTCGTGCGTTGCTCAGTTTCCAAACTCACGCGGAAGAACCAAAAACGCTCCTGCTTATCTGACGTTTTTAGTTTTTGCAACTTTGTTTTGAAACAAAATTCGATTCCATTATCGCGCTGTTGCTCATTTGCATTAATTGACGCTATCGTACAGAGCACATCTTGACAAGATGATCCAAAGGAACGACAGCGCTGTAATGAGGTTGCTTTGGGTCCGTCACTTCGTGCCGTTCAGACGTTGCACATCAATGAGTGGCGAGAGTCGCGTGTTTCCTGTAATGCGCCTGACGCTGAAAACACACGCTGACCATCGGTGTAGCTCCACCTCTTTAATGCAAACTGTTCCTTCTCTCCTCAGAGGACGCCGTCCATGAGCCGCCAGTGCCACCGCGCTCCCTCTGTGGCGGAGTCCATGTACTTCGACGCCAGCGAGGTGATCGTGTGCGAGAGCTCGTCGGAGGCCGAGGCTTCGGACGAGTCGGGCCTCAGCGACATCACCACCACCAGCAACTCTGAGCCGGATGAGGGACACAGTGAGTGTGTGTGCACCTCGCAGTTCAGGCCTCCAAGCCGCCTCTCCCCCAAGATGAACTGACCTTCTCCTCTCCCCTCCTCAGCCACCGCCACCCTCAACTACCGCGCCAGTCTGAACAATGTTCCTGAATCACCCAGCCCAGTGTCCTCCAATACTGGTAACGCCACCATTTCTGCTTTGAATGAGTGCCGTGACGTTAGCTGTGTCAGTCTAGTCCCGTCTCTACGCCGCCTCCTGACAGTAGAGGACCTTTTCAAGCAGTCAGCCGCACGAACACAATCAGAAAGAGGCAATGCAGTCACTGAATCTTGCTTCATATTTGATCAGTGAGGCCTGGTCTGATAGTTTGATGTCAGACGGCTGCGTTCGACTCCTCTGATTGGTTGTTCTCCTTCGGGAGCGATGGAATCTTGCAAACTACATTAATGGCACTAAAAGGAGACGGGCGGACCTGCTTCTTCTTTTTTAACAGATTATCTGTCTCATGTTCTTGTGGAGATGGTGACAGTCTGAGCAGATAAGATGAAGTATTTATGTGAAGTGCAGCTTGAATGTAGGTACTCTGAACTGGTTGTAGTTTGTGCCAGATTCAAGACCAAATGAGACTGTGTTCTAGAGGAAAGTGATGGTGCCTTAAGGTCGATTTGTTCATTTCCTTTGCTTTAATTGTACCTTTTTTTTAAATGTAAATGGAGAAAACGTAAAAACAAGGCAACAAGAACTGCATTAATCAAATTAAAATGTTTGAGCTGTGTCATGAAAGCGACCAGATCGGGGACATGGTGGACTACGTTAGTGCGACTAGTTTAGTCTTGCCTTGTGAAAAGCCCTCTGGGGGGTTTGGATGGCCTTCAGCTGCATCAATGTGTGTCTCTGTGTTCCAGGCAGTCGCACGGTCCTCCCCGCCTCAGGAACAGACAACAGCCACATCGGCATCATGTCCATCCTGTACAACAACATCGGCAAGGACCTGTCCAGGATCTCCATGCCGGTCGCTCTGAACGAGCCGCTGTCCCTGCTGCAGAGAGTCAGCGAGGAGCTGGAGTACTCGGAGCTGCTGGACATCGCCAACCGCACGGACGATCCATACGAGCGGATGGTGGGTTTGGTTTGCTGAGAGACGGTCGAGTTCAGTCGCAAGTTCTTTAATTTAATAAAAAACGACATGCTTGTTCCCAGGTGTACATGGGGGTGTTCTCCATCTCTGGATACGCCTGGGCGTCTTGGAGAAATCACTACAAACCCTTCAACCCTGTTCTGGGTGAAACGTACGAGAACTTCAGAGAAGACCGAGGCTTCCGCTACATCAGTGAGCAGGTAGCCAGCGGAGAGGGATTTTAAAAAACCTCCGTATCTGAGTTTCCAAACACGCTGTAATGCTGCATTGTGTGCTTTGCTCTCAGGTCAGCCATCACCCGCCCGTCTCTGCCTGCCACGCAGAGTCCGAAAACTTCACTTTCTGGCAAGGTAGGCGCTGTGTGATTAGAGGTGAGTGCTGGATCCACCTGTGCTGCGTGACAGGACTTGAGCCTAATGCTCTGTTTGTCTGTCTGCCTCAGATCAGAGATGGAAGAACAAGTTCTGGGGGAAGTCTATGGAGATGCTCTCTTCTGGACCGGTCAATGTTTCCCTACCCAAGTGAGCCACTGCTTCACCTTCCACTAGTCCATGCACCATGTAGCAGATAACGGCTAGAAGATCATACCGCAGTACAACTGCTACAGAAACGAGCAGCAACTTCCACGTCTGAAAAATGAAGCTAAAGGATGTGCCAAAATCTGCCTTTTAATGGCCGCTTGAGGCTGGCTCCAAAAGACTCAATTAAAATCATCGTTGACGTGAATGACTGACCTCTCTAACCCAGCTAGCATCAGCTAGTGTTAGCTGCTAACACCGCTCTCCCCCAGCTCCACCCTCTAGTCCAAATATGGTCACTTCTTATGACAAGAAAACAAGATGGCGACGTCATGGTGACTACCTCCATGTGCTGAACAAAGGAAACTATACAGTCAATGGATCAGTTGAGAAACGGTTGTCCACTGTAGTCCAATCAAGTGAACATATTTGTGTATCTATAATTCATTGAGAAATATTTCTTATTTTGATATCGTTCCACTTCGTTAGTGCTTTCGGATGCAATTACCAGAGAGCATTGTTGTTTCCATAGACTGTATATATGAAGTGAACGTAATCACATTGACGTCACTCGTTGGTTTGTGGACTGCCGTTTTGAAGTTTGGCATTTTGGCTGTCGCCATCTTTAATTATTATATTTTTTTTTTACAACCAGTGAATGGAAGCGACCATATTAGGACTGCAGGCGAGTGAAGTAGAGATGCTGTATCGTCTCTGGTAAAGAGACCTGTCAATCACCTTGTAGCCCCACCCTAAAGCATCCCCTGTTTTATGGTCTGTTTGACTCTAAATGACCATAATTTACTAAATGAACATCATGCTGTATTGAAGAAGACTTGAAACAAGAGATTGAGACATAAACTCATGTTTACATTGTTTACTGAGGGAATACATCAAGAGAAGTAGTCATTTATATAGACTTCTACACAACCAGAAGAGTCGCCCCCTGGTGGTCAGGAGAGAAAATGCAGGGTTAAGAGACTTCCGCACTGGCTTCACTTTTCAAAACGCACGTTTTTGTAGTGCACTATGGCCCCCTGCTGGAGATGTTCAGTACTGCGTTCATTAACCCAACACTCGTTGCACACATTGTAGATTTGAGAAGTCTGAAAACTGCAAAAATGCACAAAATGATGAAGTGATGTTAAATATTATTGCATCGTGTGTGTGTGTGTGTGTGTGTGTAGGTACGGTGACCACTATCAATGGAACAAGGCAGTGACTTGTATCCACAACGTGCTGAGTCAGGAGCGCTGGTTGGAGCACTACGGTGAGGTGATCATCAAAAACACGAAGAGCGACGCCTGCACCTGCAAGATCACCTTCGTCAAGGTCAGGATACTTACACCCTCTCACTCTCACTCACACACTCACTCTCACTCACACACTCACACTCACAATCTCCCTCACACACTCACACTCTCCCTCACACACTCACACTCTCCCTCACACACTCGCTGATTTTAACATCTGTTACTGCTCCTTCACTTAGAAGTCAGATAAATGTTGATGATAAATGTCGTGTTCATCCACGCTGACCTACTCCTCCCCCGACATACTCCAGTCTCGCTACTGGAGCTCAGACAACAGTAAGAACGAGGTGCAGGGTGTTGTCCTGGACCGGGCTGGAGAGGTGGTTCACCGTTTTGGAGGCCTCTGGCATGAGGGCATTTTCTGTGATACCCTGTCTACGCCAAAGTGCATCTGGAAGCCCAGTGAGTAGCCTAAAAGCGTGTGTGTGTGTGTGTGTGTGTGTGTGTGTGTGTGTGTGTGTGTGTGTGTGTGTGTGTGTGTGTGTGTGTGTGTGTGTGTGTGTGTGCCGCCTGTGCCACCACTGACTATTCTAAAATTGTAGTGTTGTACATTTACAAGTGGCAAAATGCATGACATGGAAAAAGTTGCATCAAATCCTACTTTTTTTTTTTTTTTTTTTTTTAAAACAACATTGTCATGTTCTTGGTCTTAATATGCATGATGTCATTTCCTGTTTAGACGTGCAGCCCGATGACCACCCCCAGTTCTACGGCTTCTCCCAATACGCCAGAGAACTAAACGAGCTGACCCCCGAGCTGAGAGCAGTCCTCCCCCTTACGGACACGCGCTACAGACCAGACCAGAGGTACCAGCTCCATTTAAACTGAAGCCTCTTTTTTTTCGCCATCTTCCATGTTGACCAGTTGTTTAATCCCTGCTTCTCTTCTCTCATCAGACTACTGGAGGAAGGGAAGGTAGCAGAAGCAGATAAAAAGAAGGACGAGGTGGAGGAGAAGCAGAGGGAGAGGAGGAAGGAGATGATCAAGAGAGGGGAGGAGCACACCCCCAGGTTCTTCAGGTGAGGAAGTTTTTTTTTTATTTATTTAGTTATACTAACTGCCATTTACTATGCATTATCAAACTGACAGTTCATGGTCGGATGTAGTAACTTCCTGGAAAGCATCTTTTCTGGTTGCCTGCTTGCAACTTCCTGGTGGAAACAAGAGTTCAAGAAGTAATTGTGATTGACCCAAAACATTGTGCAGCACCTAACCGCCCCATGAAACGTCATTAATGCACATCAGTTTTTGTACAGATCAAATCAGAGGACTCATTGATAGTTTGTAGTTGGCGTCACAGACATGAGGAGGATTGCTCAACAGTAACAGTTGTCTCTTGTTCATCACCTCAGGAAATCTGTGGACGAGGCTGGAGCAGAGGTGTGGCTGAGCAACGGATCCTACTATCAGCTCCGCAAAGACCAGGGCCTCACCAAGACTGAACACCTGGACCTGTGGTAGAGCACGGCTTCACGCTGAGGAACGAAACTAACCGGCGCTTAAAAACACTCTAACATAACGAAGGGGAACAATGCGTCCTTCGAATAGTAAATATGACGAATGGTTCCCACGTCTAAGCCTGAATCGACTGTAGTGGCTCATCGGCAAAGATCCAGAGGTTTGCTGCTTCCGTTACTGCCGGGATGTGGAGAAGAAGGCGCTTTGCAAAGGCACAGATGAACCTCTCTTTGGCCGAGGTGAGGTGCCACTATGGAACAAATGAAGACGGATTTCGATTGAAGCCGGATGTCCCTCCAGCCTTTTAGCCTTACCCTGATGAAGACCTTTTTTTAAATATGATCAATCACGATTCTAAAGCAAATCTCACCTTGACCTCCAGTCTCTAAAGTCCTCGAAAATTGTCTATCAGGATTGAGGCGTCTCTCTGTTTGTAAAGTGTTTTTGTATATTATTGCCGGGTTTCAGATAATGTACTTTTTAGTTAACCGTGTCAATATTATGTTTTTTTTTTAAACTAAGGCTGATTTTTCTAACAAATGAATCTAGCTTCAGAAGCTTGCTTCCTGCGGCGGGATGCAGAGCACATGGAGGCTAATCGTGGCCTTTGGGGTCGACTACAGGTGAACTGGTGCTGTCCTGCTTTCCTTCTCAGTGGGTCTTTGTGTGTAAGCGTGTGCTCGTTTGTAAAAGCATGTTTTCTCTTTCGTTTTAATATTGACACATTGGTGATGCTAGCGGTCCTGTTAGCCTAGCCTCCTTCCCCTCTCCACCCCGTGTGATTTGTTGTCCTTAAAGAGCCGGCGGACCTCTGCGCTCTGTTGCAGTGAAGTATTGTTGTTGTTTTTAACGATGGATTTTAATGAGAAAAAGAGACGACTGTTAAACCCCAGTTAAATGTGCTTTCTTTATGGATTTGTTTCAAATAAAAGGTTTCACAATCAACTGTTCTGCTTTAACTTTTGTTTACTGTTGGCTTTTTCTTTCATGTGTTGTTGAATATGTGAGATTTGAATATATTTGACTGTTGAGGTAAAGTTGTATTGTAACACCGTTTGCTCGTGTTTAAAGAATTTCAGGGTTCTTGTGCGTCCTGGAAGACTGTTAAGCAGTTTTCCATTGAAGACATGGAACATTTGAGAAAAGAAAGTACTGAAAGATCTTGTGTTGTCCTGGAAAATAATTTAAATTATTTTTTGATAGTGATACTCAGAGCTAATCGGAAACATTGTCTCCTTTTAAAGGTGAAGTCGTGTTCAGGGTCAGGTTGATACTCAAAATGTCATTGCCGAAAAACTTAATTCAACTTTTTATTTTGGGGAATTTGAAGACAAAATATTTGTGGAATCTGTCCACAATTCTTCGCCCTGATAGCTGAACTTATTAAAATATTTTTTCATGATTCTTTTCTTTAATTTTTCAACTTATAAACAATTATGTAGGGTATTAATTAAAAATGTATAGCACTATATAACATGGTTAGAAAGGTATCTGTAAAATAAAGTATTTTATTTTTAAACTTGTAATTTTACAAGCGTTTTACATTTCTTTTTCAACTTGGTCACAACTATTTTCACTTAGCAATACAGCTATACAGAATAACTTTCTACCATTTCTTCTTTTCAATAATAACTCAGCTTACCGATGCTAAAAGATACAATATATTCCATAAATATAAAAAAATTGCCAATTAACAAAAATCTAGTAGCCATACTACTTAAAATCTCAAACTTTAACTAGACCACGGTTTTGAGATGTGCAGCGCTCCATCAGTGATGTCACTCGACACTGTTGGACACACAACACACCGCTTTGATTTAAAGTCACCTCTTCATTTATTCCTTATGATTCCTGATCATTTACAGCACACAACCCCATCCACAACTCTGGCGTATATTCATCATCCAAAAAGCATTCGCTCCGCTCTCTCGCCAATGTTGTAAACGGGGAAGTTAACAGTAAGGTATCCATGATCAGTTTGTCGGAAGAACTCTCGGCGAAGCTTATGAACACATCTACAATCCCCAATAAAGTTAAAAACTGGAAAAAATATGATTTAAAAGAAAAGTAAATATTGTCCCACAATGCACTGCTAAAAAAGCATAGTAGTACTAGTAGTAGGAAGTAGTACAATACAGTTTAATTTCTTGCTTCACAATAAAAGCATCCAACTGGGGAAACTAAGGTGGCTTTTATTATGAAACGATGGAAGAAAAGGTAAGCAGGCGGTGTTTTAAGATCACGTGGCAGATAAAGAACAAACGGAGGTTTCAGCTGCAGGTTGATGGAGCCTTTGGTGAAGAGAGAGGCGGATACACAACACCTAAAGTTAACCGCTAGCTCTTAAACATCCTCGACCCCAAGAGTCTTCACTTTCCAACGAGCTTCACAGGGTTCAAGTTCAAAGATTCAAACAGTTTCACTACATTCATTTTATAGCTCACAACTTTGCTATTTGTACTGTAGGTACATACACTCACCTAAAGGATTATTAGAAACACCTGTTCAATTTCTCATTAATGCAATTATCTAATCAACCAATCACATGGCAGTTGCTTCAATGCATTTAGGGGTGTGGTCCTGGTCAAGACAATCTCCTGAACTCCAAACTGAATGTCAGAATGGGAAAGAAAGGGGATTTAAGCAATTTTGAGCGTGGCATGGTTGTTGGTGCCAGACGGGCCGGTCTGAGTATTTCACAATCTGCTCAGTTACTGGGATTTTCACGCACAACCATTTCTCGGGTTTACAAAGAATGGTGTGAAAAGGGAAAAACATCCAGTATCCTGTGGGCAAAAATGCCTTGTTGATGCTAAAGGTCAGAGGAGAATGGGCCGACTGATTCAAGCGCAACTTTGACTGAAATAACCACTCGTTACAACCGAGGTATGCAGCAAAGCATTTGTGAAGCCACAACACGCACAACCTTGAGGCGGATGGGCTACAACAGCAGAAGACCCCACCGGGTACCACTCATCTCCACTACAAATAGGAACAAGAGGCTACAATTTGCAAGAGCTCACCAAAATTGGACAGTTGAAGACTGGAAAAATGTTGCCTGGTCTGATGAGTCTTGATTTCTGTTGAGACATTCAGATGGTAGAGTCAGAATTTGGCGTAAACAGAATGAGAACATGGATCCATCATGCCTTGTTACCACTGTGCAGGCTGGTGGTGGTGTAATGGTGTGGGGGATGTTTTCTTGGCACACTTTAGGCCCCGTAGTGCCAATTGGGTATCGTTTAAATGCCACGGCCTACCTGAGCATTGTTACTGACCATGTCCATCCCTTTATGGCCACCATGTACCCATCCTCTGATGGCTACTTCCAGCAGGATAATGCACCATGTCACAAAGCTCCAATCATTTCTAATTGGTTTCTTGACCATGACAATGAGTTCACTGTACTAAAATGGCCCCACAGTCACCAGATCTCAACCCAATAGAGCATCTTTGGGATGTGGTGGAACAGGAGCTTCGTGCCCTGGATGTGCATCCCACAAATCTCCATCAACTGCAAGATGCTATCCTATCAATATGGGCCAACATTTCTAAAGAATGCTTTTAGCACCTTGTTGAATCAATGCCACGTAGAATTAAGGCAGTTCTGAAGGTGAAAGGGGGTCAAACACAGTATTAGTATGGTGTTCCTAATAATCCTTTAGGTGAGTGTATATCAGAATAGTAAGAGGGATATTGTACACATGTGATGTACACCAGTGGGCCATGGGACCAGCATCCCACCCACTTTCTTTGCAGATGTTGTCTCTCTAGCGCCACACTGAGGCATTCAATCAAGCACAGAGCGTCTGATTTTAGAGGGGACGAATCACAATAATGTTTAGGTTATACTTGTATTTTTGGGTTTCTACTAGAAGATGTTAACCTGCTTTAATGTAAAAAAATAAAATAAAAAACTCACTGTTTTTCTCATACTGTCTGTCTGAAAATGTCTGTATTCCCTCTCTGTCTGGAACGCTCCGTTTTAGCCGCTGTCCCTTTAAGAGACTTCCAAAAGATCCCTCTAAATGTGACACCACTGTTCCTTTAAGTAATGCGGTTTGGTTTTGTGGAGGCGAGTGTGTGTTTGTTTCACACAACCGTGTTCAGATCACACTCTAAAATAAGTTAACTAAATCTGTGGAGCCGTCTCCGAGATTTCTGCTTCCATCTCGACACAATGGAGGTGATTGGAAGAAATAAATCATATCGAGCTCGTTAAGAGCATGTTAGCATGCTGAAGTTAGCGTTTAGCTCCAGTCTGAATTAAATGCATTTGTGAGAACCAAAAATGAAATTCCATAACAATCTCTGTTTCAATGAAGCAACAGAAAAAATGAATAATAATAATAATAATGAAATAACTATGAAACCACTTATCACCTTTCTTTTCCCCTCAATCGTTTATTCCTATCACATGGTCATCATCAGCGGATCAAATCCCTCCATTACATCGCACAAGCTTGAAATGACATGCTATATGGTTGAAAGCTCTGGGAAAACCCTGAAAATAAACCTTTGGCTTGAATATTTTAGTAAACTCTGTCCTCCCACCGATTTCTAATGGCTTCATGCAGCGCCTCTGGCTTGGTTTAATAACTGTGTGTGTGTGCGTGTGTGTGTGTGTGTGTGTGTGTGTGTGTGTGTGTGTGTGTGCGTGTGTGTGTGTGTGTGTGTGTCCTTGAGCAAGGCAGCGACCACTTGCTCGTTATTATTCTGTAAATCCAGCTGAACAAGAACCAAATGTATGAAATCCCTTCTGTCCTGTAGTTATTATGAAGATTATTTTTTGCTGGATTAATATCAGATTATCTTGTTTTTTTCTTTTTTTGCTCAATGCGTGTGGCTTTTTAGAAACAATAACATCTGTGGGTCGGGAAAGAAATCTCAAACTGAGTCCAGGTCTAGCCAGCTCAGTAATGACCAGTGGGATGCTTCTCTTGGTTTAACTCTTTTCTCTTTGTGCCATGGGAAACCTGCAGAGCAATATCAAATACATAAACGTGTGAGTATGGAATAAAATGTAACATCACACTGGATTATAAAAACATGTCATGTTGCAACATTTCATTTCCAAGTTGGATGATCGGCTTTTTTTCCATTCTGGACTAAGTCATTAACAGTTTCTCATGAATACAAAAAAATAAAGTATAATTGTGACTACTACCTCTAATCATGCGATAAAATGTCATAAATATACTTTGTTTTTCATAGTTATGGCTTTAGTAGCGTATTCTTCTTATTTATTATGAGATATGTTAAACATTTAGTTATGTTAAACAATAATCTCATGAATATTTATTTGAAATGAGACTCAACTAAATGTTTCCATAATAATGAAAATCCATCAGAATTATGAGATCATTGGATATAAGTCAGAGTTCTCTTCTTTCTTTGTATGTCATCATTTCCACATAACTATAAGACATCACAATGATCAGATATTATCATACAGTCATAATTACTGGATAATTCATAAATTACATTAATAGTTTCTCATAATTATGAATTCCAAAATGTATATAATTAGAAACTAAATCAGACTCATGAGATACCTCATACATTCTAAGTCTACTTTTCCTACAATTAAAGCTACTATCTCATAATTATAAGAGTGAAACTGACAAAGTATTATCATAATTATGTGATACTTTCACATGATTATTAACCAGAAAAGCCTTCAACAATTAGTAATCACAATTCTCATGATTATGAGAGAATTTCTCATAATTATGAGGGTAAAAAAACTTGACAATGAAAGAAATCTTGATCTTAATAAATGGATATGAGATATCTCAATTTACAAAATATTGCCATAATCACAAAGTAATAAGTCATAATCATAAAATAAAAAGTTACAATTATGTGGAAAAGAACATTTCATAATAAAACAGATATATTCTTACTCTTTTTTCAACTCAAATGGTTTCCATAGATCTCTGCCTTTTCAAAATAAAGGTTGTGGTTAAACCAAGGCACTTTCTTTCCCAGTCCAAAATATGGCAGTAGGTGCTTTTTTTTGCGTTTGCTTTATTTTTTCATTAAAGCTACTATGAGGAACTTTCCTTGTGTGGATTTCGGCGGCCCCTGTGGACAAAAGCCGTACCTTTCCCGAACACCAGAGTCTGTTTAGGAAACTTCTCATTTTACTGCAGCAGGGCCTGACGGTCTGCGCCATGCAGCCCTGGTCCTGGTCCTGGCGTCGGGGTCGGCATGTGAAGCTCTGCTCCTCGCCGGAGCCACGTTCGTTACTGCAGAGTCAAAGGTCGCAGGTCTGGTCGCTGCCTGAGGTCCCGCTGGAGTTTGAGCTGAGTTTCTGGTGAACCTGCATGATTTCGCTGGAATTGGACCCACTGGCGGCGATGACGAGCATTAAAAACAACGAAAGAAACAACCAACAAACAATTTCCTCGCTGATGTCCTCGTACTTTACGTAGTTCATACAGAGGAATCCCTTTTGCTCAGGCGGCAACCTCCGGTTCTGTCGAGTAAAGCCAATGAGAAAGTGTCTTAAACCTGCATTCTCTCTCCTGTCCACCAGGGGGCGACTCCTCTGATTGTATAGAAGTCTGTGAGAAAATGGCTCTACTTCTCTCTTGATTTATTCCCTCAGTAAACATTGTAAACATGAGTTTATGTCTCAATCTCTAGTTTCAAGTCTTCTTCAATACAGCATGATGTTCATTTAGTAAATGATGGTCATTTAGAGTCAAACAGACCATAAAGTGGAGGATGCTTTAGGGCGGGGCTACAGTATACGTCACTGCTCCGCATTCCAAACATAGTAACTTCTGTTCTTCGTAACGAAAAAAAAACAATGGCATCGGCTGTAATCACAGATGGCGACAGCGAAATTGCGGCAGTCCACCAAACCAACGGGTCACCATGACTACGTCCACTTCTTCTAACAGTCTGTGGTTTTACATTGAGACGGTTTCATTACCAGTTCAAAGTTCCCCGTAGTAACTTTAAACGACCTCGTCTGTCACACTCTTGAGTTCACATAGTTGGTTTTGGAAGTCCGCTCTCTTGTCCGCATCCTTTTTTTTCTTTTTAGCTGTCCTTGTTCTGGAGGTCTGAAGTTTGCTATCCGACCTCTAGACGTTATAGTGTTCACTCTGTAATCACATCCATACAAGAGTCTGTTACCAACAAAATTACTTCTGCAGACTATTTTTTTAAACCATTTTATCTCACAATAGTTTATTGCAGGTCCAGACATTTTGATTTAAATTGGATTCTCCACAAACCGACACCAGAGCAGTGACAGTCAGCTGCTCCTAACTTTGCAGGTGTCAGATGATTGACAGATCGTCAGATGATTGACAGCTCGTCTCCTGACGTCCTCGACTGCTCTCAGACCAGCGTGTGTCCAGGAGATGCAGCACTATTGTTTATGCCACATCTGCTCTTATCTATGTACAAATGAAGTTGGTGTTCGAGTGAGTTTGGTTGTGAAAGAAGAAGAAAAAAAACACTATTTGATAAAGAATAGATGATATGGGGCTTTGTGGGAGCTGTTAGGAAATAAAATATAATAAAAAATAAAGACAACTTGTAGATCAAATTAAGTCTTGAGCCTGGAGGGTAGAAAAACTAACTTCTGTAACTGGAAGGTCGCTGGTTTGATCCCACATCTGGACCAGGAGACTGTGGCTCATAGAAAGAAGCATGCAGGCTCTCTGGATGAAACAATCAAGATGGCCTGGGCTCCATCTCAGGTGACAATGGGTGTAAAATGCTTGATAGAAGAAAAAAAGAAATCAGATCTTGCTGTTCTCCAAGTGGGAGTCGATGTGTTTGATGAGGGCGTCGTCAGGGTAACCGGTCGGGAAGGTCAGCTGACACAGAGGACAGCTCCGGACT
Organism: Taurulus bubalis; assembly: GCF_910589615.1. Taxonomy (NCBI): domain Eukaryota; kingdom Metazoa; phylum Chordata; class Actinopteri; order Perciformes; family Cottidae; genus Taurulus; species Taurulus bubalis. The sequence continues at coordinate 3,353,136 of NC_136605.1, forward strand.
GCACTCTCTTCTGACTCCATCCACAACTACAGAGAGGGAATGTCATTTTAGTTATCACCTCAGAGCTTTGGAGGCCAGCAAAGGATGACAATTTGTTCAAAGTTGCGAAGAAATTATTTAAAAAAATCCTTATTAACCAGTTTGTTTGTTTTTAGCTTTATAAAATGCAATAGCTGTCATGTTTCACGCAGAGTAACCTTTAAAGGATACTGAAATCAAAATGCATCGCTTTACCACTAACCTTTTAAAACCTTTTACTAACCTTGTTTTTTTTGTTATATAAAACTGTAAATCATATTGTTTTATGAAGAAAAAAAGCCGCAAACTGCTGTATTTGCATGTATTGAACACCATAAGTGATATACAAGTGAAATATATGGTTTGGTACAATTCAAATGTCACAGATGTGTGCAAATGCTAATTTTGGAGACCTCTCCACTGCGTTCTGCTTCACTTTATCAAAGTCAACCTTTGCAGAGAGAATGTTCACATATGTTGCTATGATGTGTTTTAGAGAATGTTCACACATTGAGCTATGATGTGTGTTAGAGAATGTTCACATATTGAGCTATGATGTGTGTTAGAGTTGGACCTTACAGCTGCATCATTTCAAAGAAATAATCATCATGAAAGAGATTTCTTTATAGGCGGACCTGAAATCTTTTCATTTTCTCTGTGTGTCATCTTCATTTACTCTTAACCAGCAACATATAGACTGATATTTACAGATCTGAACACAATCTCACGTGTACCTTTTTATTATAACACCAACATTATTCAAATATCCCTAGTGGTTGCAGAGATGCACCCTTTTTAATTTGGGTATGACATTTTCGAGGAAAGGGCCTAAAAATAGGTTTGTTTTTAAAAAGTCCAGTCATGAACGACATGGATCAAAGATGTGTTTTCATTGTTAAAGATACATAAAAGGTGATATTATGTCAGTGCCCATTAACGCAGCTTTAAATAACAAATAAAATCGTTTTCACCTCTGATATGTAAAGTGATACAGTTTTCTAAATATACAGGGCTCAACTTTTAAAAGTGGTTTTCACTCTGGCATCAATCAGCCTTTGGTTGCTGAAACTAAAAATAGAGTGAATATTATTATTATTATTATTTTATCGTCTCCACAAGGTTTCTTTTATGCTCGTCGGTGTTTCTCCTCACGTTGATGGAAGGCCACGACTGAGCGTGCTCGCTGGTCATGTAGGGAGGCAGATGGCAGGAGAGGGTGGCGGGGCCCTCGGGGGACGAGAAGGAGGGACGGTGGGGCTGTTTCCTAGGAGACGAGAATGAGTGGTGCAGGGGCGGTTCCCTAGGCGACGACGAGCCAATCCCAATCACGCCGAGAGTCCGAGGCGGGCTGGTGGCCGGCGACAGATACGTACATACGTCCTGTACATCACACAAAAGAAATGAGTGAACCCGGCTTTTAAAAGCCACGCACGGCGTTGTCGTCTTCCTCACCTCTTCGTCCTCAGAGGACTGCGGCGGTGTCACCAGCGGGGCGGGCTCAGGCGGGTTCTCAAGGCGGCGGAAGTGATGTCCCTGAATGAGAGGAGGGGCGTGAGCATTACTGCTGCAGTTTACAGGACTAGAACAGTGTGTGACACGCAGTGTGTGTGTGTGTGTGTGTGTGTTCTGCACACGGAGGCTCACGTCACATGCAACCTCAGCTCACAATCTCTTTTGGTACTTTATATTTATCTACAGTCCCAACATGCTGATGTGCTTTTGAATATGGGAAGTTCATTCATAGTTTAAGATTACGTTAAGTTTAACAACATGCAGATTCTTGTTTATTTTTTGATTAAAAAGGTTGAATTTCAGTCTTTGGTTGACTGCAGCCCCAAAAGTCACTGACTTGAGCTCAGTCTCACCTCAGAAGCCAGAGGGAAGCCCAGGTCCAGAGCACAGTGATGTGGACTGCTGCTCAGACTACCACCCCTCTCTCCTCCTCCTCCTCCTCCTCCTCCTCCTCCTCCTCGCTCGCCTCCGGCCCCGTGAGCCGAGGCCGGTCTGACCAGGCCCACCAAGGAGGTGCGGAGCTGAGCTTTGCTTTGTCCGTATCCCTGCTTCTCCCCCAGGAGGGGCCTGGGCTTTGGGAGGGTGGACACCGGGTCCCTCATCAGCCACGCCGAGGGCCTGTGGATGCCGGACGGGTCGGACACCTGTGGGGGAAAAGGAGTTTGAAAGGTCAAAGGAGCTGTCTGCAGTAAATCTGAAGTTTCGCTCCAACAAACTCCGTCTTAACTCCTCACCTCCGAGTAACTGCGGCGACCCTGGAACTTCGCTCGTAGGCGGCTGCAGGTTGGCTGATGGGAGTAGGAGGCGGGGCCGCCGCTGGTGGAGAGCGGAGGGGAGGAGGTGGGGAGGAGCCGGTCAGAGGAGGGGCGCTGGGGGGAGGGGGGAGAAAGACGCTTAGGAGCCGGGGCCGGACGAGAGACTGGGGGAGGAGGAGAGAACGAGAGAGCATCGTAAAAGGATTGTAATGCTGCGTTCACATCAAAAGCGTTGAGAATACTCGCGTCAGTTTACTCGCTCGACAACAAGGCTGCGTTCACACCAAACGCGCTGCGAATAAAAAACAGTTACCGTTTCCGCCATCCACCATGGAAAAAAACACTAGTTCTGCTTCGTCGGAACATCAAACTCCATGGTGCATACCAGCGCTACTTCAGGCGGAGCAGCAGCAGTTTGATTCAGCAACGGCAAGACGGCGGTGATGACGGGCGGAGCTTCTCAACACTGATTGGCTTACAACACGCACATTTTTCGCGCGAATTGCCGGCACGTCAAAAGCGGAATTTGCAAAATTTGCTTATTCGCAACCATTCGCGTCTGTGCATTGACTTTATGTAATCTACTCGTGCGTCAAATTCGCAACGCTTTTGGTGTGAACGCAGCATAACTTGTAAACTTCTCCAGAAGCTGCCTGGGAATGAAGAAACATGGCAATTACTGATCTGGAGGTCATGAGGACACTGGCATGTGAATACAGACTCTTCACTGGGATTATTTCTGTCTAGCATCAGATGTAACTGGTGTGCTCCGGCGGTAGCTGCAGTCTCTAGTCATGACCCGGCGGCAAACTCCAGTTCTGCAGATGGAAGTCAATGTGGAAGTGTCTTAGAACCTGCATTCTCTCTACTGACCACCAGGGGGCGACTCCTCTGGTTGTATAGAAGTCTATATAAATGACTCTACTTCTCTCTTGATTTATTCCCTCAGTAAACTGTGTAAACATGAGTTTATGTCTCAATCTCTAGTTTCAAGTCTTCTTCAATACAGCATGATGTTCATTTAGTAAATGATGGTCATTTAGAGTCAAACAGACCATAAAGCAGGGGATGCTTTAGGGCGGGGCTACAAGGTGATTGACAGGTCACTGACGCTACCACAGACATACACGGTGTCTCTACGCCTAACTTCCGTTCATTAGTTGCAAAACAAACAACATGTCGACCGCTGTAATCCAAGATGGCGACGCCGAAATCACCAAACCCAAGGCTTCAAGCAGTCACTACGTCCATTTCTTATAATCTATGGGCCGGATTCAAAACAGTTATACGAGGTAAAGGTTTTGCAACGATATCAACGGAACAGTGAATTAACCTCATGTTGACACCGCGTAAAGTTCAACTGGCTAAATAGCCGTGTGGTAGCTTTATGTCAGCTACCACACGGTTAGCTTACTTTATGTTAGCTAGTGTGTTGAGAGCGATGCTCACGCTTTGCCAACTTTAAGGTTGATGAAGACGCATGATGGTCACTGAAGGTCACTCGGCCACACCATGCTAAGATCACTAGCGGAGGCTAATTATTACAGCTGTGGTCGTGGGTTTGCATGTGGCTCTAGCTGGTGGCTTCAGGTGGGCTTTGCTGTGATTATGGCTTTGGCTGCAGCTGTGGTCACCATGTTACAGAGGAACACACTTACCATGGCTGTTACATTTTGGTCACCCAACACGTTACATTCAATTAAATTAATTGGAATTGAACTGGTAGGAGACCAGAACGCCTCAGGATCCCCCAGCATGAGTTGGTAAACGTTGCCTGGGTCGGCCTGCTGGACCTGCTGCCATCGCGACCCGACCCGGACTAATAATGTTTTAAAAATGTTGTGGGTAAAAATAATCCATCATTAATCAGGAAAATATTAATTACATTTGTTTGAGGTTATTAAAAAGCTGCAGCGTTCCCGCCGGTGAGATGACGGGAAGGAAAAACTGTATCAATAAAATGAGTTTCTGATTAATCAAAGCTGCATAAAACGGTAATTGTGTCTGTACAATTAGTTTTTTCTCTCATGTATTTAGAAAAGTGGCGTGTAGGCGAGCGCTATTCATTAATTTTCCATGTCACAGCTGTCATTGCATCCTGTCACTGCACCACAAAGTAAGTGAGTTTGAGCAGACACTCCTTATTAGTTTACCACCAACTCCCTGGATATTATTTTACTTTGACTGCATGTCTTGTTTTTCTACGATGAGGCTCGTTTGCGTGGAGAATGGGCCAATTTCTCCACCAAACGTCTGCATATAACTCATTTAAATACGTGCAAAGAGCACAGCAGCAAAAAGTTAGCATTGTGGGTGCTTTGAGAATTACACTATTTCCATTTTGTGCAGTTGTACCGGCCACAAAAGCGGCCAATCCTTCTGTTGAATACACGCAATAAAGATGACAAACCCCTGACCCCCAGTCAGTGACCTTTCAAGCGGGTCAAACTCTCACCACATCTGTCTCTGAAACATTAGACTAGTTACACTGTGTAGCGATAGCACGAAGGCCTACCGGGCTCCTGTGAGACATGTCGCAGAAGGTCACTCTGTTTCACCGCCAGGTTTCGCACGCGGCTCAGCTCCTCCGTTAGCTCGGTGTAGGCTAACGCTAGGTTCACCCTGCAACGCAAAGACAGCGACTGAATAAATGCACATAAATGACAAATACTATGGACTGATTTGAGAATGAGACTCACTGCTCGTCCCCGGCTTTCTTTATCCACTCTACGTCGCAGTGCTCACAGTGTTGGGACAAGTCCTGTGACTGAGAGACACAGCGGAGGTTAGAGCAGCAGCACTCGTCTGAAGACATTTCTATTGATTTGCTTCTACATGTGGTCCAAATACTCTGCAACTATTTTTACTCATGGATTTTATGTATGTACAGCACCAAACCATCTTTCTGTCTCTGCTCAGGCTTGAGTTGGATGGAAAGCTTAAAGTACCGTTAAACGCCTCTACTTTCACACGCTCTTTGTTTATTCCTATTTAATTCTCTAAATACTGTGCATTTCACAAAGATATCCCAGATCACATTCTAGCAAAGACCGACACTTGCAGCACTGCTTTGGTCTGGCTTTACTCTGACCGATTGGTTACAGAAACTTTGGGCTCGTTGACATATTTTAATGTCATTTTTCAATGTCATTTTGTAACATTTTTAATATTATATAGGTGGAGGCTTCAAATAAGCCCAGTTGGCTTTTTGTCTCTTCCTGCACTGTGATATTCATTTTCTGTTATGATTTTTTATTTTATTGTTTGAATTGTGCAAAATAAAGGAAAAAAGAAAAAGGAGCAATTTAAAATTCATATATAGAGTGGTGTAAAAAGATTTGCTTTTTTTGTTATAAACGGAGCAAAAAGCAATGTTTTTAACATCAATCTTTTGAAAATAGAAGCATTTACTGTCACTTCTGGCTTTCCATATTGGAGCTAGAGAAGAAAGTCTGTCGAGCCCAAACTGGACATTCAGCAGGTTTTAGTAGCTGACCATGGAGCAACAGATCCTCTGCACGACAAGTGAAACATACGGTTTGAAATGGTTTGTATCTGCTAAACGTGTTCAAACGTACCCAACCTCCAGTATTGGCCCTCGAGGACTTTCCACTGTATGAGTCGGTTGTAGGTTGATCTATATATATATATATATATATATATATATATATATATATATATATATATATATATGTATTAAAGCTCCAACATTCAACTAAAAGGACCATGACAAAGTACTACTTCCAAGGTCAATAATGAACTTTCATTCTCAACATACACGTTTAGATTTGCACCCACTGGCATCTTTTTATTTAAAGCCATTTGGAGAGATGTGAAACTTGGGGAAATGTACAATTTTATTAACATTTAATTTAATGCAACTTTGAGTAGTGACTATTCTACCAACTCTTCTTGGTGCTGAACTGAAAGCGGCTCTGAAGAGCTGAACACAACCACACAACCACACAACGCAAAACACAACCGCACAGAATCTGACAGACATCTTTAGCAAATAGTTTGGTGTGGTTTTTATTTTCTAGCATTTCCCTCGATTTCTTTTTCTTGAATGAATGGTCTTATTCTACAGTATAGTTCCTCATTTGTTGCCAAATTTCTAACCAATCAATGACTACAACATCAACTAATTTCACTTCCATTGTATTTTGTGTTGAAAACCACTTAGCTATGAATTGAAGCCCCTGAAATGTGACGGAGTGGGCCGAGTGTGGCGCCCGCGGTTGAGGTAAAGCTTTGATATCACAGAGACATCCAGTCCTTGAGGCAGCGGCTTACCTTTCTCTGCGCTCCCCGTAGCTGGGCCACCTCCTGCTGCAGCCTCTGGAGCTCGGCCCTCAGCGCCGTCTCCCTCCGACCGGCCGCCTCGGCCTGGTGCCGGGCCCCGTCCAGCTCGGCCTCCAGCCGCTGCAGCTTCAGGTCGGACAGGGCGTCCAGACTGCGGGAGCTCTGCAGGGTCGGCCCGCGGCCCTCTGAGGAAAGGCAGACATCAAGTTGCTAAGCATACAATTGGAACATTTCCATTCCAATGCAAATTAATTCATAGAATGTGAAGTCAGGAGCAAATACCACGATATCATATGTTAAAAAAGCCCCATTCACAACTAGTACATCCACTGTGGAGTATGTATATGTCTAATCCCGGTATTCATTGTAGCAAAACAGCTGGACATGGTTATGTTTCAATAAAATAAGAGTGTGATCTTCCTTATCTTATTCAACCCTCGGAATAGCTAATTCTACACAATACCAGAACACTGCTGTTTCTTTATTTCTGTGTTTTTTACATGGATCAGCAGGTGAGGATGGGGACCTTTTGGCCTTAACCTCTTTCTTTTCTTTTTTTGATAAGTGTCTTGAACTTCTCTCTACTGACCACCAGGGGGCGACTCCTCTGGTTGTATAGAAGTCTATATAAATGACCCTACTTCTCTCTTGATTTATTCCCTCAGTAAACATTGTAAACATGAGTGTATGTTCAATCTGTAGCCTCAAGTCTTCTTCAATACAGCATGATGTTCATTTAGAGTCAAACAGACCATAAAGCAGGGGATGCTTTAGGGCGGGGCTACGAGGTGATTGACAGATCACCGACGCTACCACAGAAATACACAGCGTCTCTACGTAACTTCTGTTGCTTGTCGATGGCTGTAATCCATTTCTTATATACAATCTCTTATATAGTTACTACTTATGAGTGGTATGGATTTCTGCTACTACTTTTATTAATTGTAATACTGCCACCATAATCTATTCGTGCCTACTGGTAATCCAAACCTCTGGGTACGCCCAGGCTGGCGTGGAGCTGAGACTGAAGCGTGTCTTTGCCGCGGAGTTGAGCGCTGAGCTTCTGGACGGAGGCGTCTCTCTGCCGGAGGGCCGACTCCAGACTGCAGATCTGCTCCACGTGCTGCTCCGCTAGAGTCGTCTGACACAAACGCACACGCCAAGCTCACAGTTGCTGCTCAACGCTTGTATGTAGAACATTATTACGGGGAAACGGTGTGGTGTAAAGTGTGTGTGTGTGTGTACCATCTTGTCCAGGTCTCGTTGGACATTGCTTTTCTCCAAGTGAATCTTCTCATAAGCCTGGATGACTTCCTCCAACCTCTCCTCTCTCTCCTTGCTCTTCTGGAGCTGAGACAGGAGAGGTTAGGGAGAGAAAGTCAGAGACACATTATATACTGGAATTTTAATTCCTGTTTTAAGTTTTGACTAAATTGTTGCTCTATTAAAAAGGTTCACCCTTGAATGATTGTTTTAATTGGTGATTAATGTATAATTTTAATAATAATTAACAATTCAGTAAATTAAAATGTATTTATTTGTTACAATTCGTTTTTACAAAGTTAGGAAAGTGATGTTAAGTCAGGCCTGATGTCTCAGGATCGTTTTACTGCCACACCTGACCGTAAAATCGTAGCTTTGTTATGTTTGCTCAGCTGTTTTGTTTTGTCTTTGTCTATTCATATATATATATATGTAATTATTGTATTTTTTTCGAATGCTTTCTCAGACATAAAAGACCGATGACTGTCAATTCCACACAGTATGGCAATCACCTTGCTTCCAGTATCGCGATACACACAGGATATATCGAATCGCAACCCTGTATTGTATTGCAAGATTCTTGCCAATACACGGCCTTCGTATACGTTGTGTGATTCAACATGCCATAAAGGTTTAAGGATGGTCAAAAGGCACATATATATATATATATACATATATATATATATATATATATATATATATATATATATATATATATATATATATATATGTATATATATATATATATATATATATATATCCTTCCTTCAGTCTCATGGAGACTACATTTCTGCAGCGTACCTCCTGAGTGAGAGAGTTGATCCTCTGCTGCAGGTTGGTGGTCTCTGATTGGATTACACTGGTGTCCTTGATGATGGGCTCACAGGAACGGCACAGTATCCTCTCCTCTCCAAACTCACTGACCATAGGAAACTGCAGGAGAGGAGATTAACTTTCCAGAAAAGAATGCATTCACACATAATGAAAGCCTTACTGTATTATCTAATCCTATTATTGTGCTCTATGTGTGTGTGTGTGTGTGTGTGTGTGTGTGTGTGTGTGTGTGTGTGTGTGTGTGTGTGTGTGTGTGTCGCTCTCCGCCTTGACCTCGTAGTGTTTGAGCTTCCTCTTGATGCTGCTGTTCTCCCTCTCCAGACTCGCCAGCCGGGTCTTGATGTCATGGTAGGCGGCGGCCAGGGCCAACCCTGACGCCGGGTACATGTCCTCCGGCAGCCGATGGGCCGGCCAGCTGATGCCCACGTCGTCCCTCAGCCCCTCTCCTCCGCCCAGCAGCCCCAGCTCTCCTCTGCGGAATAGATCCATCATCAGATAGCTGCGGGAGAGGGGGAGAAACGGTTGTGGTTGGTCTCTGGGAAACGTAGTGCGGAAAACTCTTTGGGCTCATTGACAAGAGGCTCGTGGCCATGTCGGCTCAGTGAGTCGCTTTACACCCTCCACCTCACACAGCGGGGGCAATAATGGCAAATCTGTTGAGCCCCACGTCCTGGCAGAGGTGATAGTCGAGTGTGTCTGTGTTTGTTTGTTTGTTTGTTGTGTGTATGAGTGTGTGTGTGTGTGTGTGAGTGTGTGTGTGTTCAAAATGCTGCCAGGGCCCCACTGAGTCTGCAAGCCAAAGCTTTGCTGTTTCCCATCTGCTGCCGTAAAGTACATCCTTTTTTTTCCCCATGGCCCGTTTCTCACTGGCGGTTTCCACGGTTACGGCAGAATACTGATCCCTCGCAGCAAAAAATAGGAAGAGTTTATTTCTAAAACTCTACCTGCAAAAGATGGGATCAATACGGATGATTGGTTCTGTTTTACTCTTGGGCATCACTGTCCATTTGCTTGCCAACAGAAATGTTTAGTGTGTGTGTGTGTGTGTGTGTGTGTGTGTGTGTGTGTGTGTGTGTGTGTGTGTGTGTGTGTGTGTGTGTGTGTGTGTGTGTGTGTGTCTGCAAGACCTCATGTGGAGAAGATCTGAGCAGGATGGAACGTCTGCAGTACATTCATATTTGAGCCCGGATTCACGCAGTCACTTCCTTCACAGCATTGTACAGTACGCTGTGTTTCATAATCATCTAATGACGCATATATTTTTTTATAAAACAGAATAAATTAAGTTGAAGTGAGATGTTGTGCACCATGAAACCTCTTAAGCCGTGTTCAGACGGAATGAGAAGAGAATTTTAGAGGCAGCAAGTGCACATAATGCCAAGACGTGTGTTGACTCAACTCATTTTAGCGCTGGTGGATGCTAGCTAACTGAGGCGCAGACATGTCCACATGAGTTACAAATGTTACCGCTTGAGTGAAGCGTTTTATCCTGAGGCTCTCTGCCTCTACTGCACAAACACACAGAGACAAGAGGAGAACACGAGGGTTCGGAGAAAGAGTGCAGAGAGAACCGGAGTTCTTCGTCGGCTACGAGCTGCGTCACAAGCTGAGCTGTCACTCAAGCTGGTGCGTGTGTTGCTAAAAAGCTACAGCTAACAGTCAGTCAGGATAAACCGGTGAATAAACAAACTGCTAAGATAGTCCAATGGTGACAAATTAACATGTTATTCATGCTTTTACACTTATTGTCAGATATAATGATGCAAAGAATGGTTGAAAATATTATGTAAAATTTGGAGAAATCTGTACAGAAGCTTCTTTTGCGTTTTGCTAAAAGAAATGGACAAAGAAAAGGTGATGTGTTGGTTGTAAAGGAAGGTTTTCTTTAGGTGTATACATATCTATTGAGGATTATTGCGTTATAGTTTCTGGGATCTCTCTCTCACAAAGTGCGACTCGGCACAAAGTCACACGCGTTGTTCTGAACGTGTAGCTCGCTCACTAGCATGCCTGCTAGCTTGTGAGCGTAGACAGCAATGACGAGTAAAAGGCGGAGTTACGAACTAGCTTGAAAATGTTCCTATGGGGCCTTCTGTATAGTATTTATGTGTGTGTACTGACATGTAATCGTTAATTAAGTAAAACACTCGGTACTTGTGTGACCATATAAGGCGCAGTGCACGTCCATCTTTATTATTCTGAGGTCAGATTATGTAAAAAATAAAACTCAGGGCTTTCACACAGGAGACTGCAGTTGGCAAGTATTCATGTTTAATTTAGGTTTTATTTCAATTTCGTAGTCATTTTAAGCCCCAAATGTTTTTTACTGAACCTGAACAAGTTTTGTGACATTTTGTGTTGGTTGTTAAAATATCTAGACAGCAATGCCGTGTACCTTTTATCTATATTCTAATTGTACCATGCTGCTCTCATCCACTAACTTCATATCTGGCTTGCCGTTTACCATCTGCCTAATTCCATATGAAGGCAGCATAACGTTATTGTTGAGTTGGATTCTTTATTCTTTATGTTTTTCAACAGGTTGCCCCATTTATAAATATTGAAAATGTGCATAATTAAGTTTCAAAGACATGGTTTTCTGGCCGCCTACTGTGCACGGATCCTGCTTTTAATAAATGTTATTTGAAGGTTCTTTTGGAAGGCCTGAGACGTTACATATTTTGTTGCGTACATGACCTCACAGTGCAGATTCTGTTCTGAGGCCGGAGACTTGGTTAAAGGTGAAGACAGAGCACTGAAAACAGAAGAATCAAACTGACACTGTTGTGATCAGCTCAACTGAAGAGCGACACACAAAACTCTCTCTCACTATTACATTACTAATACGCTGTGTGTGTGTGTGTGTGTGTGTGTGTGTGTGTGTGTGTGTGTGTGTGTGTGTGTGTGTGTGTGTGTGTGTGTGTGTGTGTCTGTGTGTCTGTGTGTCTGTGTGTGTAGCCAAAAGGCAGCTGCAGTAGCAGCCTCTCTCCCTCTCTCCCTCTCTGTAGATAACTCCCACTCGTACAGCCCACACACACACGCACACACACACACACACACACACACACACACACACACACACACACACACACACACACATACACTCACACTCAGCCCACACACTGCTTGCGTCTATCTTCTATTTATCCACCTCTTTCTCTGTATCTCCCTCTCAGTTCTGTTGACTTTTTATTATAGGAGTACGCACATATATACACACACACACACGCGCACACACACACACACACACACACACAGAGACACACACACACACACACACACACTCTCTCACACACACACAGCTTCAGCCAAGGGCAGATCAGAGCAGGGCCATATGTCTTCATCACATGGTCGTTTCATTTATTAATGGACTAGCGGTCCGCTTTACCCACAATCCCCCGCGGTCAAACTCAAAAGGCAGTGGACCGCCTCATCATATTGAGTGCAGTGATTGCATCCATGTTGACCACGTAGCTATGATGCTGAAATAATGTTTAGTTTCATTTACTGGATTGGATATCAAAAATATAAATATATATTTTATGAGTAAGTCATGTTTTTCGGGTCAAATGAAGAAATGCTAAGACTCCCAAATGTTTCTGTGACTACAGAACAATCCAGTTTGGCTGAAGGACAATCGAATGAATTTTGGTCAGATTTAGTAGCCATGGGGTTAAACAAGAATGGATCCCATTGTGAGGTAGCTAGCACCGCCATGTGACCTTTTACAAAGCACATTTAAAATGGCTCTTCATCATGAACTGTAATGCTACAGTCACACCAAAAGCGTTGGTCGATTACATGCAAAGTCAATGCACAGACGCGAATGGTTGGGAACAACGAGAATTTCCGGCGGGCGATGCGAAGTGACGCTGAGTTGCTAAAACCAATCAGCGTTGAGAAGCTCCGCCCGTCATCACTGCCGTCCCGTCATCACTGCCGTCCCGTCATTGTTGAATCAAACTGGCTGCTGGTCCGCCTGAAGTAGGGCTTGAAGCGGCTGTCATTCAGACAGTGTTCCTGGAGAAGTTGCTGAAATCTACCGAGCTGTGTGTGGCTACGGATAACATCATGAACCCAGACACGGGGGGGATATTCCGACTTTTGTGGAATTATGGTTATTTCCATGGTGGATGGCGGAAATGGTCATTTTGTAATACGAAAATAAAAAAATAAATGAATTCACAACGTTAACCTCTTTGTACTGTGACCGTAGTGGAGCCAAAGGTCCAGACCAACAATCTGTAAATTAATTGCGTGGCCCGTCCACTTTTTATTCAGAGCCTAACCACAATTTAACTTTCGACTACACCCCTGTGAAAAGCATCATGGGGGAGGAAAAAAAAAATAGTGCTCTCGAAACTAATAATGTGTGCTCTCAAATCTAATTTTACACATGAAGCTCAGCTTACGGAGCACTATTTTTATGAAACTCTGAATGCAGCTGTATCCGTTAAGGCTGGAGAACATTTCCAAAGTTAGAGAAAAGTCCTTCTTGGCTTTAATTCATCACTGTTACGACCTTATAATATATCCATGGGCTGTGTGCTGTAAAGCCTGGACCGCAGATGCACCACTGAACCACAATATGTCTAGTATTATTATCTGTAGGCTATAACATGCAGGGCAAAGCACAGGGCACAACGTCTCTATATCCATGGTCTGTGGTCTATTGTTCATCTATTTTGAAGGTCCTTGACATGAAAATTGCTCTCAAAATCCAGTTTCCATGTATGCCCATTGCAGAGGCGTATCTGCTGCAGCATGCTGATGTTGCAATGGGACGACCAATTACCTTTCACTTCTTATCAATGTAAGTTATTTGGTGAAGCTGTAGGGACATGGAGGGTGTGATAAAATCAGGCAGCAACCTTCGGTTCTGTCGATGGAGGCCAATGCAGAAGTGTCTTAAAAATTGCTTTCTCTCTACTGTCCATCAGGGGGCGACTCCTCTGGTTGTATAGAAAATGACTCTACTCTTTTAAGTCTTCTTCAATACAGCATGATGTTCATTTAGTAAATTATGTTCCATTTGGATAAAGCAGGGTATGATTTAGGGCGGGCTTACTGTGATTGACAGGTCGCTGCTGCTACCAGGTCTGGTCTACTCTGGTTGCAAAAAGATGACAACAATACAGTCCTATCACTTATATGACCAAAATGACCAACACAAGACTTCAAAACCGTAGTCCACAAACTAACGGATATACAGTCTATGGTTTCAACACAATTCAGCTGAAAGGTGGAATACTAAGCCTGAGTGATCCTGCTAAATCTGACAGCATTTCACCTTGAGAAGGTGCTGCAGGAAATAGTACATAGTCATAATTCAGTGGTCATGAGTTTCACTCAATTGATGTTATGTACAATTAATCCTTATACACCTCAATATTCCCCAAATTGTCAAACACCATTGCCAGCAGCAGCAAATCAGCATTCAGACTATCTGTCACAGTCCAGCAGGAAGGGCTTTGTAGTTTTAATAACTGATGCAAAAAGCTTTGAACTCCAGATTGTGCTGTTTGTGACACACGCTGCAGGTAAACATTGACACAGTATTTAACTTTGGAATCTAACACCAGCTCGACCATTATTGTTTCGGAGGACGAAGCTTTTAAGAAAAAATAAACGTATTTGCTTTGCATCAAGAAAGAAAGACGCTCCATCGTGATAAAAGCAAAGTGGAGATGAGGGAGAGAGAGAGAGAGAGAGAGAGAGAGAGAGAGAGTCCTCGAGGACATGGCGCCATATCTGAGCACAGCTGAAGGCTAATTCATGGGTGGAGGGAGGAAGAGGGAGACAAAGGGAGACTTAAAATGAGGGTGACGAAGACACAGAGAGATGAGAGCTGGAAATAGAAAACTGAGGAGGATAGAATGTGGCATAAAGCGAGGGAGAGAGAGAGAGAGAGGGGGAAAGGATGAGGGAGGTATTGAAAATGAGGTCTTTAAGAGTATTTTCTGTAGTCATGTGACTTACGATGACAGCATTTATTTCCCTGAGCATTAAAAATCCTTCAAAAACATTTAAAGTGTGTTAATAGGATCCTATTTGTCATCGCCTCTTTAAAATACAGAGTTTATCCTTCTAGTGCAACCCATACAAACAAGTCAGAGTCCTGCTGGTGGGTTCAGGGTGCGTTCAGGCTTTTTGGGCCACGCCGGTTACGGTTGCGTTCAGGTGGCGTTGGGTCTTAGGGCGCTCTCAAAGTCCGTTGGGCTCGTCCGAATCAGAGTGAAATTGATACTCTTGATTTGCTTTCTTTCCGGTTACACAGAGCACAATTGACGGCGACTGAAGACAACGAAATATTTGCTGTGGCGCGTGTGCGAAGGAGAGAGTTTATGTTTTTCGAGAGCTTCCACTTCTATGCAGGGAATGGCAGACTCTCAGATATTGCTGTCAATGTTTTTTCACTTTGACTGTTTCTCGAGTGACTTTATGAAGGTCACAGTTTTTTGTGGACTCTATTGAGCATATTCTGTGCGTTCTCTTTGGCCCAGATTTTGAGCAAACAACCTTCTGCAGAAATCCAAGTCAAGCCTCTCCCAGTCATGTTAACCTGTCCTCCACCTGTGTCCGTCTCAACGAACGCTCAGGCAGATACCCCGTAACCCCGTAACCCCGTAACCCCGTAACCCCGTAACCCCGTAACCCCGTAACCCCGTAACCCCGTGGGTTTTGGTTCACATTCGCAATTGGGTCTGGTAATGTTTTCACTGCAATCGAACCGCCCCGGGGTTCACTTTGAAACAGTCCTGGGCCGGTTGTGTTTGGTCCACACCGGAGTACAAGTACTGCAATCACTACTGGCAAACGGCACCAGAGTTCCATCAAAACAGACAGAATGATGGCTCGATAAAAGCACCCTTAAAAAAACTCAGAGTTTTATATGTAATATGCAGGTCAGTCGGAACTCTCCTAAATACTTGTGATGGAAAGAATAATGTCTTAAGTTAAGATAAGTTGGTTAAATAATTAAAGAATAGGGGGCAAAACTACCCATACTACTGCAAATGTTAGCGATTGAAACTGATGCTTTTTCATATTCTACTTCGCTTTATGTATTACTTTGTACTGGTGCAGGTGATCCTCTGCCCTCTCCCCCCACTCATGTACACACACATACCAATTTAAAACCTGCCCTCCAACCCTCTTTATCTCACTATACCTTCTTCAACAAGCAGTTCTGCACGTGAAGCAAAAGCTCTCTGCTTCTCTTGGCCCTCTTGGACTTTATCCAGCTGCTGCACCGGAGAATGATTGAGCAGACCACCCACCTTCGGCTAGTTTTAGTTTTACAGACGGAGAGGAGAGTGTAGTGAGCAGGAATGACGGGCAAGTTTCAGCCTCTGAAAAATCAAGATGAATTTGGGGGCAAAGAGAGTCAGACCAGTTGTGCTATTATGATTATTTTAGCCAACTGAACTGAGCAGTGCCTTTATGAAGATATGCATTTTATTGCAATACTAAGTTTCTATTCACTTCTTAGGCACCCAAAGGTCCCTTGAATTGTGGCCCAGTCAACTGGGACCATATATCAACCAGCTAGCGTGCTAATTCAGGTAAATGAATCACGTTAATATTAACATGTGACTACTCGTCATGCTAACCGATCTACTAGCTGCTAGAGTTGGGGCCTAAAGCGAAGACCCAAACGGGTCTCCACCTTAACGGAACAGAACCTAAAGGGTAATGGCAAATTTGAGATCCGAACTCGACGCTAAACTCAAAGTTACTGTATATTTTTTGCCAAATTTTTTGACGCAATTTACGATTGACAGACTAAAGAATCAGAGGAGAGAGAAAATTACAATACCAATACTCTTAAAGTGAACCCAATATTAATAGAGTATTATATTTGATCATTTTCTTTTACTCCATTCAATACCCATCATGTGAATGGAAAGTTGCGTAATATGCTACCACCACCATTTATCTATACATCAGACGCATCAGTATAGCTGGACTCTCCAATGTGTTGGTGGAACCTCGGCGCGCTGAACTGCCAACTCCCTGAAAT
This sequence comes from Taurulus bubalis, assembly GCF_910589615.1. NCBI lineage: Eukaryota > Metazoa > Chordata > Actinopteri > Perciformes > Cottidae > Taurulus > Taurulus bubalis. Next base: position 3,369,843 of record NC_136605.1, read on the forward strand.
GCGACGCGCTTGACTTCACCGCATCACAGACGGTAAGGTTGTAGCTAAATAAAGATATATATATTTATGTATATAGCTGCTGCGGCAGCGGACCAATCCCGCGTCACATGAAATCAAAGAACGCTTGCGGTGATTGGCTGCGAGCAAAACCATACAGATGGCAGAGCTGCCACCGCTGGACAGATTTTCTGAGTACCGCTTCAGCGATACTGCTGTCCGCACATTGAGTTACTTACATCATTTACATACATCAGTGTTTCCCACAGGGAAGTCATGGTCCCCTGGAAGAAAATGTTGCACATTTTACAGTTAAATGCATCAATCTGGTGCACTTTGAGAGCAAAATGAAGTGGCTGTAAAGAAATGTATGCTCTCGTAGCCTATTTTGGGCTAGCAGTGGTGGGCTGTAGCTAAGTTACAATGACCAGACATCCCGGTTTGTCCCGGTTTCAAGCTGGATGTCCCGAGTCTCTACAAATATCACTAAAACATTCAAATGTCCAGGTTTTCAACATTCACAACCAAATTGTCCCATTTTTCACCACAGTTAAAATAATAATCATGATGAAGACGCCTGCATTCAACAATGATTTGTGTGTCAATCAATATGTCGTTGTCAAGGCTGTTGCTGGGCGCTTTTGTGGCTCTTCCTGACAGAAGCTCTCAGTACAGAAACGGTTCAGCCCAAAACCAACAGAACCTAAAGAGCTGCTCAATGCAATGAGCTATGGACCTCCAACATGGCTGCCATTGGGGACACGGGTGTGGCATCGCCAGCTGGAGCGTGGAGCGTTTCAGAATGTCTTTAAATACTTGAGAAGCGGCTTGGTCAGCTGAACCGAGCTTCCACAGCCGCTAGAGAATATCTGAGAAGACGGTGACTCACAGACGTCCCATTAATCAATCGGTGCACAAACATAGGAGCAGCATTGGTCACGAGGCCGCTGCCTCAAGTCTTTTCTCTGACTCCTATTTAATCACAGACGTGGACAGACAGCAGACAGACCAGGTCACTGACGGAGCAGACGGGGATGAAGAGAGCGCATTAAGGTCCAAGCTAACGCTCCGTTTCATTAAAATCATATCTGATCCAGTCTGCTACTGTGCACGTTGGTTCACTGCTTATTTAGTTTATAAATACTACACTGGTGGCCCACGGCATTGTCCTGGTGTAACAAATCAGTCCTATCACGTATATGATTCTTAGTATTTCCTTCTGTGTGAATTCATGCAGCATTAATGCACATTAATAACTCTACTTCTTTTACTTCTTGAGCTTTCTCTCCTCACAGGTTTACATGGATCGTGGTTTTATCTGGACTCTGGTCCTGCCCGACACTTACAGCTATTATCATTATTATTAATAGTTGCATTCCTAATAATATTGCATTTACCATTACTGCTGTTATTATCATTATTATTCTACTATATCCACTTTTGCTGTAACTTTTTGTAGTTTGTAATGTGCTGTAACTCTGTTGCGTTGCTCATTCTGGTCACATGACATCTTTTGCTTCTGTCCATCCGGGGAGAGGGATCCTCCTCTGTTGCTCTCCCGAAGCTTTCTGCCCTTCTTTGTTTTGTTTTTTTCGGTTTTTCATGTGAGGTCCCGGGACAGAGGATGTCGTATGCGTACAGATTGTAAAGCTCTCTGAGGCAATATACTTCCTTTTCCTGTTTTGGCAGTAAAAGTTAAATATTCCATAAGCACATGATACATAACATAAGATAATACATGATAATAATGGAATAACAACAAACAAAATTGACTGATGTTCAATTCTAGCATATAATAACTGCAATTAAAAATAGGCCGAGAGATTAATTTCTATGTTTTTTTAAACGCATGCAGAGATGGAAAAGTAGTCTTTCCAGCTCGGAGTGGTGTCTGCTGGTCTTTCCTTCACTCCATCAGGACCCAACAACCTCCGGCTATTAGCTAGAAGAGCCTGAATAGCCTGTGATGTGAAGCTCACTGACAGCAGATTAATTTTAATAAGAACATCCACCTGAACAATAGTCAGGATTTCTGACTGAAAAGGATACGGGGCGCAGATTCACACGGACGGTACATTTAAATGTGATAACTGCCCTGGACTAACGATGAAGAAAAAGTATTGTTTCAGTCCAGCAGACTGATTGTAAAACTAACCCAACCAGGACCGCATCCAACCAAACTTAATTCAATAATTCCATCTTTTTCAAGAACTTCTGTTTCAGAAAGCCGGATCAACTTTTCCCCACGCTCTATGTAACATCCCTCTGTTGCCCCAATGCTATTGTATTAAACACTTGGTCAAAGCTGTAAAAAAGAATTGAAAGTTTTTGTCATTGACAAGGTAAGCCAACTGTGGCTCGATGGTGAGCAGGTCGTCCTTCAATCAGAAGGTGATTCAATCCCTGGCTCCGCTACCTTATGTTGATGTGTCCTTGGGCAAGACACTTAACCCGAAATTGTAACTGTGCCTATGAATGTGTTGTAAGTCGCAGAGCCGATCCCAGGAGAACATGCAGAGGGGCTGCCCAGACCAGGATCCGAACCCGGGCCTCCTCTGTTGTAAGTCACTTTGGATAAAAGCGTCAGCTAAATTAAATGTAATTTAAGAAATTTTACTCTAGGCCTGGGGGATGATTACTGGATCAAATACAACAGAGGTAAACACAAAATTAACTCAAGGGGATCTGGGGAATAAACTAATCCAAATCATGGGGCCCTCATTGGCTAGTTGGGAAATAGTCCAACAAGCACAGGACGTTTCAGCCATGAGACCCGTGTTCGACAATGTTATGGTTTTGTTGCCTAAAACGTTCGGTTTTCCTATACACTGTAGTGTACGTAGATATTATAAGCCCCAACACAATGTTTTAACTAAACCTAACTAGGTGGGTTTGCTAACTAAACCCTAACTTTTGTAACGTAATGTCGTTCTAAAAAAAAAAAAAAGCCAATTTGTGAGTATTTCACAAAATGCTGTGAGACTGTGTTGGACCCTCCCGGTCCTCCCACCCTACCATTAATGTACAGTTCACACAAGGGACACATGGCTATTTTGATGTGTTTCACCCAGAGCCAGAGACAACCCAGTAGGAAGGCAGTGTGAAGAAGGTTTACCACCTTCTGGTTTACTAGATTATCATTTTATTTAAGACGCAAATATATAAATAGGAATATGCACCATGTCAGCACAATATCAAGTGAATATACGTTTAATATGTTGACACAAGACTCCTCTACAAGACAGGGCCACAGGAATAGGTAACAATCATAGCTCTTATCATTTAAGTTTAAGTGTTGCTATTTTTCATAAACACCTGGCAAGCTTAAAACCGCAGAAGGGGTTTAACAACACTTTGTACTGACGCTATTTCCAGAACCCCTCAAAGACTCTAGCCATCTGGAGGGAAAGGTCTGCTGCAGGATGAAAACAAAATGAATATATTGTTTGTTTGGAAACACAAACAAAAATATTAAGGCATCGTTTTCTTTGGAATTACGAAATATTGGAAGAACCATCAACATATATCAATAGAAATCTATTCATTTTTTTTCTTGGTTCATGTTGTACAAATTGAGCAAGGAGATGTAATATCTGGTTGCCATTTTTTATAGACTACAAAAATGCAGTGCAACATAAGAAACAGATAAGAAATATGTTTATTTTGCAAAAGAAGGACTCATGTTTCGTGCAGATGGTTAGAATAGCATTTAAAGGATGCAATCAACGCAGCGGTAAGTGTTGGTTAAGAGTTTCTGGTTGTCATTTGTTTAGAGTATCTGATGCTTAGCTCTGCGACACAAACAGGAGAGGCAAAACTTTGGGCTAAATCCGCGAGGGCACTGGCAGTTATTACTGAAATTCTCGCCACTCGTCAGAGAACAGGGAACAGGTTTCCCTAAAAGATTAAACGTCTACACTGGATTCACAGCGTTAATATATCAGCAAACTCCGGGTAACGTTGACCAAGGCAGAGAAGGAAGTCAGTCTCTCTGTGTGTGAGTAGTAATCCTAGCTAGCCTCCACTGGTTAGCTCATTGTCCTTCGCTCCCACACGGCGGTTAAATCTGATGACGTCGCTTCAACTGACGGCGGCGGCGTCATGGAGGCCTTCCAGTTACCCCGTAAACACTGTTTTCTCTGTCAGCACTGTTGCTGCTGTTTGCACAGTTAGCCGTTAGCGCTGTGGGCTGTTAGCGGTTAGCCTGTGGCTCAGCTGTCTCCATGTTGAGAGCTGTACGGAGGCAATCACTCAATCATAAACATGGTCATAGGCATCTTTGGTGGCCGCCAATGTCGTTTGAAAACACTGAACTACTTTCCAGAATCTCCATGTTTTTTCTAACCATCTAGATAATGGCAATTATTGATCATTTCAGTGATTAAAAAATAAAATGTTATTCTGTTTACCAAGTTGCTCCTCTTTTCAAAGCAATACAAAGATGGCCACGAGCAAGCTACTTGGATAGGAAACAAAACACCACTTAATTTTTCTTTTCTTTTTCATTCAGCTGACTGAATATGTTGTCATTCAGCTGGTTTGGACCAGAAATGAATATATTTATACATATTTTTTCAAACAAGGTCTGGTAATTATCTTTTCGAGAGACCTACGGAGCAGAAGATATGCCAACAGCCTACAACAACAAGCACACACCGGCTACTGGGATGTACGCTGTCACATTGGAAGCATGCCTTTCCTTCTCTTTCCAAGTTACATGACGGTACAAAAAAAATAAAAATAATAATTTCCACATATTAGATGCGTAGATGTGTTCCAGAAGAAAAAAAACGACAACACCTGAACGCAACACGTGCATCCAGCATCGACATTAATGAGCTTTTGTTGAAAGCCTCGCTGCTGAACGCAAAGGTTCCACCGTCCGTCCGCAGGATGAGCCCGAAGCCTCGGAACACCGTGCACTAGAACGTTCTGCAGGACAGAGGAGGTTCCATCAGCTGGTGACACGTTCTCTCCAACAACCTGACATCCTTCTAATGTTCCTTACAGCATCCGCCGCTGCGCAGCCAAAACATCCAGTCCGACCCGCTCAGAAACAGCGAGAGCTCGTTTTGTTTTTACCGGTAAATGACTCTGAACGGGGGAGAATCGTAGAAGTTACACGCGACGGTGGAGCCGTTTTTATTATTGTCATTATTGTATTTACTTACGTCTCTGTAGAAAAGCCATGAAGATGATGGTGCTGAGGAGGGTCGACATGACTGGAGTCTGACATCAGCAGAGTGTGTGTGTGTGTGTGTGTGTGTGTGTGTGTGTGTGTGTGTGTGTGTGTGTGTGTGTGTGTGTGTGTGTGTGTGTGTGTGTGTGTGTACCCCCCAGCCCCTCCCCTCCCCTCTGACAGACCAACGAGAAAAGGGAGGGTGAGATTTTCATCAGAGGAAAATGCAGCTCACATCCTTTTTTTATTTTTCTATTTTCCTGAACCTTTTGTTTCGAGAATATATTCATTGGAGAACATGAGATGTGTAGTGTGTAATATATATATATATATGTATATATATATATATATATATATATATATATATATATATATATATATATATATATATATATATGTATATATATATATATACATATATATATATATATATATATATATTACAAAAATATTACATAAAGAGGTCTGAATTTGACACTGATCAGAGTGTCATATACACAGAGTTTATTAATATCCTCTCCTGCATTTACAGAAGTATTAGATCTTCCCTTTCAGTTCTTTGGTTATTTTGGAATTGAAATGATTGCATATTATTAATAAGGTGCAAAGAATAACCAAACTGGTTCTGATATCCAGTTTAAAGCCTAATCTAATCTCCTTCTCCTTAATTTGCCATATTGATATTATGAAACTTGATGAATCCTCCATGTCTTTGTCTTCCGGGCTATTCCTCTGCCCCAATTGATTTACTTCTGAGAAATAGTGTCTTTCACATAGGTTTGCCTCCTGGAGTTGAAGAGAATTCACACCGTCAGCTTTTCTATCGTGATATATTATAGCTTTAAAAAAATATATAATACATTTATGTTCATGTTTATGATATTTTCTTTTTTTAACCAGGAGTTTTAGCATTTCTTAAAGTCAGGTTTGGCAATCTTCTTCAAAAACGTTTTTGATATTTTTGTTGAAATTCTCAATAAATGCTGACAGTAATCAAGGAGCTAAATGCTCCGACATAAAAAGAAACAACACATCCAGTATCTCTGCATCTGTTGCACTGTGATAACCCTGTGCACGCATTTCTTTTGGCAGCTGCTCTAAGGGATCAGATCAAAACCAGCCGCTGATGGAAAGTAACGTATAATATATGTATAATTATACAGAGTTATTATTATACATAGTACTTGAGTATTATGTGTTGTGCTACTTAATGCATACTACATTTCAAGAAGAGCTGTTGTACTTTTTAATTCACTATACACTAATCTGACACATTGCCAGATTATAATTTTGGATTCAGAGCATGTTCACAGTGTATCATGACATATGATGCACTGTGAGCCTATATATACCCAATAGTATAAACAAATATTAAAAATTAGCACCTCAGCATAAAAGATGCTGCTAACATTTAAATGCATCATTAAAAATGATTCAATAGCCTTCAATGAAGAAAAAAACATTTATGAGTAATTATAAGTCAATCAAATATATTTTGTCATTTTGGACAAATGTAACCTGCCCAGGTGGGACATGTAATGAGAGTGAAGGGCATTGGCAACTTTCCTTGGCCGGTCTTTTCAAAACGGCAGCCTCCACTACACGCACATTTTATGGAAAAAAGAAAGGTAAGCATTGTATTCACATTTAAAATGTTTTTTTTTATGTCATATTTGGATTGTTTTTAGTAAGTAAACACCTAAGGAGTAAGTGACTGAGTTTTCAGAGCTGAACTTATTTATTGTCATAGGAAAAACAACTAATTTATGAATGTACACTGTAGTGCACATCAGGACTTTGTTCTTGTGTTTATTTCTATTTTTTTTAGAAGCATTCTTCTAGCATTCTTAACCGAATCATTGAGGGAGATTCAGACCTTTTCATAACATGTTAATTGTACTAAATTATAGAGTGTGCTTCGTATTTCTCTTAGGTCTATGCTGTGTTGGAAGAATACAGACTTGCACATGATGGAACCCAAATAAGCCGTAGAGACTGCAGCCACAGCAGTACTTCAGCAGCACGCTGACGATGATCTGTCCTTAACGAATGTAAATCCCTGGGTCTCAGGAGGACATGCTACAATGAAATAATTCTTCTTTGTACTGACTTTTAGCTTAGCTTTTAGCTTAGCGTTACTTTTCACATTAGCTTTATACCACTAGCTTTAGGTTTGTGACATTTTGAAATCGCCAGCCATGTCGTGTTTAACAGTGTATAGCACTACAAAGACTGACGCCTCAGAGACTTCACTCAGGTTAGAGTCCTAGTTGCGATCCCGAAGTCAGGTTAAAGCTAACGGTGACGTCAAGTTTAAGCTAACGTTATCTCAATTAGCCAACTTGACTGACCAAATAAAGTTAATCTTGTAAAGACGGGTGAGAGCCATGTTGATTAGAAGTTCTGTCTGTGTTCTGACGGCTCCACCAGGGGCTCTATATCGTTTAATGACTGTGTGGGAATACAAAAGCTTGAGAAATGTAGTAATAATTAAGTAGCCTAATGCACATTTAAGACAGCTCATTAAAATCGCTGACCAAGTTAAATTAGCCAATTAAACATTTGTTGAACCCTAACACAGCAAAAAGAACCAAAATAAATATAAAAATTAAACAAATACACCACGCTCCCCGTAATCTGCACGCGTGGCCGAGGCTTCCACCGGTGGAGGGTTTTAATAAGAGGATGGCAGCACTCCTCTGGACAGCAGAACTGGTAAAAACATGCGAGTCTGGAATTTACCCAGTGATTCCAGCACAATAAAGAACGATCCGATACATAACCAACGGAGACTAACTTCATTTTGTCCAGAGGGGAATGTGAAGGAATGCGGTCCAGTAAACCTAATAAAGGAAAGTTAAGGGAACGTTCAATCAATGTGTGTGAACAGGAACTTGTCCTCAAAGAAACCAGAGAACTTAAAGCTGGATGTGACAAATAACCAACATGTTTGAAGGTTGTTAGGAAAGAGACTGTGTGACCAGAGCCGTATAATGAGAGTCACGTCGTCCAGTTCAGTCGAATTGCCTTCTTATATTTTTTATAGCAATAGCGGAACGGACCCTTGATGCAGTTTAAAGGGTACGGTGTTTATCTGGGGCCGTCGCCCCACATGTTCAGGCACAATAATAATAAAAAACTAAGTGACATAGAAAATACCTAGAAATCGGAAAGAGAATTGTATGACGTAATGGTAACTTGATAAGTCCTTGAGGGTTCAGAGTTTGAAGCCTTCGGGGCGACACTGTGGAAGGGCTTTACAGATGCGACAGTATTCTCTAAAGGAGCATTTTAATACATACATTTGTTGATCAAATCAACGTATACAACTTTGTTTCTCTTAAGGGAGGTCTTTCCATTAAGTGTAAGGGCTCAATTGTTCCACACGGTGGAGCCATGTGGTGTGAAATTATGGGTGAAGATCATTTTCCAAAAGTGAATTATCTTTTTATGGAAATCTGCTGGCTTAAAAAAGCAGTTTTGAAATTGAATACTCACACCTCAACAGGAAATATGAAACCATACTGAACCAGGTTGTGCCAAACATATCTTTCATCCAGTTCCAGCCCACCATTGTTATAGTCTGTAATTATTTGAGATCAGGTTTTATTTTTCCATATTAATTGAAAGTAACAGAGTTCATCTTTTATATCATTGGAGAAATATGACGAGAATGACATGGATCAATTAATCTACATGTACCTTCTGTTGAATTCTGTCCAGAATAGAAGGATGAAAATAGAAATGAACGAGAGCAGGGAAATAGAGGGTCTTACTAAGCAGCAAGACATTTATTTCATAGTACCTATTTTTCCTCTATATTCATCTGCTCTCGTTCATTTCACTGAAGCTCTCCAACACACTGGGAGAGGTCACTAGAGAGGTGGAGGGGTCATTCGAGGTGGAGGGGTCATTAGAGAGGTAGAGGGGTCACTAGAGAGGTGGAGGGGTCATTAGAGAGGTGGAGGGGTCATTAGAGAGGTGGAGGGGTCAATAGAGAGGTGGAGGGGTCATTAGAGGTGGAGGGGTCATTAGAGGTGGAGGGGTCATTAGAGAGGTAGAGGGGTCATTAGAGGTGGAGGGGTCATTAGAGAGGTGGAGGGGTCATTAGAGATGGAGGGGTCATTAGAGGTAGAGGGGTCATTAGAGAGGTAGAGGGGTCATTAGAGGTGGAGGGGTCATTAGAGAGGTAGAGGGGTCATTAGAGAGGTAGAGGGGTCATTAGAGAGGTAGAGGGGTCAATAGAGAGGTGGAGGGGTCATTAGAGGTGGAGGGGTCATTAGAGGTGGAGGGGTCATTAGAGAGGTAGAGGGGTCATTAGAGGTGGAGGGGTCATTAGAGAGGTAGAGGGGTCATTAGAGAGGTAGAGGGGTCAATAGAGAGGTGGAGGGGTCATTAGAGGTGGAGGGGTCATTAGAGGTGGAGACGTCATTAGAGGTGGAGGGGTCATTAGAGGTGGAGGGGTCATTAGAGAGGTAGAGGGGTCATTAGAGAGGTAGAGGGGTCAATAGAGAGGTGGAGGGGTCATTAGAGAGGTGGAGGGGTCATTAGAGGTGGAGGGGTCATTAGAGAGGTGGAGGGGTCATTAGAGGTGGAGGGGTCATTAGAGAGGTAGAGGGGTCATTAGAGAGGTAGAGGGGTCAATAGAGAGGTAGAGGGTCATTAGAGAGGTGGAGGGGTCATTAGAGGTGGAGGGGTCATTAGAGAGGTAGAGGGGTCATTAGAGAGGTAGAGGGGTCATTAGAGAGGTAGACGGGTCATTAGAGAGGTAGAGGGGTCATTAGAGAGGTAGAGGGGTCATTGGAGAGGTGGAGGGGTCATTAGAGAGGTAGAGGGGTCATTGGAGAGGTGGAGGGGTCATTAGAGAGGTAGAGGGGTCATTAGAGAGGTAGAGGGGTCATTAGAAGTAGAGGGTCATTAGAGGTAGACGGGTCATTGGAGAGGTAGACGGGTCATTAGAGGTAAAGGGGTCATTAGAGAGGTGGAGGGGTCATTAGAGGTACACGGGTCATTAGAGGTAAAGGGGTCATTAGAGAGGTGGAGGGGTCATTAGAGGAGTCATTAGAGATAGAGGGGTCATTAGAGGTAGAGGGTCATTAGAGAGGTGGAGGGGTAATTAGAGAGGTAGAGGGGTCATTAGAGAGGTGGAGGGGTCATTAGAGAGGTAGAGGGGTCATTAGAGATAGAGGGGTCATTAGAGAGGTAGAGGGGTCATTAGAGATAGAGGGGTCATTAGAGAGGTGGAGGGGTCATTAGAGGTAGAGGGGTCATTAGAGAGGTGGAGGGGTCATTAGAGAGGTAGAGGGGTCATTAGAGATAGAGGGGTCATTAGAGAGATAGAGGGGTCATTAGAGAGGTAGAGGGGTCATTAGAGGGGTAGAGGGGTCATTAGCTGGGTGCTTTATGCAACTTCACCACTAGATGTCACTAAATCTCACGCACTGGACTTCCGAGTGGTGATCCTATGTTTTGGGCTGATGCTCCTAAAACTTTGCCTGAGGCCCTGAAGGGTCCGTTCTCCTTCTTTATAAGTGGAATATGACATTTTATTTAAATTAGTTAAACCAAACACCTGTTTTATACTCTGCCTGTTGTTCTACATATTTTATTAGAATATTACAGTTTCCACTGCAATTACTGCACAATCACTGGCTAATCATTTTAAGAGATAGCGCAGCTGGCTCTGACTGATCAATAAGATGGTGAGTTGAAGTCCCCAGTTCAATCCGGACGGTAAGAAGTGGACGTAGTCATCGTGAAGCCTTGAGTTCTCCGATTACGCCCGTCGCCATCTTGGATTACGCCCGTCGCCATCTTGGATGCCATGTTGTTGGGTTTTGTTACCAATGAACAGAAGTCACCATGTCCATTTTGCAGAGTGACGTAGAGACGTTGGGAACGTCCCTGGTAGCAGCAGAAACCTGTCAATCACAGTAAGCCCCGCCCTAAAGCAAACCCTGCTTTATGGTCTGTTTTACTCTAAATTAATAAATCATTTATAAATGAGCATTCCGCTGAATTAAAGACTTGAAACTAGAGATTGAGCCCATAATTCATTATCACAATGTTTGCTGAGGTAAGAAATCGAGGAGTCATTTTCTCAGACTTCTATACAACCAGAGGAGTCGCCACCTGATGCTGCAGCTTTAAGGCCATTCTGCAGAACCGGAGGTTGCCGCCTGGTTCATTCCTATGAAAGTTGCTCGTTGGCGCATTAATAAAGAGATTGACTCTTGAATATAATATTACGAGCTCCCACGCCAATAGACCGGTGCAGCAAGCGCTCTAGCGTTTCCTTCAACACCCGCCTCGGTTTGGCCTCGATTTCGTCGTCTACGATGAACGAAAATAACTCTGGATTTGAAGACATTAATTCAAGTTGATTTAGCTAAACATGTAAATACAACTAATACAAGTCTTTTGACGCACCCGGAAGTTGAAATTCCACCGTTTGGCCACTATGTAAAGCTTTCCTAGCGGCCTTTGCAACACTGTGGCTGTGACCGATGTGACACGTGACCCGCGGTGCGGCGCATGTGTGCAACACCGACCCAGACTGAACTATTGTTCTGCGTCTGGGAGCAGAAGAGCCAGTGTCGAGCCCGTGAGTGAGGTGTTGCGGCTGGACCACAGAAATGACAGAACAGGACACAGTCTTCCTCACACTTTTCCATGATAAAAAAGGTGAATGTCACTATTTGACTACACAGAGCAAAACGATTCAATGACAACAACAAAAAGGGACACGTTACAGGCTAGTGTACATCTGCTGTGTGTCTGCAGTCTACTCGACAAATTAAAAAGTACTACAACAAGTGATTCCAGGATGGTTTTGGAACATCTCCACCACATTTAATTTGCTCTTTTTTTTCTTTTTTTTTTTTTTTCTTCTCGTCTGTTTTTTGTGAAAGAAAAAAAACCGAAACAAAATATAACAAAAAAAAAAAAAAAAAAAAGGTTAATCCTACAAAGACATTATTTTTTTTCAGCTCTTTCAGAACTTTTCTAACTCAAGTCCGATAGTTGCGACACTGGAAGCAATGCATACGTGTCAGTCCTCTCCGTGACTGATAAAAGAAGGGGGAGGGGTGTGATATGTCAGAGGTCAGACATGGAGAACAGACGAGGAGGGAGAGGAGGGGCCACACAGGATTGGCCCCCGGTCTCCCACGCCTCGCCGCTGAAGTCTCTTCATCCCGAAGGAGGTCGGGAGGAGAAGCAGGAGGGAGGATGGAGGTGTAAACTGGGAAGCTGCCAATCCAGCACAGCTTCATTCATCCGGCGGCCGGCTGGCTGCCACACGGGGATCATGGGTCCTTACCGGTTCCTTCTCAGAATCTCCCCGTCCCTCCCAACTGTGCTGGAGCAATCTGGCTCGACAAATGACTGCTGATATGTCCACTCGGATAAAAAGAACAACAAAAACTAGGTGTCTGGGGTGGAGACCCTGTGCGATGGGAGCAGCAGGTTTACAGCTGGAGCTTGAACTAAGGTCCAACTGTCCAACCGGTCACCTTCAGTGTTGAAGTTCTCTCTCAACTGGCGCTCTTCAGCGCGCCGAAACTAACGGCGACGACGACTCGAGCGCTCTGGGTGTGGCCTTTCAGACGGCTATGCACACCTTTCCCTTTTTAAACGCGATACGACCTCCCTGAAGCCTCAAACCCACCGCGAGATTGACCTGTAGCGGCTCTGAACCGTGCTCTTAAGGTGCTGGTTAGCCATCAACGCCCCACATTGGAAAGAGGAGACTCGTTCATTCAATTGAAGAGCTCCGTCGAAAAAAACACACCGTCCAACAACCCCTTTCATTAATTGGTTTTACGAGCAGATTAAAAAAAATTCCCCGACTTTTTGTTCAGTTTGGACGGTGCATAGTGCTCTGTAAACTCACGATTTTTACAGTTTTACTTTGACATTTTTATAATACAGGCTAAGACGGGTGTATTTTAACTTTTCGATCGAGACATTGTGGCAGCTTTCCCTCTGCTTCTAGCTTTGAGCTAGGCTAACCACGTCATGGGGGTATTTTCTTTATCAAATCGTGCAGCTTGTAAAACAACGAGGTCACGATCATCTGTGCGCTAACATGCTAGCACGCAGCCCGCTTCCTGTCGAGGTTTTAGCGAAGAGGATTGGAACCAAAAGAGTCCGGGCGGACGAGATGATCGCGGCGCTTCGTGTCCATGCCGAGCACGGTGCGCCGCTCTCTCCGGACCCGACGCTTGTATCGACACCACTGCTTCAAAGTGGAACCTCTCAGTGGGCAATAAGTCTGTTTGTCCAAGTCTCACACGCAAAAAAAAAAAAAAAAAAAAGAGTATATTTTCCGTACTCTTTCTGGGTGCTCGGGCTTCAGTTTTCTGATATCTCCGCCTAAAGCCAACACTATCTGCATATCGTGGTGAGCTGGGGGAAAACAAAAGTCGGTCTCTTGATAAAAGCTGGATCAGATATGAGAAGCCTAAAGCACAGAGACAAGTACTGATGATGATGATGATGATGATGGTATTAATGGCGCCCTACTGTACAAATGAAAAGCTTTAGTGTAGATCTGGGAACTGTAGGAACGGATTGCTGCTGGTTTCTGGCAGCGAGTCGAGTCTCAGGGTAGAAAGGGGTTTGAAGAAACACTTTTTTTGGGTGGAAATCATGACGCCAAAAAAAAAGAAAACAAGACTTTAAAAAACGATAAAGGAGGGACTGAGATACAAGTTGAAGGGAGGAGGGGATAGACAATAACGGCTGTGCATCTCAGCTGTGCCCGAGGTGATGTCCCAAGAATCCAAAAGGAGGGGAAAAGGAGGTTTTCGTCTTTCGGCAAAAAGACAAAAAGAGTCTGGACGGATACGAGAGCGTTCGGCCGTTCATATACAGATGGACTGAACAAAGTAGATGAGGAGGACGAACAAGGGGAGGCAGTGCCAGCACAGCACTGGTTTTGGTATATTGGTTTTGGCTGCGGTCAGTGTCGGTCGGGGCTGGGCGGGGCGGGGCGGGGGGGGGGCTGGGAATCTCGTCATGCGGGGGCGGGGCGGTCGAAGAGGGCTCCGGGAGGTCCTCGCCTTAACTGCCATAATGCATGGTGTTGCTGGGGATGACCATCGGCGAGGCCATGGAGATGGCGGCGCCCCCCATGGTGAACTGGTTGGTGACGGGATAGTAAGAACCACTGCTGCTGGGACCCGACTGGCCTGTGGTGGCTCCTGGAGGGAGGGGATGGGGGGGACAAACAAAGCATGGCGTTTCCAACTGGAGATGGTCCATTTCTGTGAGGCAACCTGGTGCGTTTCCTCTACTGTGGTGCTTTTTTATTTATTTAAAAAAAGTGTTTTGAGGACGTACCCTGGACAATTCCTGTGCTCATGATGGAGCCCATCCTGGAGTGGGTGTGGTTTACAATTCCGGTGTTCACTGTGACCAATCAGAGAGAGGAGAGCACAGTTAATGATATGTGCAGCGCTTCAACACATTTTAGTTTCCTGTTTTTAGCAATAAAACTAAATAAAAATCGGTGGGAGCCCTTAAGAGCCCCCCACACAACACAACGGAGCTCCGCCTGTGACTGAAGACAGTCGGACGGTGAAGAGGCCGTCAAAAAAACACTTGTTACGCTGAGGGAAACATTTAAAAAGCTGAAACACTATTGGAGCTGTTAAAATGGAACGTGGAAACTGAAGCACTGAAAGGAGTTGAAGTGTAGGCGATGAATTGTGAGTGGGAGTTTTCAGAGTTGAAGGGAAAGGAGTGCCAGTTCAAGTGAAGAAATGGTGTCAGTGTTTTTACTAGAAATGGGCCGCTATACCCCGCTGTGTTAGTACCGGTACTTTAAGAATGAAAGTGTTTTAAAAAGGACAAGCTTGGCAGAAAAGGAATACAATAATCATAAATACATTTTCATTAGTGTATACCCGCTAAAATAATACATCTTGTTTTTGTTTGCTTAGAATGAGCCCTTCACAGCTACATGTCCTCTACTGCCACGTTTCTACAGTAGCCCAGACGGGACAAACCAAACGGTGGATCTAGTGGGGGGCTTTTGCGTCACCGGAGGCCCACCGAAGGTTCTCTACACTTGGGGGAGCATTTAGTCGGTTGCAATCTGCAACCACGCCGCTAAATCCTGCTCGCGTGTCCTTTAACAGCCTCTCTACCCGAGAGGAACGGATTGGGATCCCGCGGTTTTAACTTTGCATCGGGTGGGAGGGGCCCGAGAATTAGCGAGCGCTCAACAACAAAGAGTTGTAAAAGTTGATTAATGCAGGTCGTGAACCGAGCTGGTGTTTGTATCATCAGGACTCTGTTTAAATAAAAATAATAATAAACAGCAATGTGACTAATTATTATAAGTAGACCGATATAATAACAATATGGAGTAGGACAAAGCCGACACCTTCAATCATTAGTAAGAGAACATCTGATTGATTACTCTTGAGCTCTTTAACGTTGGTGCATATTCCCAGGATGCGGTGGCTCTAAGGCCACCGTGTTTCTGATGAACGTGAAATGGAAGAAAAAAAAAAGGCGTGGCGGCTCATCGAGAACAAGCGCTGCACACACACACACACACACACACACACACACACATTTGGTGTCATTAAAAGTTAAAAAGGGAGGAAGCACATACTGCAAGAGTTATTTGTAGACAAATGTAATTATCACATTATGACCACCATCAACCTCTGAGTTACACAACAGGTTTAGTTAAACTGCCGAGTGTAAACGCAACACATTGACCATTTAGTAATCTGACACACCAAACAGGTTTTAAGACACTCCACTGCTTCACTTGTCGTGAGCTCTCAATACGTCATCACATTTCCACAGAACAAAAGGTGGAGAGAGAAAATATTTGGTTAGCCATTGTTTTTGTTCCTTCTCTGTGACACATACAATGCTGCAGAGCCGACTGGAGACCAGGAGATGAACACTTCTGCTCAAACCGCCGGTCTGCAACTTCATGCTGCGCTGCAGACCCCTTCAGTCGGCCTGCGCTCTGCTCCCCACTACGGGTAAGTACCATGAGGTGTCGAGAAGTCGGGGGGAGTGTGATTCGTACCCAGGGGGATGAGGTTGTTGTGAGACACCGCCGGGCCGCCGCCAATGACTGTGCTGAGGTCATAAGCTGCAGGCATCCCTGGAGGGAGGGAGAAAAGAGAGGGGTGGAGAGAAAGACACGCCAAAAACATTAACACGTACAACCACGTCATCATCGTATTTAGCGTTCATTAAAAACAGCTCTACTTAGCAGAGATTCGGCACAGTCTCCAATCACGTTCGTCTTTCTAAACCTAAGTTTCCCTGCTCTGTTGTGTGTGTGTGTGTGTGTGTGTGTGTGTGTGTGTGTGTGTGTGTGTGTGTGTGTGTGTGTGTGCCACAGTTACACACATACTTCATGAACCTGGAACTTAAAAAAAAAAAAAAAAAAAAAAAGGTAGAGAGCCATTGCCACAGGTTCAGCCTTCGTTTGAAGGAGAGTTCCTGAATGCGCTTTTCGGCACTGCTCAGCCGGCGTTACTAAATGTAGTAACTGGAAAGTCCTTTGCTTTTCTACATATGACATTCAGATTCTAAACATGTCGGATCGCTCTTTAATTTGAATATTTGTCGTTCTTAATTAGCGACAAAAATACGAGAGCAGTGAGCAGAGAAGCACCTTCACGAGCAGCCAGGCTTTGACGAGCACCTGTCCAACCCTCCAACCTTACCTGATGTCTCCCTTCTTAGGAATGCTCTCTGTCTGTGTGTGTGTGTGTGTGTGTGTGTGTGTGTGTGTGTGTGTGTGTGTGTGTGTGTGTGTGTGTGTGTGTGTGTGTGTGTGTGTGTGTGTATATACACACACACACATATATATGTGTATACATATGTCAACCCTCCCAACCTTACCTGATGTCTCCCATCTTTCAAATGCTCATACATATGTGCACATATATAATAACACACACACACACGTATATTTTATATATAATAACACACATATTTGTACACACACACGCCCCCACCCTCCCCTGGAGGCTTTTCCGTTTGGATGTTGTTCTGTGTGCTCTGGTTTTTATGTGGGCCGGCTTTTAGACCAATTAAACGCCACAGACATGTTTGAAAATGTGAAGCCGGGGTGCCTCTTATAAACACATGGAGGATTGCTCTCATCTACCAGTGTTTATGTGTGTTCACCTGATACAGCCATCCCCTGATTCATGCTGTAGGACGTGCCCGTGTTCCACATGTTCTCGGACGGGGAGGTGTAGTGTGAGCCAGGAGGGGGGTTGGGGGTGGTGCCTGTGTACCTGCGAATACAGACACACACACGTTTAACATGGGAGAGGCGGACAGTGCTCCCCGTCTTACATGTCAAACGGTGCCATCCGGATCCCAGTGTGTTGCTGGGGTCAAGAGACCAACTCACCTGAAAAAGGGGTTCTTCAAGTCCAGGAGGTTGCTGGACTTTGATCCCGTCTGGTCTACCTGGGCCACAATACTGATGTCGTAGCTTTGTCTGTTGAGAGAGACGCAGGAGAGCATTAGATGAGGAGATGACCACCACTCTCACGTCTGGGCAGTAATCACAAGGCTACAGCGAGCAGACGATTTATATTCTTTGAGAGGTGTGACATCTTTTGCATACGCCGTTTTTAATAAACCTGGTTTTATAACGCATGTAATCATTCGCAAGAGAACATCTTGAAGTGGGGTTTGATGGATTTCATTGTTGGAATACGTTCTAGTCATTTACAATGCGCTGTTCTGTGGCTTATGACTGGCCAGAGTTAAATGCCACTCTTGTCGGTGCATAATCCCGGAGTAAATTTTATTTCATGAACGGATCAATTAGCAGGAATTATTTTTAAGTTAAAGTAACAGTTGACTCGTTTATTTTCCCTGTCTGCCTGTCTTGGACAAGGAGCTGATAGTGTTGCGTTAAACTTCCGAGAAATAACTCTTGCGAGGAGAAATAAAGTGAAAACGGGTCACATATGAATACCACTTGTCTGCTTGCTGTAAAATCTGCCGCAAACTTAAAGCCCACATTTTCTAACCCTATGGCCGGAATAATGTATTGTAAGGTTTTTACATGGGTTGGAGAATTACTTTCTCAATAAAACATACCAAACCATCTAAATAATGAATATCTTTTCTTTAATTTAGTCTGTCTGGCCTTTAGGCCCTATAGGGCTGGAGTACACTGAGTGCCAGAGCTTCCCCCGCCTCTCCTGGTCTCGAAGGTGAGTCGAACCAGTTATTCCGATGATTAAGAGGACTACGTTTAGAAGCGGCCTACCTCTTGTTGGCCATCAGCATGGCGGTGCCGGACAGCGTGTCTCCAGCCTTGGTGAAGAGGGGGGACTGCAGCAGACAGCGCACCTGGTACCAGTGGGTGAGCGGCTCCGTGGGTGCTGTGGACAGCCATACCGTCATCCTGCAGAGATACGGCGACAAGACAAGCAAGTGGGACTGATTAAAGGAGTATACTTAGATTTTAAGCCACTCCAGGTGGAAGCATCGGGTGTGTGTGTGTGTGTGTGTGTGTGTCCAACTTACGATGATCCCACAAACGCCACATCAAACCAGAACGCCAGGCCGTGCACCAGGCCTGAGTGCATCATGTGGAACTTAAACGGAATCTCTATCCTGGAACCCAAAAGAAATGGCAGAAAGAGACACTCATTAAGTTTAGCTGTAAACATATATTTTACACACGCAAGTATTCTCACACACACACACCTGTAGAGATCATCTTCTTTGGCCTCCAGGAAGTTCACTGTGTATTTGACCGACTTGGCCATTAGAATACGGATATCAAATGTGTCCTGTGGAGGAAAGCACAACAACAACTCCAGAATCCACGCGACTCAAATCCAACACTGTCTCACGACCTGTGTGTGTGTGTGTGTGTGTGTGTGTGTGTGTGTGTGTGTGTGTGTGTGTGTGTGTGTGTGTGTGTGTGTGTGTGTGTGTGTGTGTGTGTGTGTGTGTGTGTGTGTGTGTGTGTGTGTGTGTGTGTGTGTGTGTGTGTGTGTGTGTGTGTGTGTGTGTGTGTGTGTGTGTGTGTGTGTGTGTGTGTGTGTGTGTGTGTGTGTGTGTGTGTGTGTGTGTGTGTGTGTGTGTGTGTGTGTGTGTGTGTGTGTGTGTGTGTGTGTGTGTGTGTGTGTGTGTGTGTGTGTGTGTGTGTGTGTGTGTGTGTGTGTGTGTGTGTGTGTCATACCACAATTGGCTGGCGGAAATACTCGTCCACCGCTGCTCCCCGCAGGGCAGACAGGTCTACACCATGGAAGGAGGGCTGGTACCTGAGGGCCAAAGAAGGAAGTCAAGTTGTAATGATGGCACACGTCTGTCTCTGCGTACGCACCAGTACAGGGGAAACGTGTTCGTTTATTTTACTTAAAGTGCCGTACTGGTAAGATTATTGGTGACCTGAGGGGTAAACACAGGTTTAAATAGGATCTTTTATTATTACTTTGATTTGTCATCGGGTGTAAAATGTGACGCGAGGTCTGTGGAGCGACGCAGACGGGCGACGCAGACGGGCGACGCAGACGGCGTTTAGCGGACTCAGGACGGCGTGTTATAACTGCTCTGCTGGGGATCCTGATTAACCGGACTGTCAGGGAGCCGGGGATTGAATTATACTTTGGGAGGGGTTAATTGTGTGTTACGCATGTTCTTTTTGTGAGTTGCAGCGTACGCCGCATTGAATTTTAATTTAATAATAACATGTGGCAATCGCAACTGACTGTTTGGTTTCGTTTGTTCCATTCTTAGAGGATTCAAACACATTACGCAATCCGGTGGCAGAGACATGCACTTCATATCAGGTCCGCCCATTTGCCTTCAATTTACCACATGTGCTTTTCCTCTTTGGTTTAATCAGGAGGGCGAATTCTTACAACTGGTCGTTTTTGATTGGTCCCACTAATCGCAATACAAATATTGAAAATGACATCTACAACCATCTGCAGTGTTTTAACTCCACCTTCTAGCACATTAACCGAGGCGGCACAAAAAACTGTTCCAAGTACTATCCACAACATTTAGCAATAGAAACACGAAAATAACCGTTCTAATGTCCAATTAACCGAACCACTTGGTGGAAACGTGTTTTTTTTTACATATTGTTCTGCACATATTGTTCCCTCTTTCCCTCCTCACCAGAAGTTGGCCTTGGTGAACTGCTCCATGTAGAGCTGCTCATCTGTGAAGGGGGCCAGGTGGACGTCACCGAGGGTGGGAAACATTTTACCTGAAACACACGACCAGAGTCAAAAACAAGACTAATGTACTGGCAGCACATGTTCTCCACTGACATGGAACCATCTGGAAACATTAACCAAGGCCTCGTATACTTGTGTGTACTCACTGTGGCCTCAGATAAATACTTGTGTGTACTCTATTTGTATTTGTGCATGTACTTGTGCATTATCACTGTAGACTTGCATATATGTGTGTGTGTACTCACTGTGGCCTTATCATGTTAAGCTTGAAATGATATCTGAAACATTTGGCAGAATTGCACTGCTTCCTAAACGCTGTTTCTGCTGCTACTTTACGAGCAGCTCCTTCACCCTCCATCCTACCATTTCCCAGATATTTCCCCATGTGCGGTTCTCCTGCACCCCAAACCTGCTCACCGTTGGGTTTGAGGAACTTCTTGGCATGCAGGTAGCTCTCCAGCATGCGCTCATTGAACAGCATGTAGCCCATGGGCTCCGAGATGATGATGTCGACCTGCTCGGGGAGCGTCACCTCCTCCACCTTCCCCGGGATGACGATCACGCGCTCACCCAGACGGTTACTGTTCACCAGCACCTGAGAGGCAGAGCACAACTTGATACAAGGATATGAAATCCGCCTCAGACTAGAGCGGCCCATCAAATCAGGTCCTTCAAAACACATCTGACTCAGGGACCTGATGTCAGCATTATTCAGTGTGTGTGTGTGTGTGTGTGTGTGTGTGTGTACCTCTGCATGCTGTGCCATGGTGCTGGCCTCCACAGCGTAGACCTTCCTGGCTCCAGCTTGGGCTGCAAAGAAGGAGAGGATCCCTGAGCCACAGCCAACATCCAGCACCACCTGTGAGAAGTAAGAACAGGATTAATTAAAGGCATATCGCGTCTACGTGACATGACCTCTACCTCTGTACGACTCGATACTAACTTACAACACGGACACCTCTGTTAATTAAATCCGTGCTCTACTTCATAACAGCGGGGGTTATGTATGTCAAAGCAGGAAAATACCAGCGACTTGGGTCTGTTTTTCAGCATTTGGCTTTACTTTTCTCCCTTTCTCTGTTGAGCGGGGAATGTCGGTATCGGTGGTGGCAGAAGAAGTTGGCCTATGCAAAACCTTTTATCTGAAGTAAAACTATTGATACCGCCTATCTGAATTCAAGTCCATGAAAGAGAGGCATTTCCACACGATATACTTAAATATACCCAACAGGATAGCTTGTATTGAGCATGGAGCTAGGTATTTCTAGTATTATCAGTATAAGGGAACATGTAAGATCATTTTATCAAACTGGAAGATAGTTTGCATGTACTTATTTGTTTTAGGATGAGGACTAAGTGATGCTACCTCTGGTAACGTTGGCTTCGGCTGCAAAAATGTTTCCAAAATCTAATAAAAAGCAGGACGGCGCTGCATTGAAGTATCTCGTGACGCCACTAACGTCCTCAGTTAATGGAAGGCTCTTGGGAAGTACCGCTCAGCTATGACATGCTAACATTTGCAGTTAGCGGGAGAACAGATAAGCTGTTTAATCCATTCCTTACGCGTTTGCTCACGGTTTTGTTTAAAAAAATAAGAGACACCACATGTTGGTCTGTCTGAAGATGGAAACAACCGGTAATCAGCCTTTAGCCTTTTAAGATGTGTCTAATTCTGATCATATCTAATTAAATGATGAATCTATACAGTTGTATAAGGTTACCTTATCCTTGAAGTCGGTGTGGTTCTGGAGAATAGCCCGTTGGTAAGTCCCTGTCCGAACGTAGTCCTGCATCATGTTCTGTTGCTGGGAGAGGTAGCCATAAAACTGCACCGAGAGAAGAAGATAACGTCATCATGTATACGAAGTCAATATCGTATGAGCCGACTCAGTAAAGACATACAAGGTCCGGACATTTTAACAAGTAAAATATAATGCATCCTATTCTGCAGTCAAAAACAAGAAACACAGGATTTTTTTATTTATGCTTTATAAAAATACAAAATATATATTATTAAATAGGAAGAAAACCACATTATCCTCTAAGTCTCTACATTTTTGATTGACAGCTGGATCTGGAGGCACCCAGAGACTCACTGTAACTCATACACCAAAGACCTTGTCAGCGGCGTTGAAGACTAAGTACCACACATGATCAACACTTACAACCGCAGGACAACAATTTATAGTTAAATACACGTGACACTTCAATAACATACTTGTTTTAACAAAACTCTTCATTTGTTTGTTTATCATATTGTAAATATTCATATTTTAATGAAGTCACTATTGCATGTTTATTGCCACGCACCAATCACAAGTCTGAGGTGCTTTTTGTTGCTGAACGGAACCGAAAATATAAACTGCCACTCAAAAGTTGTGTAGAGTTTGTATGAAAGGTTTGCAAAATTAGTCGTGTTTTGTACATGTAAGCAAAACGCTGTGCAAAGGCTGAGCCAGACTGACAAATAAAAAAGGCAGAAAGAGACAAAGATCCTTTTGAGCAACTGTTGGATGAGATTAAAAGAAATCCCCGGCGGTTGGCACAAGGAAGTGAAAGCTTAGCATCAAAATGTATTCAGTTCCTGTTTCAATAATGCAGTCCATGACAAGCCGAAACATTAACAGGAGTTCAAACTCAGAAAGCCACGGTAGACAATGAAGGCTATGCTAAAGTTAGCACTATTCAATAGCAGCTGAACAGAATATAAACAGAGATCCCCCTCTGTTGCTCTCCCAAGGGTTTCTTCCCTTTTTCTGTGTGAAATGGCTTTTCCTGAACCAATGTGAGATCAGAGGACATCGTATGTGTACAGATTGTAAAGCCCTTTAATTTTGGGCTACACTAAATAAATTGAATATAGACTGACAAATTACAGTTTAAACTTCTTCAATCCAAACAATGAGTAGACTGCACAGTCTAATTTAAAGACAATTGTGACATTTCTAATGCTTCATGGAATCTGTTAAAAAGTGCCTTTCCGAATGAAAGTTGTAACATGATAACTAGTCGGCCAAGGACAATGTCAGCACGGGGGGAATGTAAAGTGTTGTCCTTGTCATGTGGAAGTGTGCAGTATATACTTCCACCACGCCAACAGCCTTTCTGCGAGCCTCTCACCTGGAAGTACTGTACAGCAGAGGAGTCCTCTGTTCTGTCACTGAAGACTGAGCGCTCATTGACGTGCCCACGACTGTTCTTCAGGAGGTTATAAAAGGACTGAAAGTCTGCAGCAGAACAGAAGCACACACACACACACGCACACACACAAGAACAATTACAGACTTTACACTGGAACCTACATTACATAACGGCATACAAACAGCGCAGTCACAGCAGTTATGCTGAATTTATGTTTGAACTTGTGCGTGCAAAGGTCACTTTTCCTCTTCCCAAAGCCAAATGTTAACAGTTTAGAGCGGTATAGAGTTTCAGATATTCGTCATGTAGAGTCAGGTTATAGAAGTAACAGAACACAAGCAGGGGTTATGTCTGTTTATTTGGGTATGGCACGTTTTTTTAATGCTCCGTTTGTCATCTACTCGGTCAGGGATCACGAGAACAGGTTTGTTTCATTACTTTAGCTTCAAGTCTGCGGCCGACCTTTGTACACTTTTATGTTGGTATTTTCAAAGAGAAAAGGGTTTTAAGATGGGGATGAAGACAGCGTCTTGGTTAATGCTGCTCGAGTGTAAATCTCCCCAAATCCAATTAAGAGCGGGACAGATCTGCTAACGCTGACTCCGGATAGCATCCAGGACCAGTGAGAGGGAATAAAACAGTGGAAATGTTTTCCTTTAACCCCTTATTGACTGAATTTATTTGCAATTACATGAAAAAATATAGCATCCAGGACCAGTGAGAGGGAATAAAACAGTGGAAATGTTTTCCTTTAATACAACCTATAACCCTACAAACTAATGTGCTACTGTAATAGTAAGCTACTTAGCAGGGCATACTAACACGGCACCTCATGTTAGAGCAGATAAACCCACAGTTTAAACATTTCTTTACACATATTGCCTCTTTGCAGGGAGAAAGAAAATAAAGTATTCAAACTCTTTATATCTGGAGTGCCTCTGTTACAGTTCCACAGATTCTACAGTAGCACTTGCTAAGTGTACCCAGTGTGTGTAGTACTGCATTTGGGGCGTTTGTGTGTACCTGCAGGTGAGGAGAACTGCAGCAGGACGCTGTTGCAGCCCAGTGTGATGATGAACGACTGCTTCCCCACGCGGCTGCACTCGGTCTCCCTGGAAACCGAACACTTGAACACACTCGCCTCCTCTCCTGCACAGAAAAAGAACAGGAAAAGTTAGGACAATATGAGACATGCCTGCCTACAGCTACTGAAATTTAAAAAGACACAAAAGAAAAGGCCCTGTGTGCCGAATGCTGCTGGAACTTTACTTGTATTTATACAGTCTCAAGCTCAATGACGGCTCTCTGGAGAGGACATTCGACTGCCTGAGTAACACAGAGCACTGAAGGCGAGCCGTAAGAGGCTGAGTCACTTCGGCACTGATGAGCCCACCTGCACATTCAGCTCAAAGAATATGCCTCGATTCCTATTTTGACATCTAAAGCGTATTGTTGCTGCGTGGCACATTTCCATTTCAGATTCAACCAGCTCCTGTGTGGGAGAGCTGAATAAAATGCCTCTTCATCTCCCTCACACACTGAAAGGCACAAATGCTGATATTTGGTCCTTTCTTTAAAGCGCTTGAAAAATAATATCAAATTAAATACATTCAGCGCTTTTTCATCGGCGAAGAACCCATTCCAACAGTGCCAGAGAAGCCAGTGAAGAGTTTGGGGCGCTGGTACGATGCGAACCTCAAGGACAAAGATCAAGTGGACCAACTTAGGCAGGACACAATCTGCGGCCTAGAGAGTATCGACAAGTCCCTACTTCCTGGCAGGTTAAAGCTCTGGTGCCTTCAACTCGGTCTCCTACCCCGGCTGATGTGGCCTCTTACCATCTCTGTATGGAAGAGGCATTCTGGAGCTGCCTGTGGTCCAGTCTTACAGAGGAATTCAAGTGCTCCAAAGTAAGGCTGGAAATGACACTAACAGAATCCCGTGACCCATGTGGAGCCCAAACAGCTCCAACTCTGGCGACTGGGAGGAAATGGAATGCAAGCGCAGCTCCGCGGCAGGCAAAGGCAGATCTAAGGCATCGTGACATCGTTGGCCTTGTGCAACAGGGGAGAGGAGGCTTTGGCCTCAGAGAGAGCAGACCATCTTGGTACAAGGCAGCTCCATCTCAGCGCAGAGGTCTGGTCGTGGAGGAGGCCACTCTGCCCGTCTCCCGCAAACCTTAAACACATTCTGGTTGGCTGTAAGACAAGCCTGACTCAAGCCCGTTACACCTGGCGGCACAACCAAGTGCTGAAGTGCCTTGCAGCTACGCTGGAGACCAGACGAACGACCACCAATGCCTTACCTCCATCATCCCATCCTAAATCTGCGAGAAGCTTCGTCTGTGAAGGGGCAAAGCCATCCAAGACCAAGGCCAGTACAACATCAGACTTCGGTCAGCTCGGAGGAGCGCGAGACTGGAGGCTCGTGGTGGATCTGAGTCCAAGGCTGTACTTTCCACCAGAGATCGCCACTACAAACCTCAGACCAGACCTCGTGCTCTGGTCCTCCTCAACCAAGAAGGTGTACATTGTGGAGCTGACTGTGCCCTGGGAGGACGCTGTAGAGGAGGCCGACGAACGAAAGAGCCTTAAGTATGCTGAGCTGGCAGCTGATGCTGAGCAACGTGGCTGGAAAGCCAAAGTTTGCCCAGTGGAAGTCGGCTGCAGAGGCTTCGTGGGTAAAACTACCACCAGGCTACTTAAGGATTTGGGAATTCGAGGCCAAGCCCAACGCCAAGCCATCAAAGCCCTCTCAAGCGCCGCTGAATGGGCAAGCCGGTGGCTGTGGGTGAAGAGGAGAGACGCCACCTGGGCCCCAAAATAGCATCTGTGGCGCCGAAGGGTTGAAGCAGAGGGGGGCACATCTGGGACGCCAGGTGTAGCCGATGAGCCCTCTGGAGGTGTTGTGGGCCTATCATCGAAACACCGGAGAAGGAGGGTGCCCACCTGATGACTCCAATGAGGCTTTAACCCTTTTGTCCCACAGACAGTACCAGGACTCTTACCCGGAAACACCTTGCATGTCTGCGTCAACCCACTTTACATCTCAGGAGTGCAAATCAACCAGGGATTGTAAAACCTAGTCCTAAAAACAGAACAAATGTATTTCTTCAATGTGTCTGCGCGAGACAGAATGCACGTGATGAAAATACCCAGTTACAAGGCTGGCACTCTTTGGTCAACGACTCAGAAAAATGTCCAAAAGCGCGTTTGTCCACCTCTCAATACTTTCCGGCCTTTCTTTACCCAGTCTGGTTCCTCCTGAAGATTTTTTCTTTTTATGTCCTACAGCTGGTCGCTGTAGTTTTTAAATCAAACAGGAGGAAATGGTGAGTTTGTTGGAGACTATTTTCAGCGGCGGATTAAGCCACATTTTCTGCTCCGGCGAGTATTTGTGGCAACGGGACAGTGTGTGTGTGTGTATGGGATTGAGTCCAAATTAACTACACTGTGTGCGTGTTTATTTATGGTGATGAAGGAACACGTCACCCAGTGAAAACAATGTGGCTCACTGCCGTGTTCTTAATAGTTGTTGACTACATCAAATAAAATGTGATTGCGATGCACGTTTCCAATCATGTTACTTTTCATTCGCCACAGTGGATACTTGTCTTTTTCTTGCACAAAGGCTGTGCTGTGTGTGTGCTTAAAGATCCCACTGATTATGATAAGATTAAAAAAAAGGAAGAGTTTCAGCATCCATCTGCACTTGAGGATAGAAAACAGCGAGAGATACTAAAGCTTGGGAGTCTGTGACCGGCTTAATAAAGATGACCTAAATAATGCACTGCACTGATGTAGAAGCACGCGACTCCCGAGATAGAACAGAACGTCTGATGGGATACCGCTTGTATTAAAACTGAGAGAGAAAATGTCGCAGAATTTGTATAGTGCCTCGTGCTGATGCGTCTCTATAAACCTTGTAGTGGAGCAGGCGGGGATAATCCAGCGCCGATTGAGGGATTAAGTGCACTCTTCAGATTGAGACCCGTCCGCTGGAAAAGGAGCCAAATCGACAACTTACACGGTTGACGGCGTGACAGGACACCTAGTACCAACGAGAGGAAACCTCGAGCGCGACACAAACAGGGGATCCGGGACGATTGTATCCGGCAGGCGTTGATGATCGGGCGTTAACTGTGCTCATGTTGCCCAAACACATATTTGATCTTATCAAGCCAGAAATGAGTTGGTAGACCTCCAGCTGAGGAACACCTTCCTGCATCACAGTCACAAGATCACTTCAGTAACAAACACTGACGCCAATAAAGCTGTGGAAAGAAGCGAAGGACGGAGGGAGTTGTTTCTTGATGAAAAACCCCATGACTGATAATAAAACATACATTTTTTAACGATTATTATTCTTCCCATAAAAGTTTACATATTCTCAGTTATTCGACGTGTAAAACAAAAGGTCACCCAGAAAGAAAAAAAACATTCTGCAACCGCTTTCACATGCCAAAGTAGAAGTAACCGTGGCACCTGACCCGTGTGTAAAATCTGTGGGCTTCCTCTTCGATGACTATGCAGGATAGAAATAGATAGCAGATCCGGTTCTGGTGAAAACACTCCCTTCACTTCTGCAATGCAGCGAACCCTGACCTAATGTACCTAATGAGTTAGAGCCTGTTTGAAGAGGATCGCCTTCCCTCTGCATCATGTTTCACGATTGATATTTCTAATAAAAAGATAATTAACTAAAATAGTTATCATCAACCATAACGTCGCTTTCAAACTGTAGTCATTAAAGTTTCTCACCAAAAATGACAGTTTATAAGAATACATTTGAACACGTTATATTTTACCTTTACCCAATAATATGATTTACTGAATAAAGCCAGAAAGCATCATTGTGTAACTGAATGGAACCTCAGTGCGTTAGCAGATATACGCACACCTTTACCATTTGCAGTCATTTTATTTTTATATCCATCCTCTGACAACTCCCTGCTCTTTTTCCATTTCCAAAAAAACTCAAACTGCAGATTTAAGGCACGTTTGTGGCAGGTATAAGGCTCACTGCGGCGTTTACAGATCTTCTTAACACTTCAGGTTAGTGGCTCACACACAAAATAAACAGCTGCCGTACGTGTTAAATTACTCGCCAGATTGGTTTTCACAGGGCTACAATGTTTCCAGTCTGAAACACGGTTTCAATGAATAGGAAATTAATTATTCTCTTTGAGCTTTAATTACCATTATGCTAATTATTCCTGATACTTAGAGTTAACGTTTTACTTCGTACATGTATATATTTGGGATTTTCAGCTCGCCATTAACCAGTTTATATTAACGACACTTACAGTTAATTGGTTTGTATTTAGTTTATTAGCCCGATTTATATTTGCGCTCCTTCCTACTTTGTACTATCTAGACGCACCAGATGGTTTGTTACACCGAATAAAAAAACATTGGCAGGCGATTGGATGAACTATCTGTAAATCAAACTTTCGCGGACACCTGTCAGAAGAAGAACAAAGACATATTTTGTTTTCTCTCCTTTCAAAGAAGAGATATTCTCTAGCTCTGATACAACTGATGTTATTGCAGCATCAACACTCTTTAGGAGCCGCTGTTGTTGCTTGGAACAAACAGTCGCCTCTGTGACGCGTCACACACACTAAACCACGTCGGGAGCAGCCGGTGGCTCCTCACAAGACGCTCACTGGTAGCTCGGACACAAACGCTTCAAGCAATGCGTTTGTGTCCGACGGAGTGGATTTTTGTGAGATCTTGCGATATCGGACGACTCCAGCTGCGCAATAATTTCCCCAGGAAAAGAACAAAAAGTTCTAATCAATCTTATTTGTTGTTAACCAGAACAAAATGTCCTGCACCTAGAACATCATCCTCCTTCTCCCTCTAAACATCACCATGGCATAATAATAAAAAGTATCTTACTGTGGGAAACGTTTAGCTTTAGTTTCACATTAAAATCAACTGGAAAAGAATTGCCAAAGCTGAACTGGGGATGGTTAGAGACCTTCAAAAGCCAATCTGAACTCTGGGTCTGCTCCTCTTACAACACATGATCAAGGGAGACTAGGGCTGTGCGGTATACCGGTTCAAACCGTATAACGGTTTCAGATTTCCATACGGTATGAATTTTTCATATACCGGCGGTTACACAAAACAACTGTTGGTGTGCTAAGGCGGTCAACTAGACGGCGGTGCCGTCAGCGACCAGCGCCATCAGCGACTAGCGCCGTCAACAAGCCGTGCATGTCCGCCAGAACAGCAGACGGCAACATTTATTTTTTACAGTTTAATACTGGGAGCGCAGTGTAGCTACTTAGCTGTCAGTGTAACTTGGTTCACTCATGGTTCAAAATTACACGGCCAAAGTGCATGCTGGGAAGTTGGGCGGCGAACAGCTGTTTGTGTGGCGTGTCTTCCGGTATGTCTCTTCCTGTTTTTTGTTGTTGCGCGAAATCTACCCAGAATGCAATTCGGCGCTGTAATTTTATAAAATACCGTGATATGAATTTTTGGCCATACCGCCCAGCCTTAAGGGAGACCCAGTGGCAAACGCTTTTAAAGGATCAAAATCAATGCAGAGAACTGCAATAGTCTCCGTGGGTTTCCCTCCCATCATTGCCTATGTTTCCCACAATGCATCTCAACAGTTGGGTCAGAGATTCTGATGCGTTATGTTAAGCTCACTTCTTTCCAACTCCCCACCTAAAGATTATTTTTTGTCTTTTACTTTTTAAACTTGTAGTCTTCACTGACGTTGACTCAAGTGATTTATCAGAGTTCCCTCTGGAGACACCAACGGCTTCATACTACTTTTTCTCACATATGATGGGGAACTCCCCAACACCTGGACGGTGTGTAAAAACACTTCCACATTCATGCAAATACTAAGTTTGAGTGACTTTCCATACTAGACGTTATAGAAGATACGACAAGCTACAAGCTGGATGCTAATTAACTTCACGTTTAATCACACAGGCGGTTTTGATACGTTACTGGTAATATTGAATGTTTTAGGGATCGCCATTTTTTTTATAGCTTTGATACAAAAGGGGGAAATAATTTGACCAACTTAACACGTCTGCAGAGTGCATCTTTACGTCATTTAAAATGTTGATCAGTTATCCTATTTTCAGTGGCGCGCTGAATTACTTTCAGAAGTTTCAGGTATTGTTTTTTTGGTGATGCATTTCCTAGTCAATAAAAAGGAATGACAGATATGCAACTCAGTGGCTTCTTTATGAGATGACAGTAACAAACACACGCAGTGACTTTATTTGGCGAATAACAGCAGCGTGTTTGCGCATCTTCTGCATCCTTTTGAGTCCCAGTACTTTCAGTTTTCTGTTGCGAGAGGTATTTCTTTACGTGCCATACAAACTCCACGCGGGGTTTCTCAAAAGGTCTACAAATGAAGGTCGGTGGGCTTTTCTTTTACGTCGACATTTACAGCAGTGGGGGGTCGCGCAGCTGTGTCTTTTCAGCGGGACGTCCCATTGAATGAGGACTGAGCGTCCCTGATGCTGCCTGCACGCAGGAGGGTGAAAGTAGGCGGCGGGGCGCCCGGCTATTGTTCCAATGAGAACAAAGATGAATGCATAAGTAATGAGGGCCCGGTCTCTCCACGCCACTCACAACGCAAAGACCGCTTTAAAGCGACACTAACTAACGCAACTCAACGCTTTCATAAGTTTGTGTGTTTACGACTATTGCGGACCGGGCTACTGGATAAATGCAAGCCGGCGATGCACGGCGGCGGGGTACCGAGCGATGCCCTCTGGTCCAAACAAGCTAATTCATACGCAGAACCACAAAAAAACAGCTAAATAAAATCACCCGGGTCTCTTGAGGCACAACCCGGGATGTGGTGGATTCACGAGTCGCGTGGCTAAATAAAAAAAAAAACGTCACGACATCAAGGGCAACAGACGTTAGATGCTAGCGGTTCGGGTGCCCGTTAGCTCATCATTGCCGAACCCGGGCTAGTGGCATTGTTTAGCTAGCATTCAACTACACACAACTCAACTGCCCTGCGTGCTGCTGGGACCCACTAACGTCACGCGATATGCGCTACTTTCCGAGGGCCCGGTCTCGTGTGTGCGAGCTCAGAGCTTTAGGTTTACAAACAGCAAGAGCCCGTCGGACGAGGAACATTTTCGGAGCGTTCAGGGCTCCCTCGTGATAGGCAAGGGTGCCGGCGGTAGCTTCTTGGTGGCTAACGCTACGTATGGCCGGATTAGCCGCGAGCGTTAGCACTGCATAGCATTAGCACTGGCAGTTGGGACAGGCCGAACATCCGAGGAGCAGCTGCGGGAAAA
The DNA here is from genome assembly GCF_910589615.1 of Taurulus bubalis. Classification (NCBI taxonomy): domain Eukaryota; kingdom Metazoa; phylum Chordata; class Actinopteri; order Perciformes; family Cottidae; genus Taurulus; species Taurulus bubalis. The sequence continues at coordinate 3,401,665 of NC_136605.1, forward strand.
GGTCAACTCACCATTGGAGAGATTGATGAGAGCGGCATCGTGTGTGCTCTTGACTTCTAGCCGCAATGGCTGCTGCTCTGAGTGTCGCTGTATGTCTCCATTCGCGTCTCCGATGGAGAGGAGCCGCACGCCGGGGAACACCGAGACCGCCATCTTCGATCTGGAAGTAGAGACAAGTCGGTGGCGCTCACGTCCAACCACGCACTCTCTCTGCTGGAGGCAGCAGCGTGAGAAGACGCGCCATCTGGCGGCCAAAGTGGGTATTGTGTAAACACAGGTAGCATACGTCATTTTTAATGTTTTCATTTTTTCAAGACTTGAAATAGTCTTAAATAATGTTATATATATATTTTTTTTTCAACGAATTAGATGGTGTATACTATATATAAATATATACATGTATATACATATAAAATACATATAAATCAAATATTTCAATATGTAAATATAAATAAATATATGTATATTAATATATGTAAATAAAAGTCGCTTCACAATTAAAAAAACAAGAGATAAGCATAACAAGATAAAATGACTGTGGTAATAATGTAATTTGTTGAAATTGTATACACACATATAGTACTGCTTTAAACAGCATTGTGCTAAGCAAGGCTATGTTTATCAAATAATGACATGAGTCAACAGGCATAACATGAAATTTGCTGTATTCATTATATTGCACTATTTACATTCTGTTTAGATAAAATAGCTTTCTTACTCTCATGTCTCTCTACTGTCTACAGTTATTGATTTATTGAGTCATTGATTTAGTCAATGGCACTAATTCAAGGTCAGCTTTATTTATCAAACACAGGTCATAATGGCATCTTGAAAAACCGAGCGCTACAAAGTTACAACTAAAAACAGCTGATGTTTAATAGAATCCTTTTGAATTATGAACTCAATGTGCTTTCTGTTGGTTTATTTATACAAGTATGAAAAAACAACAAAACATGTAGTCCAATTTTGTTTTGTTTTATCTTCTTTGGGTGACATTCATAAATAGTAATACATAATTCAGATAGGAATCTGACATTTGCCAATGTGACTTTCATAAGATGTTTTATTCATTTCTATTCAATAACAACCAATGGAAAAGTCTAGTTCTACTGTAAAATCCGATGTTTTACAAGTGGAAAAAAATAAACAGAATTAGCATTAAGGCCTGTTGCGTAAACCTAAATGTAGCATAGACCTCTGAACCCTGAAAAGAGCAATAACACAACACCCGGTCACAATCAGTACACTGCATTTACTCATATTTTCAACATCATTCCGTAGCTGCTCCAGTGTGTGTGTGGTGTGGTGTGGTATGGTGTGGTGTGTGTGTGTGTGTGTAGCGTTCTCATCTTCAGAGACAGAGGGGCACATGACATAAATCCACATTGGAATCAGGCGTCCGTTTGAATGTTTTGCACTCCTTCACGGCCCTGAGAAGACAAGAAATACATGAAGCTGGAAGGGACGAGTCTTGTGCTCTAGAGACAGCGGGGCCATTGTTCAGCAGCAGATTGAGGCGCAATAGATAGAAGAAAAGTATTAAGAAGGGTCAAAAATTAAGAATCTAAAAATAAACTAGATGAATTCAAGCAAAGCGAGGAGAGCTGCACTCACGCATCAGAGGAGGACACATGACTTGGGAGGCCTGAACGGGTTATCGCTGGAGGGCACCCCGGTGAGGAGAGGGTCCTTGTGGGCATTTTGCAAACAGAAGGTCTTCAGTTCTGTAGCAGCCTGAGAAACCTGCATCCCCAAAGTCAGATAGTTTGGTTAAAGAAGGATGGTGAGATCAGCAGTCTTCTCCCAAGTGTGTTGACATTCATGAATCTGTTTAGAAATGAGCACGACAGCCAGCCACACGGTCCGTAATAAATCAAAACATGTTGCAGATTCTGGTCCATCATTTATTAAATTGTATTAATGTATTAACAATAATAGCTATTAACTCTCCTTATACACCCTTCCAACCTTTATCAACAAATTAGAAAGAATGTTTTTGGTGTGTGTGTGTGTGTGTGTGTGTGTGTGTGTGTGTGTGTGTGTGTGTGTGTGTGTGTGTGTGTGTGTGTGTGTGTATAAAAAATCTCTACGGCAGATATTTCCAAAGCTAAGCCACTCGCACCAAAGTGAATTAGATGGATTTTTGGGGTGACCTGCTCCTTTAAATAATTAGTCCAATTTAACACTTGAAAGAACAAAGTATGACATCTAAAGGGCACTACTATTACTGTGTGTGTGTGTGTGTGTGTGTGTGTGTGTGTGTGTGTGTGTGTGTGTGTGTGTGTGTGTGTGTGTGTGTGTGTATATATATGCACTGAATGAATGAATATATACTTTATATTAAAAACAGGAATGAGAGATATATATACAAACATAAAAATAGCTGGTATGAAAGATATGTACAGCACAGGGTGTTATTTAGGAAATTCAATTCAATTTAAACAATAGAGAAGTGCAAAAATGCAAAGTATGTATGGTGTAAGTATGTGAAGTGTAGACCAACAGTATTTCCTTGTTATGTGACGTGACAACAGTCCATGTTGAAGCTTTTATGAACTTGCTCAAAGCAACTCTGTGTGACAATCACGGGATAACGTCACATGCAAGTTCCTTTTAATTAAAAAGCGATACGTACAGTTTGAAGCTGTATTTCAGTGACAGAGAGTCCCAGAGGTTATAAGAGCCAGACGTAATGTGCACATGTTACAGCTCACAGGCTGCAGGGTTTACAACGCGCACTTGAAAGTAAAGTAGTCGCTCTTCTGTTCTAAAATAAGTCGTCAGCCAAACAATCCCTGCAGTCACACAGCAGCACAGTCCACAAAGCTCTCACTGTGCTGCGCGTCTCACTGACGTCACACTCCGCCTTCCACATGACCGATAGACATCATGCAAAAGTGTATTTATTAAGTAGGGGCTGATACGGTCAACTAGAAGAGTTTAAATAAGAGACATATTTAATGAAGATACTTTTTAGACAGCAATTTAGAGACTATGCTCTATATGTCACAGTTGATACGTTTAAAGATAAATTAACAGTCAGTAAGTTTAGGAACTCCTGAAAAAAAAAGTGTTTGTAACTCAAAATAAATTCAGAGTAGAAACGTGTGATGAATGTTCCATAGTTTGACGTTTTGGAGTAACCAAAATACAAACGTGTGTTAATTGGCAGCGGTGGACAGGGATTCGTTTCTGCAGGTTAAAAGAGTTGCGGCGCTCCAGTGTCACGCGCACGGGAGAGAGGTTTCGTGTCGCGCGCAGCGGACGTACCTTTATCCGGCGGACACTGGCCTCGAGTCGAAGCTGTTTCACCGCCTTCTGGGCGACGACTAGGCTGCTGTTGGCGGCGCTGCTGTTCGACATGACTGAGTCCGAACAACGGGGAAGGTGGCGAAGTAGTCAGTCGCGTTCATGTTGCAGTGCCAGGCTGGAAAATGCACAGCTTCCGGTCCGAACCTTCAAAATAAAGAGCCGATACTCACTCTACTCGAATCGCCCACACCTAATCCACACGCGCGCATGCGCGTCATTTGGTTTATATTTTGTGTTTATATTTTCTTTTTTACTTATCCCAAAAGTAGCAACACAACACAATACAATATCGTGTATTCAACATATATTTTACATACTAGTAGGCTAAAAGTAAGTATAGATAGACTATGGGGGTAGACAGATTATTCAAAACACTCATAATACAGATACAGATATTAGGCCTATTATTGGATTCTTATGAATTATTGATGCGTTGGTGTGATGTGTAAGTAACTTTTTACTTTGCATCATATTTTATAAACTCGTATTATGTTTTCTATGTATCATCATCATCATCTTTAATATGTCAGAAAGCCTACATGTATTGGAGAATGTTGTGAGAATTACCGATGGACTATTGTTGAATTGTTATTGTATGGTTATTGTTATAACATTATGTTGAGTTATTGATGCTCTGCAGAACTGTAGTTTGTAACTGCAGGAAATAGGATGGCCAAAACAATCATAATACATCTCAATAAATACATTTTCTGTCTCCCATTCAGTTGATCTTATTATAAATTGCTCATTTCAAACAAACAAGAACGCCTTCAGTGTCAGGAATATATGCATATAAATGACTACATTTTATTAGCTAGCCGGGATCTAATAGTCTGACAGAACCGTAGTAATATTAAAACTGGACAAACAATAAATAATTATACGCTGAATTTTTTGTATGTTGCATATTTGCTGTGTGTTTTGTCGTGTGTCCCAATGACACATTTACATGTTATGCAAATATAATTAAACAATAAAGTAATCTGAGTTTGAATAAACAGTCAAAATAATATATATGTATATATGTATGCATATGTATGTATGTATATGTATAATATATTTAATTAAAGAAAACTAGCTGACACTGATTTCTGAAACATGATATCTAAGGGAGACGGGGTGATTTCATGTAGTAGTACATCATATATAACAAGCCGTGTATTTATACAAAGGGTACTTATATAGTATAATGTTATAGTGTAGTATTCAGTGGAGAAAGAGCCGGTGGTTTAATCCATAGGTGAAGAGGCATTATACTATGTTACTATATTTTGTGCCTTGTTTTTATTTATTTTGTACCTTTTATTGTAATTCTGTGTGTTAGGAGGACCCAGAAAAATAAGCTTTTCATTGTACAGAGTAACTGTCTGTTATCTGTGCATATGTCATTAAAAATATCTTGAATCTTGAATTGGAAACCTACCTGTAGTGGGCGCTGGTGAATTAGCGGCTGTTACCAACGAAGAAGAAGAACGCGGTTCAAAGGTTAAGTTGGTTGAATTCAGTTCCGGTGTATCTTCTCTGGGGGTCACACAGAGGGGGAGAGAAACCTGAAAGGCTTCAAACATGCTGTTACGAGTGAGTACACGTAGCAGTTTTCGGGAGCCGTCCCGTTAACGGACACACACACTGTACTGGTTTCAGTAAAGCCCTTGTGACCGTTGTTGTTCCAGCGCGTGGTGCTGAGCGTGTTAGCTAACGAGCAGCTTGTGTAACGACACCTGAACGCACCACCTCTGAGTCTGATGGACGATAACGGTGTCCGCACGAAGTCGCTTCTAGCTAAACGCAACCAGTCAGAAATAAATAAATCCGTGTGTTTTTCACTGACTTTAAAAAAAGATGTATTTGTTGGATGATGACACAACAGTCCAGTTGTGTACGTTGTTTTTCATGGTGGCCACTGACAGAACCGCTTCAGTGGAAAACTACAAGTCAACAACAACACATTCATGATTAGATCTTGATTTAAGCATTGATAAGCTCATGCAAATCATTTTACATGACAAGTAGTTTTACATATACAACTTATTATACAGTAGGTCAATGTCAATAGATAAGATGATTGCTAATGAGTTATAAGCAGTTTGCGTCCCAAATCTACACAATAATGAAACAGTACTGAAATATATTTGATTACAAGCCGGAAGAAAGAACTGTGTCCAAATATAATAAAGAACTTTGTTCAATGCATATAAATGCTTAGTTAAGCTCTCATTGAATTGAATTTGTCCATGAAATGTATTTCATATATCTTTATATAAATGTGTGTGTATTCTGCATGTCTGTGTCTTCCAGAGAGTGTTGCACATCGGAGGCTTGACGCTGAAACACAGCAGGCCGATCCACCACAGTCCAGTCTGGAGGAGTCCCCTCATTCCCATGGTGGTGGAGCAGACGGTGAGTCTGTGTGTGTGTGTGTGTGTGTGTGTGTGTGTCTCTGTGTGTGTGTCTGTGTGTCTCTGTGTGTGTGTCTGTGTGTGTCTGTGTCTGCTTCTGAGGTGGATTTGTACTTTGAATCAATTCTGGTTAAAACATAACTGTACAAAACATATTATATTAGTGTATATAGTACAACACAACTGTATTTTCACAGCTATCTGACAACAATCGTTCCCTTGACCAGGAGGCTAACGTATAAGCAAAGAGAACAATTTAGTCCCTTATTGCAGTGCAGAGGCTTCAGAAGTCAGAGCGTCACTGAAGGCAACATCAGGGAGAGCGTTCAGTTTTAAAGTCTCTTCACCATTGAGCCATCATAAAACTAAAACAGGAAACCAAAGGTGTTTTGAAGCAGATTCACATCATTTCATCTCAGGACCGAAACTAAGCAAATATCACTTTAGAAGTGTGTGTGCCATACCTGCAAACGTGTCACCTTTCAGCGAAATTCGCCGTTTTGAAATCAAAATGTCATCCACGTGAATCGTGTAGATCCGAAGAGTTTTCGTTTTTTGGGAGGGGGGGGTTCAACTGGCCGCCGTTTCTGAGATTGGAGTGGGACACAGGAAAAAACTGAGGTTGTGATCATCTTATCAAGAGAAGATCTTTGACGTGTCGAGTCTTGGCCAATCAGCATTAAGATGTCTACAGCGGCTTCATTTCCCTCCCACCAGTTTTTTAATGGCTAGCTAGTCAGCTAGCTAACACGTTAGCTAACGTTGTTGGAGAGACAGCGAGTGAGATTACTGGCAGCGGAGAGTCCGTGGCAGCGTGTGGCGTCAGACAGGAGAGCGGCGAGTCAGCGGCACTGCAGTTCTACCTACCGACACCTCACTACATATAAGGAGAGGACATTTTATCCAACTTTCATTTTAATAAAAAAACTAAATGAGTTTCCTCCGTAGGGTGGCCGAGCTACTGTTTATATTTAAGGGTTTAAGATCTACGTGTAGAAAAAAGTGTATCCTCCAGTTAATTATAATCTATATAGTTATGCGGTTATAATCACTGTCACACAGAGAGAGGTGTTCATGTTCAGGTTTACTGGTGGAAACATTATTCAGTGTTCTAGACTAACAGTGACGTCTCCTCAAAGTAAAGTGGTATAACAGTATGACATAATATGGTCAAATAAAAATAAAATCAAAAGGCTGGTACATTATACATATTATGGCATATAAGTGTAATATTATGAAGTGAAATGTAGTAGTAGCAAAACAATATTCAGTATAGTACAGCAGTATTGCATATTGTAAGTATTAAGTCTATGAAATACATGAGATTATTTATATATATACAATGATATGTGTATGTCTGTGAAACCAGTGCAAAAAGAGCAGGGCTGTCATATTTTGTTTCACTGTACAAATACTTTACAGTGAAGAATCAGAGGGAACTCATGACAACAACAGCTGAGGTGGTGACGTCATCAAGTCAGCTGCTGTTCCAATTGCAGAAAGACCGTCCTGTGTCCTTGAGAGTCTGGACTCCAAAAGTTCACAAGTCCATACTTGTGTACTATGAGAAACGGCCCACATGTTGTAGAAAATCCTTCTTTTATGTGTAGTTGGAAAACTTAACGCTGGATTATTGACTATTGGTCTCGTGTTTGATCTAAAAAAAATTCTTGTGTGGTTGTTAATACAAAATCGTATTTATATAACACACATCAAAACTACTAGTAATGTATTTCACAGGCAGACATAAAAATACCAAAGGATGCAGCTACACACACATTTCTACATAAATATATATTTACAAACACGTATGAAGAAATCCAAACGTGATCTGTAAACTACAAGTAGACAAAAGTTCGGAACTAACAGGAAGTCATTTTTCTGTGACTTCCTGTGTCTACTTTGAAGGCAGCTGAAAACTGTCCGACTTGATCGCAGGTTATTGACAACGCCTCCTGCTGCGGCGCAGCTCTAACGAACCAGCCTAATATTACAACTTTGAAGCGCGCCGAAAAAACGCTAGAAAAATGCGACGCGCAGCATATAAAAAGCGCAAATGAAAGACGCGCCGTACGATAGGGATACTATGGTTTTGCTAGTGACGCGTCTGGTGTGAACGGCCCCTAAATCACAATCGCGGCTGTAACCCGGATGTTCTGCATTCTGTATATGATGCTTGTGGCCGTTGCAGGCGGAGCTCGAAGCTCTCTTCTTCTTCATCTCCCTCTGTCTCTCGCTCTCTGAGGATAAACGTCCTCTCTCTTTTTCTCCGTGCGTTCTGGAAGTCAGAACGGCGGCTCGGTCACGTGGTACAAGCCCGACGCGTCACGTCGCCCTGGGTTTCGACGTGCTCGTTGGCATATTTAAGTTGTTTTTTTTTCAATTATCTTATCACTTAATTCCGCCTGCTAGCATAACTTACTCAAGCATCTAACAACAACATGGACCATAATAAAAGGAACATGAAAAGATAAATATGACATTATGCACATAGTATATTGGCTGACACGATGGTGTAGTGGTTTAAACTGGATTTAAACCTGCCTACCACACCCCGTGCGCCCCCGGTTCGCGCCCCGGGCCGCGCACGTGGTGGGGAGCTTGCACTAGCTCCTCGTGCCCAGATGGGTTTCCGGCTTCCTCCCACAAACTGTCAACTAAGGGGTGCTTATCAGTATACCTGTATATGGTGCATGATACATGGAATATACGATGATGCCGCAACCCCCCCCAAGGTTGGTCAGTTTGAAAAAAAGTTTTTGTAAAAGAAGAAAAAAAAAAAAAAAAATTATTTATATTTCTTATATTAAATGTTTTTTTTATACATGAAAAAAAACAGAATGTATCCTATAATCTACAACCTAGATCAAGGTAAATAAAACCTTTTTTTCAGTTTTTTTTTCTCATTGGAAAAAGTGTATCCTCTAGTTAATTATAATCTATAGAGTTATGCGGTTATTCAGTGTTCTCGACTAACAGTGACGTCTCCTCAAAGTAAAGTGGTATGACATAATATCGTCAAATAAAAATAAAAAGGCTGGTACATTATACATATTATGGCATATAAGTGTAATATTATGAAGTGAAATGTAGTAGTAGCAAAACAATATTCAGTATAGTATAGCAGTATTGCATATTGTAAGTATTAAGTCTACAAAATATATATACACACACACTACCGTTCAAAGGTTTGGGGTCACTTAGAAATGTCCTTATTTTTCAAAGAAAAGCACTGTTTTTTTCAATGAAGATAACATTAAATTAATCAGAAATACACAATACATTGTTAATGTGGTAAATGACTATTCTAGGTGGAAACGTCTGGTTTTTAATGAAATATCTACATATGTGTATAGAGGCCCATTTCCAGCAACTATCACTCAGTGTTCTGATGGTACATTGTTTTTGCTCATCGCATAGAAGACTAATGGAGGATTAGAAAACCCTTTTATTATGTTAGCACAACTTAAAACAGTTATGCTGGAGAGAGAAGCTTTACAACTGGCCTTCCTATGCATGGCATCACATGTGTGGGTTCCATTATACTCTCAAAATGGCCAGAAAAAGAGAACTTTCATGTGAAACTCAACAGTCTGTTCTTGTTCTTAGAAAAGAAGATTATTCCATGTGAGAAATTGCGAAGAAACTGAACATTTGTCTGGGTAACCCCAAACTATAGTAGTGTGTGTGTGTGTGTGTGTGTGTGTGTGTGTGTGTGTGTGTGTGTGTATATATACATACATACACGTACACACACACACACACACACACACACTTGGGTATTGACAAAAGAAGAATTAAAACCCATAATGATCATAGTTTGTCAGCTTCTCGACGAGTGGCGATGTTCGGCACTGAGTCTCCCGTCACCGCCCCGCTGGTGTCACCTTTTTCGCCCCTCATGAGTTTGCAGGTCTGGTGTGCGCAGTGCAGATTTTCAGCTCGTCTCAGCACCAGATACAATTGTTTTGTTGGGGTTCTAAAACGTAATTTTTTTTTCTATTTCCAGGGCAGAGGAGAAAGAGCATATGACATCTATTCTCGCCTCCTGAGAGAGAGAATCATTTGTGTAATGGGTCCTGTAAGTGGCAAGATTCAACACATTTATATATATATATGAAAGTTTTCAAAGTGATTTTATACAACTTTGCTCTTCCTCCCTCAGATCGATGACTCTGTAGCCAGTCTGGTGATCGCCCAGCTGCTCTTCCTGCAGTCAGAAAGCAACAACAAAACCATCCACATGTACATCAACAGTCCCGGTGAGCCGCTCAGAGCGCTGGAAAGGGCAAAAGCATCCGAACGTCCTTAAAATGACGCAACAGACTAAATTCATTCTATATTTATTGTATCCACTATTTACGTGAGAAGAAAACCTAAAATGTTGCACAACCATTCCTTTATAGCAAAGAAAAACATCTATTTCCGATTTTTTTAGGTGAAATAAACAAAGACAAACTTTTACATTGAAGTATTTATGTTTTCCATTTTAGGAGTTTAAAATTCTTATTTTTTTCAAATTGGGATTGCTGTAAATAATGTTTATTTTTAGAATCTCATTATGGCCTAATTATCTGGAGGTGTACAACATAATAATATACCGGTTCCTCCCTCACAGGCGGTGTGGTGACAGCGGGCCTGGCCATTTACGACACCATGCAGTACATCCTCAACCCCATCTCCACCTGGTGTGTTGGCCAGGCGGCCAGCATGGGCAGCTTGCTCCTGGCGGCGGGAACGTCGGGCATGAGGCATTCGCTGCCCAACGCCCGCATCATGGTTCACCAGCCTTCAGGGGGCGCCAGGGTAAGACGGCCACGGGGTCCTTCGATGCGGATGTGAGAATCGAGCGTGGCGGTGGCCTCAAAGTCGCTAAAGGGGTCATTTCATGCTAGTAATATTGATGATGATGTGTGTCCAGGGTCAGGCCACGGACATCGCCATCCAGGCAGAGGAGATCATGAAGCTGAAGAGCCAGATCAACACCCTCTACGCCAAACACACGGGGCAGTCGCTGAAAGTCATCGGTAGGTTGCTCTTCGTCTTCAGAGGTCGCAGCAGCGCGACGCTCACACAGAACACTTCAGTTTCAGTCACGGAATGAGATGCTGCTCACTCTTTACACTCTCTGTCTACCGAATGTTTAGTTCCCGTTCAGCCGCGATCCGGTCTGTTTCCAATGTTGCTGTTCCTGCTTAAACGTTTTTTGGGGGTAAATCTATAAAGAAAACGGCTCTACAAAGTACCTGGTAAACATCTTTTTGGACCCTATCATGCGACGGTCCCGGAAGTTTGAAATTTGCCTCAAAGAGCTTCTTCCTAAAATGGTCTTCCTCAGGGCTTTTATCAATGTTAGTCAGAACAGCTTCACCAGGTCAACTGTACATCAGTGTCGTGTGTTCTGCTGCCCCAAGGCGCCAAAAGATAGATAGATGGATAGATGTATACTTTATTCATCCAACAAGGGGAGATTAGTTAAAAGAACGGCAACAATGAATGCCGCCTTATATGCTAGCAGCTGGTAAACTTGAGGATATGACATCGCTACTAAAAGTACGCAAGAACTAAGTAGTTATGAAATCTATGAAGATTTCCAGCATGGAGTTTTCCGTTGAGTCAGCAGTGAACTGGGAGGACATTTATTTGGGAGTGCGGTCACAACATTAGGGAGTGTATGTTAGTTGCTATTTGTCAACATGAGGTTTAAACTCACATGTACCTAATACAAACGCCTGTAAACGGCTCCAATAGTGAGGTGGCCATCAGCCAATCGCAGCAGCTGAGTGTGACTGATTCGCACGTCTTCAATCCGAGGGGAGGAGCTGCGTCAAGAGGGATGTTCATGTCTGTCCCGTCTTTTTCAGAGGGCGTGATGGAAAGGGACCGCTACATGAGCCCCATGCAGGCGCAGGACTTCGGCATCATCGACCGGGTGCTGGTCCACCCGCCCCAAGCGGGCCAGGACGAGCCCGAGCTGGTGCAGAAGGAGTCGGCGGAGCCAGCCAGTCCACCGCCGCAGCCGGAGTCCGCGGCCTCGGCGCATGCGCTCCCCGGGACGAACGCCCCCTCCTCGTACAAACCCGAGCCGTGACGGCGCCGGGATCCGATACTTGTAGAGTTTCTGAAGGGACAAGGCGGCGCCTCCGCGTCGTGTTTCTCTGGTCCTAAGTGGCTTCTTTTCTTCTCCCTAACCAACACGCGCAGGCATCGGAGGCCACGGAGACCAGAGGGTCCTCATTTGACGTGAATCCAATGTAATGTACCTTCTTTTCTTTTTTAAATTAATTTTTGAGATGATTCCAGATGAAATAAAAAAAAAGTAAAAGAAGTGACAGCTGAGAAGCAGTCGGCCATCTTTTTGACTCCCCATACAAGTTGGTGAGCTCAGCTGCTCCTCTGTGACGCAGCGAGGTTGTTCCCGTTCAGACGACCTCCAGAGACGTCCGCCGAAGAGCGGAGAGGACCCGTATTTTAACTCATATCTGTGATGAATAAATGTGATAATTCCAACCACAGTTCCCACAAACGCAGACTCCTTGTTCTTGATCCAGAACGGTCTCAAATTCATCCCGGGATCATCCCAGTCACCCCGGTGTTTTAAAGTATGGAAAAGTGTATAGTAGACAAAGTGCTCTGGACCGTGTTGTTAAAGGGTTCTGGGATTTGGTGACATCTTTCACTCTCGTGGCTTTTCATATTATACAAATAAAACACGGCTCTGGCTGAAGAAAAGAAAAACAGTGGTTTGGGGGAAGCTTAAGGAACTAACTCTTACCCACAAATAAACCGACCATACTTTAGAACTGTATTAAACTCTTAAATCAATACTTCAGTAGGATTTTGTTTGTTGAGCAGGAATTATGATTGAATTAAATTGATTTTCTATAGCCCAAAATCACAAACCTGCCTCGGGGCTTTACAAGCTGCCGTTTGACTGGTTGCTTGTGCTCCATCGGCAAGTTTGAACCAAACGAGATTCGGCTTTAAAGATGTTTTGCAAATCAACATATTCTAAGTGTCCTGCGGCCCACAGCGAACTAACAGACTTATTGCGTTCGTTCTTTTGCAGAAGAATGGAGACTTTCAGAGCTTTATCAGAGTAGTAGTAGAATGTATTTACAGCATTTCATGAAAACACTACAAAACACACAACACACTTAAAGCTCAGCCGACACCAAGAGAAAATTAACAAACAGCAAAAAACAACTGTACAAGGACAATCGAATGAGGTTATTAAAAACAATAACGCTGTACAAATGTCAGTGCAAGAGGATGAAAGTAGGCAGGAAAGTAAAATGGCTTTATCAATAAATTGTGTTATAAAACACTGCCTTGAGATAAAGTGGGATATATTCTGAAAGCACTGTGCATGTGGCAATAACTTCCCAACATATTAAAAGAAAATAAATAAAGAATGATTAATCCCATTTCCAGTTGAATTTCCCCAAACATATACATGAGTATGAGAGTGAGTATTAAAAGGCTCCGTCTCCTCTCCCATCACATGAGCGTGCAGCTGCTCTCAGCCGAGGTGGTCCAGCGCAGCCAGCTCAGCTTGTCTTCTCGGTACGGCGGGTAGCGCAGCCCGTTGAGCCGCTCCAGCGTCCAGCCGCGCAGCATGCAGGCCCGCCGGTGGCTGAAGGTCTCGAAGCCCCAGCGGCCGTGGTAGCTGCCGAACCCGCTCATCCCTGGAAGGAGGGAAACATAGCGTCAGTCCCACAAAACAAACGGAAGTTTCCACGTTCCGGCCTCTTTACATGTTATCACAACATGCTACAAATGACTTGGAGAGCATCTTTAAAAAGGCCTTTGAAGGTAAAATGACCAGCATTCATCCGCCCTGAGGCATTTGTAGCTTCATTTGAAAGATTTGACATCATGGTTTCATACAGAAGGCGTGAACTTGAACCATGGGTTCCAGCCAGAATATAGAAAGTGGACCTGAAGCAAAATGTCTGCGTCCGCATTAGGTAATTGTCATTATCCATGTCGGTTCGTCGGCCGAGCATCCAGAACCCGATCTCGTCTGCTGGATTAGCTTTTGCCCGTGAGAATGTGGCCAATCATTTTATAGCGGTTCATTTTAGGAACGATTAGAATTAGCACCTCGCGGTTGTACCAACCGGTCAAGTTGCGGTTTTCACCCACGTCTGTCCAAAAATGTCATCGCTTCATTATTTTATCCCGTTAGACAGTCGTGTGAAATGGCGATAATTAGCATGTTAGAATTCTTCATGGCACAATTCAAAAGGGATCAACTAAAATATTGACTACTAGTTCAGCAACGAGCTGGTTGCCTGGTTGCCAGCGTGGCCACAACTTCTACATAGAGAGATACTTTATTCATCTCCAAGGGGAAATGTGGTTGTGGCAGCAGCAAACAAAGTTACATATAAGACCTTTAAGAAAATTAAATAAAAAATGCAAAGTATGTGAAGCGTGTAAATAAATAAAAATAGTATTTAGAAAGTAAGCGTTTAGTAATTAATCAGGTCCTCTTCGGTTGGCCCAGGACATGAAGACACAAAACCTTTGTAATAGCGCCCTACAGTTCCTTGAATCCCACAGCTCTCCAGCTGGGAGGAAACTTTGGGAAACGGGGAAGTGGGCGGAGCTCTGTGCCGAGTCACGACCTACCTACACCTCCGAAGGGCAGGGTCGGCAGGCACATGTGGATGATCCCGTCATTGGAGCAGAACCCTCCACTGCTGGTCGCCTCCAGAACTGTGTTCACCGCCTTCAGAAAGAGGGGAGGACAACGTCAAAAACAAGGAGACAACAGGTCCTCAGCGCCGCTGCAGCGCTCCGGGTTCTTACGGAGGACTCGTCGGAGAAGACGTAGAGGGCCAGCGGCTTCTCTTGGCGGTTCATGAAGGCGATGCCTTCCTCCAGAGACTCCACGGTGATGATGGGCAGGATGGGGCCGAAGATCTCCTCCGCCATCAGAGCGTCGTCCTCGGACACGTCCACCAACACCGTGGGGGCTGACGGAAGACGTGAGAGACATAATCATCATACAGCTGCATGATCCCAAATATTTAGGAGACAAAAAAATGGAAATACACAACAAAATCCAGATTTTTACGGTTTTTTTTTCAATCCAGAAAGAACATTAGTGATTATCCTACAGACTAAATAACCATGTTATCATACAGAGAGGCGTTTCAGATTTTTAGCTACACTCACTGGTATAAATCGGGTTCAGCGACTTCGGCGTCATCATGTTATTTTTTTGGCAACCAATGAACGGAGGTTACCATATATGGAATGCTGAGAGGTGACAGAGACACCGTAGCTGCAGTGACCTGTCAATCACCTTGCAGCCCCGCCCTGAAGCGTCCCCTGCTTTATGGTCTGTTTGACTCTAAATGACCATAATTTACTAAATGAACATCATGCTGTATTGAAGAAGACTTGAAACTAGAGATTGAGACATAAACTCATGTTTACAATGTTTACTGAGGGAATAAATCAAGAGAAGTAGAGTCATTTATATAGACTTCTATACAACCAGAGGAGTCGCCCCCTGGTGGACAGTAGAGAGAATGCAAGTTTTAAGACACTTCCACATCGGCTTCACTCGGCAGAACCGTAAGTTGCTGTCTGATTAAAACTTTAAAGGATTTTCATGAAAGTAACATTTAATTTGGTAACTTTGAACTTCTTTATGCCACAGTGTTGCCCTCTCGACCAATTTAGTAGAGCACTAAATATCTTTCCGTTTTCAAGTCCTCGACCTGATGGATCAGTTTAAACTGGTAATGCAGGCCCCATAGTCTCATCTTTACACTTGCTACACTACATTACAGCCACTGTTACTTCTCCGCCACCCTCATCCATGCTCACTTAAACGCCACTCTGAGATAAATGTACGAATACGGGTTCATCAGCCGGGGACACTAAAGTAAACCTAAAGTCTGGACAGCGATACTTAATACAAAAGCTATTCTTAAAAAACAAATAATAATACATTTTATATATACACACATTCTACAGTTTTTGAAGTTTAACGCGAACCCACCGATGTACTTGTCCTGCTGGTCGCTCTCTCCTCCCAGCACCACCTTGCCAGCGGACCTCTTGAGCAGCTCCATCAGGCGGGTCCAGTGCCGGGGCGACACGATGCGGGACAGGTTGGGGCTGGTCTGAGGGTCCTTGCTGTAGAACTCCTCTAGGGTCTGGCGCAGCGCGGGCAGCAGGGCGGCCCTCGTGGCGGCCGAGCAAAGCACGTAGTCCGGAGCCACGCAGCTCTGGCCGGCGTTGAAATACTTTGACCACACCAAGCGGCGAGCGGCGGCCGCGATGTTCACCCGGCCGTATATGAAGCACGGACACTTGCCGCCGAGTTCCAAGGTCACCGGGGTCAAGTGGACCGAGGCCGCCCGCAGGACGATGCGTGCCACAGTCTGAGAACCTGAAAAGATAGTGTCCAAAGTGGAAAGGGTTCATCCTCTGGCGAGCATGAACATGGACGGAGGATTTTACAGGTTTCACAAAGCCAGTTGACTGGATTGATTTGCACATCATTTGTGTTTTATTATAAAGTGTGTTGGATTCAAAGCACAGAGCTTTATTTACATCACTGTCCGGCTTCACATCGAAATACAGATGTTATAGACAGATTTATTTCAGGGGGGAAATGAACAAACAAAGAGACTGTGTAACCGTAATATTAAAAAAAGAGTCATAAGAATGTAAAACATAGTTTAGATTTGTTGCATTTGTGATTTTCTTATCTTATGGATGCATATATAAATAGAAATACTTTTACATCCACAACCTGATCCATCCCAGAGGCTCTTACCCGTGTAGAAGATGTGGTCAAAGCGATTCTGCAGAAGTGTCGTGGTCTCCTCTGCTGCGCCTCGAACAACCGTGTAACAGTCCTGCCACAAAGAGAGTCTCAGTGTGTCAGAGTCAATGTGCCAAGCTCCAATTTATCACCATTTATTTGTAGCTTATGAATTAATGTCTTATATTATATACACAAATATATACACACACACACACACACACGACAGAAAGCCCAGATAGTGGGACATCAACCACGTGATAAACTCCTCTTCCTTGTTCATGACGTGTTTTGGGCTGCCGGGCCTTCCTCAGGGCGCGGCCCCCACCCAACCTTCTTGTTTTGATGTGTTTTCAGTGGTTATGCAACATGGACATGCACTGAAACTCTCACTGCTCTGCACATCTGGGCTTTCTAATTTGTTTTCTGCCTTAATAACCGAGCATCGTTTGGCTCTCATGACAACTGGCCGAGTCCGATGCACCGAGTGCCACACGTAAGGATGTTTTACAGAAAGATAACTGCAGACTTTCCCCACTGCTCCACCAAGTAGTTCAGCCTGTTTTCGTCTAGCCGACATTTACACGTCTGTTGCAGGAACAAACGGTTGCTTATTTGTGACTAGACTCACTCGGTTCCAACCCCAATGACACTACAGACCAATTACGTGAAAGCAGTTTGGTTCTGTAATACCTGTATTTCAGTGTTGTTGGATAGTTTTAAAGAACTTTTTTTTAACAGTCAAAGTGTCTATCGAGGTTTTTGAATGAAGCTTTGAATATCTCGTCATATTATATGAACATCATCATCCTCCCCCCCCCCAAAAAAAGGGAAAAGTATGATTTTGTGTTATTGTGGTTATACAAATGTAATTTAATTTATGCTAAATGTGTTTGACCACAGTGAAAAATTTAGTTTTCAAAAGGCTAAACTCCAACACATACGGATTAAAGCAGGGTATTTAATGAGATTAAAACATGTTGGGAATCTTGGAAATTAATACATATATTTGTAATCAAATTGTATTTCATGTTTTACTTTTGGACTGAGCACTGAGCCCTACATAGTTTCTGGATAGAAACCACATTTACAGAAGTAGTATCAAGCACTTTAGATTGTAACTGAATTCATAGATTTAACAAGAAACACCCGAAAAAAACAAAGGTTGCTTTACCTGAGACAAATATTTGGGGATGAGCTCCGCCATCAGCAGGTCAGTGTGGGCGCTGACCTCTGACGGCTTGACGACCGCACAGTTTCCTAGTTGGAGACACGAGCATCATTCAATTCAGTTGATTTTGTATCGCCCAACATTAAATACAAGTTTGCCTCAGAAGGCTTTACAATCTGTACACATGACATCCCGTCCCGGGACCTCACATCGGATCAGGAAAAACGCCCCCCAATAAAGATATTAAAAAAAACTTTCACAGGGAAAAGAGGAAGAAACCTGAGTCAGTGAAGAGAGCAGTGATCGACTTGACACAAGTTACTTCTTCACATTTTATAAAAGGTGGTTTAATGCCGTTTTAAACCCAAATGAAGCTCCTTAGCCCTCTACTGTCACTCTCTGATGAAAGGCCACATTTACTAAGAATGCTCCAGGCTACGCTTTTTCAGACCGCCTGACTTCTACACATTGAACTGGAGCAGTTTAAGGGCGTCCTTTTAGTGGATTCAAAAGAGATGAATGAGAACCGATAATAACTTCTTACAGGAGGAAATGAATGTTTTTAGTAAAAGATATGATATTGTCCTCTCGAGAACAGAATGTTTCCCAGGACTCTTTGTGACAACGTTTTATCATCCAAGAATCTTATCAGGTTCTAGGAATTTGGGTTTTGATCATTGTGAGCACAATGCAGTTTAGCAGGAAACCCTTCAACTTTAGCCAAAGCATTAAGCAACGCAAGAGACCGATATCGTCCTCAGGAGGCGGTGGAGACCAAAAGAGGAGCAAAAAGAGGAGGAATGTTGGACTGACACTGAAGTTGCGTTTGTGAACAAGTTCACCGTGACAACCTGAACTGTGATCGTATGTCAGATTTCCTGTTTCTGTCCACCTGTTGCATTCAAGTCTGATCTTCACTCTGTTTGTTATACATGAGGCCCCAAAGCTCCATGGAGCTGAAGGGCCTCCAAGGGGAGTGGATTTTTCTCTCTGGGCCCCTTAAGCACCATGGCACCTATAGGGTGAGACGGACCTGAAACGTCTATTTTTGCTGTGTTTCAATCTTTATTTACTCTTAACCAGTAACATATATACTAATATTTACACATCTGAACAAAAGCTCATATGGGTTGCCTTTATTATAACACAACAGTATTAAAATAGCCCTTGTGGTTGCACAGATACACCCTTTTTAGTTTGGGTATGTTATTTCGAGCAGAATCCTAAAAAACACCTCAGTTTTTAAAAGGTTAACTAGAGTGACCACTTTAACGTTCAGCCTAAAAGACACAGATAGAGTGGTACAATCATACAGTATTTATTCTGGTGATTATGATACCTGCAGCAATGGCTGAGACCAAAGGCAGGAGAAGGAGATGCAGAGGGTAGTTCCAGGGCCCGATGATCAGCACCACTCCCAACGCTTCCCTCCGCACAAAACAGTCATCCAGCTTTGTGGCCTGAAAAGGACAAAAGATTACAAATGTCTAATACAGCGAAAAAGAAGAAAAGAAATGAAGAAAAATAAACCTGATGAAATCATGAAAAGGGTCAAAAGTCAGGATTTTTTTGTATTATTCTTTTTAAATCTGTTCATTGTGAGTTCAACGACTTTATGGAGGTGCAATACACATTCAGCAATGGCTGAAAATATATATAAATATCATGTTTGGCTGTGATCTCACCACACAGCTCAACTGTGTGTCCAGGGTTTGCCAGCCGCATCACATTTGAGTCACTGCTGGGTCACAAGCAGGAGCCCGGCATCATGTTAACCTTTAGCTTTGTGAACTAAAAATCTTTGGATTTCTTTGTACCGTTTGTCATTAAAAAATAATATGAAGACATTTCCATGGACAGCTTTTTACAATAAAAACTAATTCTAAAAAGATAGATAATGCTAATAATAAAATAAAATGTTCTTGAACCCTATAATGTATATTACAACACCCAGTTTAATAAATCATTGATTTACCTACCAGGTTTTTGGAGACATACTCCGGCTGTATCCAGGTTGTCAAGTTAGCGATGGTGAAGTGCAGCTCGTTGACCACGATGTCAACCTCGGACATGATGGCCTCAAATTTGGGCTGACAACAAGAAAAAAGAAGGTTAGGGCCTCATGTAAACAAGTCATGTGACGTAGCGCTCCAATCACCCTGCATGTGTGCATGAGCGCCTTAAAACATGCAAACTCAACAATAAGCAGTTAGAAAGGTGGTTAACGTGTGTGTGTGTGTGTGTGTGTGTGTGTGTGTGTGTGTCTTGTACCTTTGCGAGGTCTTTGTGCAGTGCACTTAGAATCTGCTCCTCGTTCTCTTTGATCATGGACATGAGGCCGGCCAGCTGAGTCAAGCGAAACTCCACCGGTATGGTGACGCCCGAACGAAACACCGAGCGCAACCGGTCCACGACCTGCTTCTGCGTGTCCATCCTGTCAGCCTGGAACACACACCTCACCTCTCAGACCACTTCAGAAGACACATCTCAAAGACTGGGACGGTTTGTTTTTGCTGATATAAAATCACAATACTGACTTGAGATCACTGAATATGAAGGAGATGTTTCTGACACTAGTTGGCTTGCATTAGTTGAATAATAAATATTTTGTTGCCTATGTTAAGTGTGCTTATAAGTATCTCCCAAAGATAATGGATGCAGCCCTGTGGAGCAGTTGATCGTCTCAGTGGGACGACGTCATGCTTGGCTGTGCACATTAAGTGTGTGACAGACGGGTGTTGAGGCCAACGAGACATTCACCCGCGTGGATGTTGCCGTGTGCGCTCTGCAGAGTTGATGTTGGCAGCTCGATACAGTGTGAAGGATTTTGTCTTCATGCTTCCGTGGTCTTTTGGCCTGTGGTTCCCGATCAGTGGATGTTGATATAGAAGTCTATATAAACGACTCTACTTCTCTCTTGATTTATTCCCTCAGTAAACATTGTAAACATGAGTTTGTCTCAATCTCTAGTTTCAAGTCTTCTTCAATACAGCTCAATGTTAATTTAGTAAATGATTTTTTTTGATTTTCAAAAAGCTTAACGCCGTGACAAAACCCCCGATCCTTTTGGAGGATTGAGCCGACGTGTCAGCAGGATGATCTTCAGGTTCCCTGTTCAGTGGAGACAGATACGTGTGACCGTGGCGACCCCTGCTGGGTCTATGACCTCACAGTTTGGACTGCAAAATGCTTTTTACATAGTTAATCGTTGTTTGCTGCTATATTTATTTTCAGAATGTTAAATACAGCTCCTTTAAAATATAATTATAATGTAGTCAAGTAATATGACAAAGCAAATATGATCTGATTGCACATTTATTTCCACAATCTAGGGGATTATGCTTACTTTTACTTTTTGTCATGTGATAAAGGAATCCAGATTATGTTGTTGTTGGTTATACATTAGGATTAAGTTATGATTACTACCCAGCCCTTCCTATAGGTAGTATGATAAAGAAAAGCCTCATATTACCTAAAACAATACAAATTAAATAGCAGGCCGAGCCAAAAAAAGAAGTGAATGGAATCACCTGAACCGGAGCGTGCGGGGGAGGCTCGTTTATTATCCATGCTGCGAGAAGCTTTAACACTTAATGCAGCGGCGACCAAACGAGAAACGCACGTGTAACGTTAATAAAATGACATCACACATTACAAACGAGCTCATTCAAAAAAGTTATATCAGAAGAAATGTGTCAATCTACCTGTTGAGCTTTGTGTCCCGCGCCAACGACACACCGAAGACAGAGAGCAGGTATTTCTAGGGGTGTCTCTTTACTTCAGTGCCGGTTGGAAATGGGAGCGAGAGAGAGAGAGAGAGAGGGAGAGAGAGAGGGGAGGGACGGGGAGTGCTTTTATGATCCAGAAAAACCGGTTTTCAGACGAGTCAGGTGAGAGCGCCACCAGGTCTGCTTTCACCGTCTGCGGGGACACAGGGACACCTTACGCACTTCATGTGTTCCCACCTCCTGGGGAATATTTCTGCAGTGGAAATATTAAAAAAATATGATGGAATATAATACAAGGCTCTAAATATGGATCAACTTTTCTCATTCTTCACACATGTAGGCGGGACTTGTTTGTGTGTCTTTAACTAAATGTTAAATGTGCACTCCATTTTATTATTTTGCTTTTAATAGCTCGGGTGGATATTTATCAGCAAAATTTCCTCTTGCGTTATAAAACTTGTTCTGTTTAAGTCCCTAAACCATCAGCAATCCTAAATGTTATCAATTTACTTTGTTAGTCATTCATAGTGGGTTTTATTCCTCATTAAAACACAACTCAAAGAAAATAAAAGATTACATTTTTATGGATAAACAAATCTCATCATTGGTAGTTTAAATGATGTACTATTAGAGCTAATACAGCTCAATTCATTTTTAATATCTATTCATGTGGTTGCGAAAAGATTTACTTCAAACTACTGTGTATTCAAGTTTCTCACCAGCACTACATTTTACGAGATTACATTTGAACACATCTTGATAACGTTATGATCGTCACTGAGCAGAGCGCCTCATAAGTAACTGAAGGAAGACGTTTGTTGGCTAGTTGTTGTTTACAGTGCAACATGACCAGAGAAACATAAATTATGTCCCGATCTCATATTTTACAGAATATTGGCAGATGACGATCGTCAGTAAAACTTTATTTGATGCTCAACATTAAACTGTAATGTATCTGAGGTCCACACGCTTCCGTACGGATCGACAGTGACCCGCTACACCGCGAGCGCGTAGCCGTGGTTGTTATGCGCGCTTCATTAAAACACTTGAAAAAACTGCATCGATACAAAAACTTTATTCTCACAATATCAAAATTGACAGACCTACAGTGATTTGTAGATTAAAAGGAATCGAGAGAGAAAACGATGAATATAGTGACGCCTCTCAGCCACTCTATGCCTGGTGCTAGTGAGGCCGCTGAGCAGCAGCAGCGATGGTGTGTTAAATAGTGACGCACAAAGCTGTTAAACAGAAACATAAGAGCAAAAAAGGGGGATAACGTCATCTTGCATTTAATCCTGGCAGCAACAATTATACAAAAATCAAAAACAAAGAAAATGTATGCTTAGAAGGAATTACTCGAGGGAAACGTTGCCAATTTTAAACCAGCTGTGTGTGTGTGTGTGTGTGTGTGTGAGATCACGGTTCCACACACACAGCATTACACAGAGGCTGGTTGAAAATCAGCTAAAGTTTCCCTTGAAATGATACATTTGTTCCACTTCCTATCTGCAAATATTTAAAAACAAAGAGAAAAAAACAAACAAAAAAAACTCTTTCCAGATACTTCTAAAAACTAGATGACAATGTTTTGTCATGGAAAAAAGTAATACTACAAAGAGTGGTGAAGCTCAGGTCGAGGAGGGAGAGTGTCGTATCTACAGCGGGCGAAAGGAGAAATGGAAAAGGAGGCCGAGGGGAGAAAGGAAACGATGGAGGAGAAGTGACAACAGTCGTGAGGCCCAGTGTCCACCTCGCCCCGACTCCCTTCACAGTGACCGCTCTGCCAGCCTCCGGGCAGCGCGGCAAAATCCCAGCTCTCGTGCTGAAGCCAGGGGAGGGCGGTTTTGTTTAGCGGTTTTTGTGTGTGTCTAACTGCTTTGAGTTCAGTCCGACAGGGTGATGGAGGAGGGCGGCTGGTGTGAAATGGTACCGGAGGTCGGTTCTTCTTCCTTCTTCGACACATCGTGGCTGTCCGCTCGGAGAGACTTCACAGGAAATAGTCGGCTACTGGCTTCTTGGAGGGGATGCCTCTGGTCTCTTGCGGCGCCGCCTCGAATATGATGAACTCCCGCTGTAGATGCTCGTCCAGCTCCAAGATGGCCGCCACATTGCCGCACCTGATTGTCCAGAAAGAGAGAGACGGAGGACGGGTTAGGACACTTTCATATTACAGAAAACAAGACCTCCGGCTGCGAAGAACTCATCATACCCCCTCAACCATAGGGCGTAAATGTATGTGCCTGGTCTCTTGAAAGGTAAAAAGCCATTCCATCATCAAGCCATTCCATCCATTGGAAGTAAACTAAACCCTATCACTGCTCAGGGAATAATGCAGAAGCAATGGAGGAAAAAACAAACATGATTTTGATCCTCACCTAGTGTAAAAATCTTACATTCAAAAGGCAAAATTGCCGTTAAAAATTAAGATCTCATAGACAATGAAGCATTATTCTATATCTATAAATCTCAAGGAAATCCACTGAAATACAACATCAAATGGAATAATCTATAAAAGTTACACAGCAAATCTACCAAAAACATTGAAATAGCAACAAACGCAATGAAAATGTATCAAACTTCATACAGGCAGAATGGAGAAGGCAGAGGCCCACTGTACTCTGAGGAATCCACACATTTGTAAAAATGAGACAAACGTCAATAAAGTTTGTTCATGTCTGTCCCCATCTGGTGCTTTCAAGTAGACATTCTTGATTACAGATATCTGGCAATGCTAAATAGCTGATGATGCATCTTTGAAGTGGTGTTTGTAACCGTGACCTAAATACTCCAACGCCATTGTCTAAGGTGGCGTCTAATGTGTGTTTTCCTGCATCGGCATACCTGTAGCAGTAGTTGGGTGCCGACCACACGGTGAGCACCGTCTCGTTGAAGTGCCACTTGTAGCCCTCCATGACCAGCTGGTGCGCTCGACAGATCATGTGGATGTCGTTGGCGGCGTTGAACTGCGCCACCACGTCGCTCCCGAACAAGTAGCCGGCGCCTCTGGGACTCACCCCCCACCCGGTGGTGTCTGGGGGAGAAAGGGAGGGAGAAAATCAGTCAGGTAAAGCTCACAAGCTCGTCTTTTTTGTTCTCTGCGGCCACGCCAGCTCGCCTCAACTGTCAAGTCTGTGAGCTCAGAGAGCGTTGGGACTTCATCATACGCATGTCTTACATTGTCGTCATCCTCATAAACAAGATAACAAGGGAACTTTACTTTTACATTTTTTGGGGGGGAAATTAAAAGTTTATATCCAACCAAATTACAGGCGTTCTTTTGATCGACAAAATATATCCAATCCCTGTCCGACCAGGCAGGTGGCATTGAAGTGTGGACACACAGGCTTCGATCTGCCACATCCAATGACAAACGTCACATTGAAAAGACAACCACGGCCTGACAGAGACGGTTGTGAACTCTGAAAAAGATTGCTACATGTCTCCCACGGCGCCAAGTTTTCCCATCACCATGCCAAATTGTTTCCATGAGCCATCACAGACATGTGGGTGATTTCTTCAGCATCTAAAAAGGCACAGCAGGATGGCTGCATACCTTCAGGGTCCGACCACAGGAGGTCACACATGGGGCCGTCGTGGGGAACTTCCTGTTTTCTGTCAATGGTCCGGATCTGGTCCAGTGTCTGGATGGAGGGAGACAAGCCGCCGTGCACACAGAAGATCTGAGGGACAAAGGAGGGGTGGGGGTCAACTCAACTGATGACACTCACAGGATGGAAAGAAGTCAATCCACCAGCTGAGTAGTAACACCGCCGACACATTGGAGTCGCAATTTCCCGCATTCATGTGTCGAAATGAAATGTCCTCTCACCTTGCCGTCAATGATAGCGGAGAGGGACAGGTAGTCGAATATCTCCGTGCAGTACCGCCACACTGTGACCGAGCCGTACTTGCGGAGGCACTCGTCGTAGAAGCCGTAGACCTGGGTGATTTGCCGGGACTCGTGGTTTCCTCGGATCAGGGTTATCCTGTCCGGATAGCGCACCTGTGGAGCACAGAGATGAGCACATGGGTGGTTTCATTTCTTAAGACCTCAAGAAAGCTTTTCTCCAAAACACCTTTTTTTTAAATATCAAGTGTACCTTAAGAGCTAGCAGAAGCAGGAATGTCTCGACACTGTAGAAGCCTCGGTCCACAAAGTCACCCATGAAGAGGTAATTTGTCTCTGGGACGTCGCCACCCACCTGTCGTGTGAAAGGAATCAAAACCACATAGTTACACAGTGTTTATGTAAATGCATTAACATTGATGCCACCAGCATTTACAGAAGGACTGGACCTGTATGAAGCTTGGCCTAGCACCGGTTTGCCAGGAGTGCTGCTACCAAATACAGAGAACAAACAGGCTCTATCAGGCTACTAAAGCATGTCTGCAAGACCCACCAGGCCACAAGACTCATCGACCCCTCACTTCACAGCAGACGTGAGCATTCTGCCGACAAATCCCATGAACAAAAACCTCCCTTTACACTTAGTACAATATGATTTAGATGCAGCAGAAGTTCTGGGGGAACAGTGGCACTGACGTATTCAACGGGGTGTCATAATTAACTGCAGCTGTAATTGTGTTTGACCAAATATAACATTTGCATTAAAATGGTGTTTTAAAGATGGAGGACGGACAAATTTTTTTTAGGACATTGCTGACGTTATAAAACCATCTGCGATGAAGCAAAGGATGACATTTTCAAAACACAATTATCAGTTTGTGATTATGATAATAGTATCATGATAATCAAGCAACTAATCATTATTTAGGGCAGCCATTCAGCATTGTACATTCAATGTGTTGCACTTAATAATGTTAAGAATACGCGTTGAAATACAAACGTGACGACCAAAGACACAGACAAAATGATTCCCGTCTTTCACACAATTAATGTGCACGTTACAAGATTGTTCCTTCCCGGAGTGGAGGAGATTTTTCTAAGCTTTTACTCCGAGAATAAAAAGCATTAAGCAAGTAAAGGCCAAAAAGTCTGCAGTGAGTAGTGTGTAAACAGTAACTTACTCTAAACAGCTCCTTTAAGTCATAGAACTGACCATGTATATCACCACACACCTACAAGGGGAGAACAAACAAACAAACAAACAAACATGAGAAACATTACGTTTAATCAACTTTTAGTTCAATCCAAAGCATACAGGAGCCAAAAGAAAACGTGACTTACCGTGACGGGAGAGTCTACTCTCTGAACATTGCTTTCTTCGACCAAAATCTCTCTGAAAATACACACAGAGAAAGAGGTCAACTTCCTGTTTGTAACTTATTTCATAGGGTAGAGGTGTTATTGACATCAAATGTTGCATGCATTGTATGACAAATATGTAGTATACTCAAAAAGTCTGATGAGACACTAGTAAGGCATTACCTGGCTTTGGCGCACAGTGCTTTGACTTCGTTTTCTTTGATGAGCTCGCAGCGTCTGAGCTGCTCTATCTGTCGGTCCAGGTCACTGATGTCCCCCATTGTGACACACATAGGGAGAGCTGCCCACGCACACTATGGTCACTCACGCCGGGGTCAGCTCAAGAACCGGCTCTCTTCCCCGGACAGCCGCGACACACCAGGACACTAGTCAGGCCCTCTGACGCCTGGACGCCTCTTGCCGGGATGTTCAGAATAGGTCACTGCAATGGGGGTAGGAAGAAGAACAGCCATTAAAAAGGTGGAACAAATTCAACAACGACATCTAATAAAGAGGCAACAACAATGACTTCATTACTTTAGCGGAGGAGCGGGTTTAGCTAACGTTGGCTAACTACTTGTAACTTGAATTTGAGTCGCTAACTAAACGATGTGGTTATTTTAATCAGGAAAACGGGAGATCCGCGTTGCGTCGTTCGTGTATCGGACGTCTCGCTGAACAATGCACCGGAGGAAACTGACGTTATTCGCCCAGGAATGTGAGGCCTAAGGGCGTAGCTAAGTAGCGAGCTAACCGTTAGCACGCTAGCTTCCAACGCTGCTAACGACGTCAGCGAACACAACTGATCTTCTGATAACTTCGCCGACCATTTTGGTTGGGAAACGCGTCCCCAACGGCGAACGCTAACGTCCATCAACCGGTTCCCGGGGAAACTGCACACGTTTAGTGCGTTAGTGAGATGAAGAAACGCGTTTCGGCTTAGCGGCCGAGACGCCGTGCGTTAGCTCGCTAACCAACGGGCTGTCGGGGCACCGGACGGCGTCAACACTGGCTAAATGTGGCAAGCTAGCTAGCTCCCGCTAGCTACAGCGATCAAAAA
Organism: Taurulus bubalis; assembly: GCF_910589615.1. Taxonomy (NCBI): domain Eukaryota; kingdom Metazoa; phylum Chordata; class Actinopteri; order Perciformes; family Cottidae; genus Taurulus; species Taurulus bubalis. Next base: position 3,429,336 of record NC_136605.1, read on the forward strand.
CAGATCACACAACGGCGATAACTCGACGGAAACCGGGGCGGCCTACATACCGGGACGTGGGTGAGATCAGAGCGGCGACAAGCACACATCTACGCGGTTCATTCCAGGGAATTGGTCCACCGGCTCCTCTTCTTCCCCCCCCGGTAACTGTCTGTCGTCTTTGCCGGTTCACTCCTGTCGTGCTCGTGAACGCCAACGACTCGACCGTAACTTCCGGTGTCAGGCGCGCGCATCGCTCGGCGCAGCAGCGGGGGTTGAGTGCGTGGAGAAGACAGTTCACAGGTCAGTGAATGGAGGAAGCTTGGGAATGAACGATGCAGCTAACGGTGAATTAAAGTCCCCCTTCCGGTACAAAATGTATTTAAGTGTTTGGCCTTCACTTGGTGAATGATACATGTGCAGGAAAACCTGGATCCTCCAGGAGAAGGGCCTCCTCAAAGGAGAAGGAGACATCTTGGGTCTCGCTGTTACTTGTATTCTTAAATACTGGATATACCAATCTATTCTATGAAAAGGAAATGGACCTTTTGTTATGGAAAAAAACACCAGACTAAAACACCAAAGTACTTGTATTTGTTTATACGTAAGCATTCCTAAAGAGGATCTTTAAATCTAGCTCAACTATTATATGCAATTTTGATAATTGATTAATCGTCACTTCTTAAGTAAATATACCAGAAGTCCCTGGTTTCAGCCTCGTTATTGCTTGTGAGGATCTGCTGCTTTTCTCAGTCTTATGTGATCAGAAAACTGAATATTTTGGCAGTTGTTTGGACATGACCAAACTGAGTTGATTAATCTAGAAAAAGATCCATTGTTAATGACGATAGTCGTTAGTTGCAGTCCAAATGGAAATCTGTTAGAGCGAATGAATGCTTTGAATGAAACCTTTGATGTAATAATCCGGAGTGTTCAGGCAGATCTGTGTGTTTTAATGACTCGTCCAGCACCATCATAACCATCGTTATCACGCCGTGTTTTCACATTTCAAATGACCAGAAGCAATAAATCACACTACAATCACAGTGGCTAACTTCATAATGAGACCCACATTTGCATGTATTTACATTTTATTTTACATGATAATTAACTGTTGTTGGTCTTTGCTTTTGATTTACCACTTACAAATATTGGAAAATGGTATTACAAAAAAAAGTCAGTAGGAATGTGCACAAATAAGCTTTTCATTGTACAGAATAACTGCCTGTTATCTGTGCATATGACAATAAAAATATCTTGAATGTTTACGAGAAAACAGGGTGTGTATATATGGACTAAGTACTTCATTATAATAATTACTACCATTATTTTAAATGAAGTTGTCTTTCAGGAAACAGAAAAAAAGAGTTTTGTAGCAAAACAGCCGAACTTGAGTAAAACAAGAGCCAAATAGTGGACAACAAAATGTCCTTAACAATGTTGACAAGCTCCTTGAGTTCTGTGAAGAAAGAAGAAAAACTCTATAAACCCAAACGTGAAGGGCTTTGTAGTCAATATGTAGAAGTTACATGTACGTCGGTGGGAGTGATCAAGGTCTGGAACGTTGATTTTATTTGACTCCCAGGACACAATGTAATAAGAATGAAGTTGCATGTGATGATTACTACGTATTTATTTCCTACTACTTTTATTTTTTATTCTGATAGATAGATATAGATATATATATATATATATATATATATATATATATATATAACATTTTTCTTCTTTTTGTGTGTGTGTTGGGTGAGGCCTATGTGCCTTATGGGCTCTGGGAAGGGAGGAGAGGATATTTTTAAAGCCTGGAGGGGAGAATAAGAGACCTTCGTTGGGCAGTCGATGGATGTAATAATATATGTGAATAAACAACAAAACCATTTTTTGTGTGCTTGTGATCTATGTCCAATATTACAGATGGATGTTAATGCTAATGATTAAAGTGTTAATATTAATACAAATTTGACCACAAAAAACAAAAAGCATACCTGAATAATGTCCCCGTTGTTGTTTGTTAGGAAGCCTTTTCACTGACTTTTTAAAATATAAAGAGCATTTCTGCAGCTCGACATAGTGTCCCGTTTCCAGTGTTAAAGTTAATAAAATATAAAACGCTAATCCACATAAAAGATCTTTTGTATTCTCCGATAGACCGTCCTAGTAAAAAAGGCGCGAGACCCATTTTAACAAGACCAGTGACTGAGAAGCAAAAGGGAATAAAAAACAACAACATGTCAGTCAACAATAACCCAATTCAAGAAAATACACAAGGCACAATGAAACTATTTTCTGGATCTCCTCTGTTCGTCAACTCGGTTAAGCCAAAAATAAATGTCATGGGGTCGCAGTACTCTTTGGTTTGTGCCAACATGCAAACGTAATAACAGACATGACAGATTAAATATGAAATGTCTCATCGTCATAGTAAAGTTGCACTCTGTCATATTGAGAGGTAAACACTTAACATTATGGTAAATAATAACAAGTGAGGTCAGTAATTGAAGTATTCTCTTCAAACTATATGATGAATAGATATGACGGTGTGTTGATGCTCTAATCTGTCCCGTCATTCAGAAACAACAACAACTAAATGTTGAAAATATTCTGATGATTAAATAAACGCTCCGTTGCTCTGAGATGTGCGTTATAGTCGTACCGCATTTCTTCATCTTATGGACGTAAACTGGACGTCAACCTGTCCGGCTCTTGCAATAAAAGGAGGATTTCTTTTTTTATTATGCGTTAGCCTCCGAGGTTAGTGCTCAGCTAGTATTGGTCAGTTTTATACTCTTAGTGCAGTTTGTGCCAACGAGCAAACTCCAAACACATGAATTGGTTGAGGACACTTCTTTACCGTGCCTTCCTGTTGAAAACTACTTGTCTGTTTTTTTACGTCGGAGAAAAGTCTCTATTTTGTAAATAGAAGACACCCACGGTGTCAGTGTGTGGGTCATAAGGAGCAGAAGTATCTGTGCACGGGGAACGCGATGAGTCCGGCCACAGAGATGCCCAGACTGTCTCCTACGCTGGCGGCGGCCATGGCGAACTCCCTGTGTCTGTCTCCGGTCTGTGGGGGAGAACAGACAGACGTCAAGGTGGGACTGGGACAGACGGATGGAGGCGCACACACACACACACACACACACACACACACACACACACACACAGTCACCAAAAGGAAGGTGAGCGCCCACAATGTGACTGTAAACAACATAATAATAATACTTTTTTTGTATTGCACCTTTTTATACATAAAATGAAGCTCAAGTTGAAGTGCAGTTCAGCGTTAAAAACAAAAACACACAAATATGGAAAATTAAATAATAAGTTAATAAAAATAGAATAAAAGATCCAATAAAGAGGAGGAGTAAAAATGGTCGTAGAAGAAGATTTTTATTTTTTTTTTTATTTTTATTTTTTTAAAAAGGCACCTCCTGCAGATGTTTCTTTCAGTGTGAAACACGTGCCGGGTGTATTGACTTTAATCAACAGTAACTAGAAACGATAAAAGTATGTAGCTTTGTAGAAGCAGTATACACCTGGAAGTGTAACGTTCACATTAGCGGCTGCTTCCACCGACACATGGAATCTCTAAGAAACAAACCGACTGATGGAAAGTGGACCTGACCTCCTTGCTGATGAAGTAGAAGGTGTTGACGTACGCCGCTCCGCCCAGCAGGCCCTCGTAGAGGACGATGACGAACACCACCCAGGCACTGGGCAGGAACAGGAAACGCACGGCGAACAGGAGCAGCACGGCGTTCACCACCTGCAGGGGGACACAGGAGACATGAATCCTTCAGAAGATGGAGAGGAATGAAACTGGAAGGTTTGGCGACTGAGTGGAGATTTATGGATCAGTCTGAGAAAAAACTCCTTTTAAAAAAACGAAAACGGCCTTTAATTAAACATGTATTTTGTAAAATTACAGGACTGTAATGAAGACTCTATAGGGGAATAGGATAACAATAATTAACTGATATCACCATGAAACTTCACCAGTTCATTACCGACATTAGTACAATGATTTACTGTGTTACAAGTTTCCTGAAATGTTATGTTTAAATATGCAAATGAGGCATTATCTACTGGTAGCTCTTGGGGAATTTATGATAAATCTACAGACATAAATAAAGTGTTAAAATAAACACGTTAATTTGTATTGTGGATGTTTTCTTCCCACTAGTCTGAAAGAAGACGTGTTACGAAAGCCTAATAGTCTCAAAGCATAAAACTGAACAGTGCATGGAATAAATAATAATAAATGTCTTTTAATATGTAACCGTGAGTTTTTACCCGACCACATTTTGTGGGAATTAAGGGAATATCCACCTAAAGAATGTTGGCAGTTACCATTTTGCAAACTTTTTTCCCCCATATGAAATGTATACTTTAATAAAAATCTATCCCAGGCAGGTGTTGTTGTGTTGTGCCACCTGAAGCAGAGCGAGAGCCCACAGATTCCTGATCTTCACACAGCACAGGGACGAACGAGACACCAGCACGCCGACTTGGTACAGCGTCTGGTACCTACACACACACACACACACACACACACACAACTTCATTTGAAGTTGACGTCCTCAGACAATATAAAATGAAGTCGTCGTATCCTAGTGAGGTTAACTGACCAGCGATACTGCTCCGCATGCGACAGGAAGAGTTTGGGGAAATACAGGAGCTCCATCTGGGAAAGGAAACGCCGACATTGTTCTGGGCTCAAAATCATCACAAAATGTTCCGTTTCTTCTAACAACATGCGGTGAGATGAGCGGGATGCCGGAGGGGGAACTTACCAGACCCTGGTTGATGAAGTACTCAGCGAAGTAGACCAGTCCCAGAGGCAACACGAACCTCAGCAGGCCCTGCAGGAATCAAGTGAAGTAAAAGTACAACCAGGGAAATACTGGAGAACAAAATAAAAAGTTTTGAAGCTGAACTTACTTTGATGACATGAAGTTTCTCTGTGAAGGCGAGAGGTCCGGCGGTCCGGTCCTCGGCTACATTGAAGGGGAGAACATGGCCTGTGTAGTTATTCAACGACACGCAGCGGGACTTACTAACACATTCACGTCAACAACACCACAGGTTCGTCATGTCACAGGTCAGCGCGGATTGGCGATCGGGTCACATGTTGGCGATTGAAGGGATGGATGACGGGTGTCTCTTCCTGTGACGACATTAAGCTCAGCTAACACTCGCCATAGCGAGCGGTCTGCAAGTGCTCTCGCCAGTTGGTCGCGCACCTCGTTTTTTGCAACTTGGCGTGCGTTCACGTGACTTTCATGATAAAAAACACTATTTACACGTCTGGGGATTTCACAAAGAAGGACAATTCGTCGACAATTCGTTTTTTGAAGCAGGTGGTGTTAAAAGAATCTTCATTTGAGTAAATACTTTGCAGCCAAATCAGCCCTCGTTTCTTTTAAATGTGTGAAATACTTGACTTGTTTATTTAGAGGGCTTGTCTAAATGTAATAAAGGAGTCCATGAATATGAGACTTTTTTTTACTGTTGCCGGTAACACCTACAGCATCCACCTCATTATCTTTTTGATTCTTTACAGCTCGTTTTGTTTGCCCTCAAAATCGCCCTCGGCCGTTGTGGAGAATACTTTAACGAGGAGAGCATAAACGTCTGCTGAGGCTCGGCGCTCGCACGCCGTCTGCTGAGGCTCGGCGCTCGCACGCCGTCTGCTGAGGCTCGGCGCTCGCACGCCGTCTGCTGAGGCCAAGCGCGAGTACAAACAACCGCGTCAGCCTCCTATCACAACTAAGACGTCGCATGTCCAGCTGAGCCGCTGATGAGCACGAGTGGAGAGTGAAATCCAAATATGATTTTGTGTTATTCTTGTGGTAAATGTGACTAACGGTGCTGCTAGCGCGTCCCACTCATACAGGTGCTGGGACTCGCTGCTGCAAGCAGGAAACAGTTTTCCTTTGATTTTCAAAGACTTAATGCAACAAATATGGATCGAAGCGGAGAATTTTTGTCAGATCAAATCAGATTGTGATTTTTGGAGTGAGTGAGTGAGTGAGGGTGTTTGAGAGAGAGAGAGAAGCGTTTCTGTAAGTTATTAATAATAATAATTTAAACATCAACGTTGTGAATAAAGCGTTGATCCATTGGGTCCAGGTTACGCATTGATTTATATTGTAATATATAAAAGATAAAATAATGTTGTGGCAGAGCGACACACTGAGCCGCTGTTTGAATAGAGTTATTATTATAATACATGTTAAGATTTTCTGAATATGTCCACACTCGTTTAGAAATGTTTATTGGCATAACTTTTAGTGTGTTGAAAGGTTTAGAGAAATAGTACAGCTACTAACCAGAGCCATCTGTATTAATTACACCGAGTACAAAGTGAAAATATCTGTTTTGGCGATATCGCCGCTACACAGAGCGGATAGCATCTGACATATAGCGGTTCCTCCACACAAACCCAGAAAAAAATAAATAAATAAAGTCATATAAAATGTGAAGAGCACACGCTTTCATTGCTATCTGATTAGATTGTGACTGACATGTATATTGTTTTGCTGCGTCGGCTGCACTCCGTTCATTTGGCCTTTGATGCGTTTCTAAACATCTCACCTTACTGGAGTTGCTCACTGGATTTTCTTCATGTCAAATGACTACCGATCGCACTGCGAATATAAATCGATTGCCTCGGTGTACCTGGGGTTGACTTCTCCTGCTCCTCCTCTTCCTCCGATCCATCCATCAGCGCCCGCCGGTCCTCCGAGCTCACGGCCGCGTACTCCGCCTCCCTGCCTCTCCACTGAGGTAACGAAGGTGGGAGGACCAGCAGGAAGAAATAGCTGGTGGTGTCGGGATAAACAAAGAAATAAGAGCAAGGTCAAAAAAAGCTAAGACACAAATGCATGGACGGAAAGCAAGTCAGGGTTGAGTTGATCGTTGATGCCAAATGTATAGTGTACAAAGTAAATAGTGACCAATAAGAGTGACCTGTGTGACGCGAGTCAGAACGTACACCGATGATGAAGTGGAACCATATTTGGCGTCCGGCTGCTCTCATATCTGAGCTGCTTTTGTGCGAATATGTCACACAGCGCTCAACTCACCTGAGCAACATAACGACCGGGACCACCAGCATGGTGAGAAGCGTAACCTGGGGCGTCAGGCCGATTTGGGTGAGGGCCGAGTAGAGGAGCGCCCCGGCCACACCGGCCCCGCCGGTGCCCGAGCCCCAACCTCCCAGCACATCCCTGTAGAGGCGGAGTGGGAGACCAGCGATTAGTGGATGGTGAGATCCTTCAACGGGCCGATACGTTACAAAAGGTCAGGACAGAGGTTCGGTTGTCGGTCGTCGCACGACTGTCGTGTGGAATTGTCGGTGGCAAAGAGGAACTGTTCCTTCAAGGTTCCTATGACACCAGGGGTTCCACACTCAAGTGGCAAAACTAATTTAAATCAAAGATGTTAGATTTCCCTGAAGTCTCTGTTCAAGCTCATTTCCACCAGGGAAAGAAAGAAAGAAAAGAAGTCAACGGTTTGGCATCATTCAAAATAAAACATTCAAAACTACAGGAAACTATCACAATTGACCTTTTACATTTTTACTTTAAAAAGTTGACATTTTGATTTGCTAATGCCACACTTTTAATAATCTAAGCAACACTTTTTGTTTTCATACAGAAAACGTATAAACCTTGTTATGCCACTTATAAGATATAACTGTATGTCTTTGCTGGTAGAAATAGGCTTCCATACAATGCATCAGATTTACATCTACAATTTGCTGTAAATTAAATTTAAATGTTGCAAAACATGCCGGCTGTCTTTGAACATGTTTTCAGTCTTTTCCTTCTTCTTCTTCTTTTTTTTTTTTAAACAGCCAATAATCATTATTATTGCAGTCATGCATAACGTCCTACTGCTCTTACTCTTGAGGTACATGTCATCCCCAACGTCTATTGATGAGAGAAAGTTGCGTTGGATGAAGTGTTACCTGCTGAAGTAGACGGTGAGAGAGAGGAAGGACAGTTCTCCCAGTCCAGCGCCGATACTGGCAAAGATCACACCTAGAAGACGCAGTGGCAGAGCGGGAAGGTGTTTTTTCATGGCTGACAGGGACGTCCCTATGTGCGTTTAACGTTTAGTGCCACACACTAAACGTTTCCCTGCAACACTTCACATTTACTCAGCTGACTCAGCTATTTACAAATCACTCATTCACTTCCACCTCTTCATAGTTAACTCTGCCGTAAATTGAGATTTGGGGCACGTCGTCAATGGTCCTCATTTTGCATCATCACAGCGCAACTGTTGTTATGTTTCATACGCAGTGCACAGAGTCGGAGAAACAGGGGTTGTGAATAGGGGCCCCTCGGGGCCTCCTGTACTACTTCTTTAGCGGCTGGTCCGTGTCGCTGCCTTGCATTGTGATCCTCGATGGAAGTCCAGAATAAACTCGAGGGAGCTTCGTTCCTCCAAATGTATCGAATGTGTTTTGTGATTTAAGTAGATCACGAAAAAGATTGTCTTGCAATTACAGTAGTATATAAATGTATGTATGGGGTCACTTAGAAATGTCCTTATTTTTCAAAGAAAAGCACTATTTTTTTCAATGCAGATAATATTAAATGAATCAGTAATACACTATACATTGTTAATGTGGTAAATGACTATTCTAGGTGGAAACATCTGGTTTTTAATGAAATATCTACATATGTGTATAGAGGCCCATTTCCAGCAACTATCACTCAGTGTTCTAATGGTACATTGTGTTTGCTCATCGCATAGAAGACTAATGGAGGATTAGAAAACCCTTTTATTATGTTAGCACAACTTAAAACAGTTATGCTGGAGAGAGAAGCTTTACAACTGGCCTTCCTATGCATAGCATCACATGTGTGGGTTCCATTATACTCTCAAAATGGCCAGAAAATGAGAACTTTCATGTGAAACTCAACAGTCTGTTCTTGTTCTTAGAAATGAAGATTATTCCATGTGAGAAATTGCGACGAAACTAAAAAGTTGTCTGGGTGACCCCAAAATTTTGAACGGTAGTGTGTGTATGTATGTATGTATGTATGTATGTATGTATGTATGTGTATATATATATATATATATATATATATATATGCATTACAAGAACATTAGCGGTGCCTGAAAGGTTATTTATTTCAGTAATTTACCAGCATTTTCAATTAATTTGCTATCGCCTTTAAAAGGACGGTGTGTAAAAAAGGGTTTGTAATGATATAAACCCGACCGCAGCAGGTGATAAAGAACTTCTAGCAGCAGGTCCCGATGACATTGATATGGTATCATAATTCTGCGGAATAACCGCCACTGCAGCCGTTCAGATAAGACGACAGGAAATGAAAGTGAGGATATGTGAAGCTGTATCTAATCCGCCATCAGACTGGTTGACACATCCACCACCGGTAATAGATACAAAAATAATAAGAGCTCTGTGAAAAAAAAAAAAAAAAAAAAGAAGCTTTACCGAGAATGCTCATCCACACGGCGGAGGAGAAGGACACGAGGAGGAAACTCGTTGCTGCCATGACGGCGCAGAACAGCACTCGAAAACTGGAGAAACAGGAATTAAAGTACATTTACAACACACTAAAAATACTCATGTAGTACACAAACAAAGTAAACACAACCTTTTTGCTCTTTTCAGTCTCCAACTACTGAGATACGAGCTGCAAAGGATGAAATTGAACACTTTTTAAAAGAAAGAAATAAAAGACCACCAGCTAACGGGAAGCATTGTGGCCACACAGACATCTGTGGAACCAGAAGTGTTTGAGTGTCAGGGCAGAGGTACAAAAACAGCAAAGAAAGAATGAATGAATGAACATCATGCAGTGTCAGAGATGAGGGGGGGTCAACGGGCAAAACCGACCCAAGAAATCTGAGAATGCCCCTAAAGACCGGGATCGAGGGTGAAGAAGGAAAATGGGTTTCAGAGGGCAGAGTCGTCCCAAAGGCCTTATGGCGGTAAAAAAAAATCTAATTTTAAGTACAAAACACTGTTGCAGTTTACTTATATTTTGTTATTTTCCAACAAATAAATGTCATGCACTGGTCAATTTTTTGATTTATTCTGAATTCACCAATTACCAGGAGATAATGCTGAATTTGCATATTTAAACATAACATTTCAGAAAACTTACAATAAATAATTGTCAGTCTTAATGTCGGTAATCAACTGAAGAAGTGTTATGGTGATTTCTATTACTTCGTGCGTTTTATTCATTCCCCTGTAGTTTACAAAACACATCTTTGAAGGCTGTTTTCTCTAAAATGAGTTTCCACTCTGGGCCAGAAGTCTCCACTTCAGCATCTCCGACATCCGCCACACGTTCTAGTTGTATTCCTCTCTATATTCTAAAGGTTTTTACAGAGGGGATTATTCAGATTCATTCATAGCCTGATCTATGACTAAAAACATGACGGATATTGATTTTTTATGTATGAGTGAAACAAAGAAAAATCCAAAATCCCCTGGGTAAAAACCGTAATGTTGAGTATATGGCATATATATATATATATATATATATATATATATATATATATATATATATATATATATATATTCGTAAACTTCATTCTATTTCTATTTTATTATATTCACCTGGGCAAAGTCTTTGAAACTCAAATGTTTCTGGGGTCTAGGAGCCTATCCAGGTCTCAAAGTTGGAAAGTATGCTGTCAGTGTTGTGATTAATGTTAGAGCTCAATGCACCAAGTGTCTTGAATTTAGAACAGATTTGGTGTTGAATATATATTAAGAGTTAAGAAAAGCCTAAATAGCTGGAAGGGTCTCCTGCTTTCTGTCACACATATAGATGATTGCATAGTAGAAGATAATAGTATGTTTTTTTGTGTTCTCATTTTTGGCTCAAGAGCGGTGATTACTGGATTTCACATTAGAAACAGAAATGTAATGCACAATGTACTATTCATTAAAAGTGCCCCCAAAATATGTAAATGCCCCATTTTCTTTAAGACAGTTGGGGACAAAAGTTGTTTGTTTGAGTGGAAATGTCCGATAGTGTCATCATGCTAAATTTACGAAGAAGTAAGAAGAATTTACATTAACCAGGGGAGCATTTTTCTACATTATGCCCCAAATGAAAGCACATTTTGGCCACTATTTGAAAATAAGCTGAGACAAAAGTAACCACATTAGTGCCGAAATGTTTCTGTGTAAAACTAAATGATTGCCGGATGTTTCAAACACGGAATGTTCTTGATTTTCTATGAACAAGTGATGACTATTTTCTCACCCATACGGCAGTCTGTGGATCACAAAGGGAGCCGACAGCTTGATGGCGAGCGTTGGGAGGATGTCAGCCAGCAGCACGGCCTGAGGAGAGAAGCACCGGAGCTGTCACTCAGACCAAAGCTTCTCTTTTACGGCATTAGTGTCCATGTTTCAAACATGATGTGCAAATTACGAAATGCAGAGGGGAAAATAACATTTACGTTATAGTGCAATCTCATATCTTCTAGTTCAAGCCTCACTTTGTCATCCAGCCTCAAAACACCGTGGGATTCTGAAGAGATTTTACATTCTGGTACTTTCATTTCTAGTTTCAGTACCCGTTTACTCGTCTTAGTTTTTGCTTGCTTTAAAAAACGATCATATTTAAAGAGAAACTAATCCCAAGAGTTTTGGCTAAAGTGCCTCTACCCTGGAAATTAAAAAGATGTTAATGTCTCAACATTAACTAACTATTTCATTAGACGCACCAGTCGCGCCTAGTGTTTCTGTGATTGGCCAGAACTCTTTGCCGTTCCGATGTAGTATTGCAATCCAGTTACAGTTCTGTAGAAGGACTGTCATGGTGGCACAATGCAGTGTAAACTTATAACGAAAGCTGGCTCCGGTTCAGCCAACAGCGAAATTAAATTGCAAAATCTGAGTTTCAACCAGAAGCGTTCAGTCAATATGCAAACTATAGCACAACGTGTAGATTTGGACCTGAACAACACAACTAAATAGTAAGTGAGAGAACGTCGTTTGGGGCTTTAGCTCAAGGGCCGTCACTCCACTGCTAAATAATAATGATCCGTCAACATACTGAAGGTTAATGTTAAGTTATTCCCGTTGTGTAGTGAATGTCCATTTACCGCAGTGGAGACAGGGTTGCAGTCATAGCGGCTACTGTTGCTACTGTTTCCACCTTGGAATTCCACGGCCATTGTGGCTGAAGTCTATATTGGGAAGGAAAAAGGTTTTTTTTAAAGTGAATAATTCGTCTGATACAGAAATTACAGCTTCAATCTGATAGCAGTAACTAGGGTCACTGCGATAGACACTAGTAAAACACAAGGTCAGCCTTCTTACGGATGCCGTGCCGTTTCTGGACTCTTGTTTGTTGAGGATGTCGTGAGCGGCGCTCAGCATTACCACATACGCGAAGTTGTTGCACAATCCAAGGAGCCTGAATGAGGAGGTAAAATATACAAACAAGTTATTTAGATTAGGAAATAAATGACACAAATACATGGACGGCTTAGAAGTCAATGTCAACATTCACAAATTGACAATTGTTCGAGCTCAAGTATTGGAATATTGATTACTTTAGTGTAATGGGTATTCCAATGGTACATTTCCCTCCATATGGCACTAAAAAGCACTTTCCCCAGATTGCAATAACCATGCGTGTGTGACTAATAAACACAATTGCGTCATACATGTTGTGGTATATTTCTTCATCATGACAAACAAGTGGAAAATGATTCGAGACACTTTGGGGGGGAAATAATACGATCAACTATTTAAGTTGTCGTGATCATTTTTAATTTCCTCACATTGAAACAGAAAGTTTCCACTTGGCTCAAAGTGAACGCAGGAGTGTGTGGATGTTACCGACGCTAACCGGAAGCCGTGGACTCCTTTAAACAGCTGACTCGTCTCATATTTAGTCAACACTCTAGTCAACCACGTTAATGATGAAAATGGTGGCATTAACTAAACTAGTTAGTTAACGGTGGTAAACTTTTACTCATTAAAAACAAATGCACACTCACCAAAACCCACTCCAGTTGCGCCATTGTGTGCAAATACCTACAACTGACAGACAAACAACACCTTCAGTGACGCATACGACAACATACGTTTGTAATTGTAATATTTATTAGGTCGAGAGAAACAAACCGCCGACCAACCGTTAAGGTCAGGGCGTTGAAGAGGCTCTGCGTTGACGCTGGCTGTCCGCTCCATGTCTACGGAACAGCAGGAGAAAACCAAGCGAACTCCGTTACCAGGGTACCGGGCTAACGTTGGTTCCGGGCTAACGTTGGTTCCGGGCTAACGTTGGTTCCGGGCTAACGGCTAAAACTACTTTAAATACACAGAGTCAACCAGCTCCCGATGAAGATCGGCTCCGGCCACATACGTGGCTGACATTTCTGAGTCAACTTTAACGTCGCACCAAATCGCGGTGCTTCATAAAAATATGTTCCCGCTGAAACAAAACCCACCCCCAAAGAGTTCCCACTGCTTGTCTGGGATACACATTTAGCCGGTTGCTTTCACGTTTATTACAGGGTTCTTACGGTCATGGAAAACCTGGAAAAGTCATGGAATTTTAAAATGGTTATGGTTGGAAAAATCCCTAAAAAAATTAAAATCCCCAAAGTTTTGGAAAAGTCATGGAAATGTGTTATATTCATACGTTCATTTACACTGAGTTTGAATTAACGAATATGCTTTGAAAAGAAAGACGCTCAAAATATTAGTAGTGTTAATAGTATAACTATAAATGTTTATTCTTTTATTAAAACTATTGTCTCATTCATTGGTGTCATTTAAGGTTTACTGTATGCTTTGGAATTCTCATTGTTAGTTTAAATACAAGAAATTTCACAAAATGTTTGGTCATGGAAATTTGGTTTAAAGTCATGAAAATCCACTGGTCACAATGTGTATGAGCCCTGTTATTAGCACATTACAGTATTTTCTGATATCAGAAAGAAAACCAATATATTTAGTTATTCATTATTTGTGACTTTTAAGGCAGCACTTAAAATATGATAGGATACGATAATCCGTTATTAGTCCTGCAGTGGGGAAATTGCAGGATTACAGCAGCCTTGCATACAATAGAGACACATAGTAAAACAATCAAGTAATATAAATAAAATAACAATAAACAGTAGTAAAACAGTAGTAAAAAAAATAGTAGTAAAAACAGTAAGAGAAGAATACAGTAGCAATTTTAAATTAAAGATGCAGACGGAATAAGAGTATATAAAAGTACTTAAATGTATTTATATTGCACCAGGTGAGTGCAATTAAAGTGGCCACAGTGAATACGTTATTCACTGTTGTTGTTATTATTATATGTATTATGACTTGGGTTTGTATTTAAACCTGCTTGTGAATGAATCATTTAGCATGTTAATGAATGCTTTATAGCACACTGTAAGGATTTGTTCATGAGTGTACTGAATGGTCAAGTTTTCATTATTTATGCACCGTCACAGACGCTTCATAATGCTTCATATGAGTTGTAATTGTTGATATATTTATTTCAAATTAACAGTAAAACAAAAATAATCAGAACTTGAAAAATGTTGAATTGGGATAGTTCAAATTAAGTGTTACGCAACAACCTACAGGACTATAAGAAAAATAGTCTAAGTGTTGTTAACACAATAGGAGTATGAATACAACGATAATGATATTCTTGTATTATCATTAGTGTCAGGACAGATGGGCAACACATACAGTACTTGGCTATGTTCATACGTCATACTTTACATGGAAATACTTTGCCTTGAACTCAGCATTAATGCATCAAAAGCGTCCAAACGGTTCACTGTAAAAAATACTTTGGTGCTTTTAAATCTGTAAAAAACAGGATATTCTCTCTAGTCTTGTTTAAACTATAATAGGGGATTACATTTTAAGAGTTGGATGATTAACTGTATCAATTTATATCTGAGATACATTATGAGTTAAAAGTATATGTCTCTCTGAAATGGTGTGGGGCAAAAATACAGAGCCTTGCAAAGTGGAAATACTCAAGCAAACCATCAGTATCTTACTTCACAGTACTTGAGTAAAAGTACTTTTCGTGTGGTCTGTGATGAGGAGGAGGGCTGATAGTGCTGATAAGAATTGTATAAAGCTGCAGCCTGCAGAGCCAGTGCTTCACTCCATCGCAGCCATGGCCTTCGCCGCACTGCTCACTGTGCTGGTGCTGATCCACAACCTTGGAGGTGAGACGACAAACATGATCATATTATTCTGTGGTGATTTATCTGCACTCAATTAGTGGAGGTTAGTGAGTAAAATGAGGTCTCACAATTGTGTTTTTTATGGCTAAAAGCAGCAAAATTGCTCTGTAATTATACATTATTTTAATAATATTGGTATTTCTTTTAGTGACAACTGGACATCTTAGTTTGATTTCAGTTTAAAATGCATCACTCTCCCTGTTGTGTCTGTTGGAGACGTTGTAGCTTGCATGGTGGAAATGTTGCTTTTAATAGAATTTAAACCATGAACTCAACGCATGTGTCATTAACGCATATGGCTTAACTTCCCGACTTAGTTGGCTGTGAATCCGGAGGGTGGAACCAACGGGAGGCAGAAAGAGACAAACTCTTGGGTAGACATACCTATTATAAGACAATATGACATAATCATACGTGAATATGGTTTTAACCTCCTCATACCGCCCATTCATTCAAATCTTCATGCAAAGCTACGCTAACTGGGTGCTGGTTGTAGATGTATATTTATTGTACAAATATAAGAGTGATATATCAATCTTCTCGTCTAACTGTAGGCAAGAACGGAAAGAAGCCTATTTCCTAAAACTTTCACTTTAACCCAAGATCATTTAAAACATTTTCAAATACACTTGTTTGCTGGTGCATTGCAGCATGTCTTGGTAGAAAATTGCAAACTGCAGATTAGTGGAATAGCGGGAAACCAATTGGCTGACGTTGTGTCTTACGTTTCTTTTTACGTTAAATCTCACGTTACGTATGTTTACATGGTTTCGTGGTTTAATTTTTGCTTTTTGGAGGTTTGCTTGGGGCGGAGGTGAGGAGCTCCATCATCGGAGGGAAGAATGCTGGAAGGAACGACTGGCCGTGGATAACCCACCTGAACTTAACTGATGTTGAGGAAAAAAAAGAATGGCGCTGCGGCGGCAGCATCATCCACGAGCAATGGGTGCTGACTTCTGCGAGCTGCTTGACACCGTAAGTGTGTGTGTCGGTTTTTGCACGTGGGCTTTGTAGCAACTCATAATGTAATAATTGCGCATATGTGAGTATTTAAATGTAATAAAAGCTCATAATGTGAGAAAACCATGAGCGTACAAGGTTTTTCTATTACAAGATCATTTTGACATATAAACTAAGCAAAGAAATTGTTAACGCTCATAATACAATAACATACTCGTGCTGCATCCTTCAACATCTTCTGTGGTAGTGAGAACGTTAAGGCACCGAGGTTTCATCTACTTATTCTCAATTTGTAAATAAATCTTAGAACGTCTTATTATGTAAAGTATAACACAATAAAATGGCTTGTAGACATGCTATGTTGTAGGTATTCTAAGAAATTGAACTGAACCGACTCGCATGTTAGATTACTGATGTGTGTTTTTACAGGTATTAGAGGGGGGGGATCCAAAAATGTGTGTGTTTGTGTTGCCAGAGTTCCTAACAGGATTAAATCAATGGTTGTGGTGGGCGCATACCAACTGAAAAAGGCAGCCGTCGGGTACAACGGCATCGAGAACTACATGCGCCACCCCGACTTCAAGGCCCTGAGCAGCGGCGGCTACGTGAACGACATCGCTTTGGTAAAGATGGACGTCCCGATTGAAAAATCAGAGCAGGTCAAGCTCGTGCGTCTGCCCAAGGCCAAAGAAACCCCCGGGCTGTCTTCCGACTGTTGGATCACCGGCTGGGGGAACATCGAGAAAGATAGTAAGTTCTGCACATGAAGCAGCATATAGGACTCCCTGTGGAAGGACTAATGAATACCAACACACAAGGTGTGTGTGTGTGTGTCCCTGCAGATCAGTGTGACACATACACAAACTTCCAAACAGGATTTAGAAATCCTGAGCTCATTAAGCTAAAGAAAACATTTTTTATTTTTTTATTTAAATGTTCTTTCAAGGAGACTTGAGGCAAGTTTTTACCTTTTTTTGTTTAGTTTTTCTCCAAATAGTTCATCTTCTTCTCATCCCCTACAAGATATAAATATATATTCTGCTTTGAATGTGTCCAATATGATTTCTTATTGAAATTCTGGAGTACCAGTACGTGAAATGTTCTTTTTTTAGGTTGTAAAAAAATAAAGTCACACTAAAACCTTAATTATAATATACGTTTTATGAAAAGAAAATGTAATTCAAGCTCAATAAAAAAAAGAGCATTGCTTTATAATAATAATTACAATAAAATTATATTATTTTTAATTTTTGCTACATTTTTAGTTGTTAACACAATCTTTCAAATAAATAACCTACAAATGTAATGTATTAAAGCTATAACTTGTGTAATATACATTTAAAAACGGTATGCTCTCTTCTCTCAAGGCTCAGCTAACCAACAGGATGATCTTCCTTAAACAGGAAAACCTCCAGCCGTAAAATGCAGGCCTTACATGGGTTGCTAATCTCGTGTGTGTGTGTGTGTGTGTGTCTCTCTCTCTCTCTGTAGAACCACTGCCGGGTGAGGAAACCCTCCAGCAGCTAAAGGTTCCCATCATCTCCAACGGCGTTTGTAAGAAGAAGCGTCCTGAGCTGACTCGAGGCATGATGTGTGCAGGGGGCGAGGAAGGAGAGGACGCCTGCAACGTGAGCTTTACTATTTCAGTCGCTTGAAATATTCCACTGTGTGAAGGGAGTTTGAGCCCTAAAGGTTGGGAAAACTGCACTATTAGTAGTTAAAAGTAGCTCCACCACAACCTCCAACAGTGAAAGGCTACTGACGCATGGATGGATCGGTAATCACAATCCATACAATGCCTATATAACAATATATTAGTTAGACATTTTACTGCAGAATGAGTGCTTTTACTTTGATACTTTAAGAGCTTTAGCAACTGCCACTAATGATTAGCATAAAGCTAATTGAAAGGTTTATCCTAAACGGTAAATTAAAAAGAGTAAAGACTAAAATGTTAAAGTAATGTATCGTTCAAGTGGTGCTTTTTTAAGTGTAGCATGAAGATATGGTGGAATAAGCATTTTTTGTTGTTGTGCTTCCAAAGGGAGATTATGGCGGCCCGCTGGTGTGTAAGGAAGATGGCGGCTTCGTGCAGGTGGGCATCATGAGTTACAGCGATTGCGGCGACACAGACCGCCCTGGCGTCTACACCAAGGTGTCCGAGTATCTGCAGTTCATCAAGCAGTACGGCCCGCCTCCCGAGGAAGCCTCCGCTGAGATGTAACCGTCCAAGAAGCTGGAGACCTGCTTTACGCTTTCATAGCTTCTCCCCTGAGGTTCCACTCAGTCCCTGTTGTCCCTCTGCTACAGCTGACACACTCTGGTCTGTTCATCTTTGCATTAAAGCTTTGAAGCATCAATTTTAGTGTCATGATGGAGAATTATTTTTGATAAAACCTGTGTGAGGTGAATTCTGCACAGGCTGCACCACTGCATTTCAAACTCAAACCAACACACTGCACAAGACATATTTTCTGTGAAAAAAATGTAGGCTCCTCAGCCTCCTTTGAGTTCAAGGAATTTACAATATTCCACCACGCCCGAAGAAAAACTGCCAACTGTTAACTGTGTTCAAACATCACCGGCTGGAGAAAACCTTTCCATTTTACATTTGAGGGATAAATAGTTAATGAAGTAACACAATCTGGATTCATTTTCACAAGCACGCTGTGTAGCACTCTGAGATTCTTTTGAAGGAAAAAGTGCGTTAAAAATGAAATGCATTATTATTATTATTATTATTAGCAGCGATTGACAGCTTCCCCGAAGACTCCTCGCCTCTGATTGGTTGTTTCCCTTCGAACCTGGAAGCTTTAAAAACACGACACACCGTCGTGTCACCAACATCCGTGCACCAAACAGGATTATTAAACATCCAATCACACACACCTTGTCCTGATGAAGCAGATTAGCAGTGTTTCAGAGTTTAGTTAATAATACCTAAAGATGATTTTCTCACAAACTTTGTAACATTAAATATTCAAAACAAAAAAAGGCAGCGAAACACTTTTTTGAAAACCTAGTTCCCAGGGCTTTAAGTCAGATGAGAGGTTAGCTTAGCACAAAGACCAGAATCACATGGAAACCGCTAGCCCCCAATAAAGTAAAGAAAATGTCTTGTTAGCTTCTTGTTAGCAAGCGAGCTAGTCAACAAATCTCTTTTGATAGAGCTAGGATCGCCTCTAGTATTTGTGCTAAGCTAGGCTAAACACTAACAGAATTCACCGATATACAGAGGAGAAAAAAATAAAAAACAATGCATGCACGATTACACAGGTAGCACCTTTAAATAGGCCGTGCAGACACTGAGCACCACTTCATCTCCTAGATTCATGTCTGATAGGCAGCTGTACTTCTCTTAAAGGCACATACACATCAATGCACTGCAGGCAAACTTTACTTCACCCATAATAAAAATAAAGATTAACTAATGAGCAGAAAATGCAATCACTTATTAACTTTGGTGGTCTCTGTAACCCATTTGGCTAAATGACCTTGTAAAATGTTTGTCTTAAAAATAAAAGATGACAGGTTGAGTTGAGAAAGTCCTCCAAACAGTCGCATGGGAGGTTTGTGTTACTTCACGGGTTTGGTCTGCCGATCAGCGTCCATCCAGACAGACGGTCTCTTCCTTACCGAGGTCGCTTAGCAGCGGTCTATTCAGTCCGTCCCGACTAATAACTGGCTAACCTCTACCTGCACACACTAACCTCATCACCTCAGTTTCAATTATCCTCTAAAAACATCACACAAAGCAGGTCCACACAGCGGCCTTACAGCAGACCTGCAGCAGTGATTTACTGCGACGCCATGATGTCATTTTGGACATCAAAATGTTTCGAGTGCATTAATTAACGGCCGAGTGCTGCAGTAACGAGAGTTTGGTTTGTGCACGTAGAGGCCGCCTCAGTCCTGCTCAGAGTGGCGGTTTGGACGGCACCTGCAGCTCTGTACTTTGTTCTGAGGGCTGAGGAGAGCTGCTGCTGCTTCTCTCTGTCTCTGAGCTCTCCTTCCTCGCGTCCTCCTCCTTCCTCGCGTCCTCCTCCTCCTCCGCTTTCTGTTTGTCTGCCCTGGTTTTGAACCTCAACCCGTGGCCTGTCAAACAAAGGTTGGATTATTTATATTAAACAAACCTAAATCCTAAACATTGGTCTGGAAAACAGACTGAATAAAGATGGCCGACATGACAGCCCTTCCTTCCTATAAAAGTTGACTTAAGTGTAAAAATCAGTAGAAATTATTTGTTCTCATTCACATTAGACCATTACTACTTTTAACAACGTTAAGGACCTAATCATTTAAATGAGGGCTATTCAAGTGTTCATACTGACAAGTTGATTTATATAAAAACATTTACAGACTTCTCTTCCAAAGCAAAGTGTAGAAAAAGTGCAGTTCCTCGCATGGCCACTTGAGGAATAATTCCAAAAGAGTGAATCCCCAGTAGGTGTGAGGAGAGCGTCTTACTTGTCTGTTTTGTATGTTTATAAATAGTAGGGGGGGGGAAATCGATTCAGCATAGTATTGCATTTGATGCTCCGACCTCTTTGGGATTTCTACAACAAGTATAACGCAGAAATAGTAGTTATTTTCATGGTGGAGGCAGAAATGGAAACTCTGCACTGAGATAAACCACAGAGATAAGCCCCGCCCCCTCTGGCGCGTCCAGCTCGAATGACGCGACTATGCAGACTGTAACACAAGCAGTTCAGTTTGTCAGGTGCAACATTTATGAAAGTGTTGGTCAGTTTGTCTGCTTGACGATCACATTTTGCTGCAATAAAAATGATTGAATTGAGATGAACAGACTGAAAACGTTATCTTCTTAGATACAATATGTTGACAAAGTTTTCCTTTGGGGACAATTTGCGGTGAAAAAAAGGGAATAAAATCGCAGAATATATCAATATATCGCAGAATCGTGATAGTATCGAATCGTGGGACGTCTGGTGATTCCCACCCCTAATAAATAGTAATTAATGTTCATTAATTAATTTTGTTAATAGGCCAACATGCATTTCCTAGCCTCTGAAGGACCCATCCTACAACGGGATTAGGATCCTTGACTTTGAGGAACAAGCTAAACAAAAGATCTATTAGTGATTAGCACTCAAGCAACATCTTTTCAGTGTCATCTGTGATGTACTGACTTGGGCAGTCGGCCACCTCCTTGAAGGCCTTCTTCTTACAGCAGCCTCGACACAGGTTGAAGACGCATTTATTTCCCTGCGGAGCAAAATAAACCGTATTATCAAACCACCGCACTGGAAATGTTCTCCTGATTCTTTGGCTTAGCAGGAGGCAAAACACACACACAGAATATCACAACGCCTTCGATACAAAACACACACTGACCTTTGGGTTCCCACACTGCTCACACTTGATGTACTTGGCTGTGGGGGAAGAAGAGGAACACTTTTTTTCCCAGCATTGTACTTTGTGTGAAAGAGGAAGTGCGCAGTCTGAGGTTCGGACTCACGTTTCTGGTCGGGACAGAAGTTCTTGTTGGGGTTTCGGGATCTCTTCTTCTGCTTGTTTTTCGAGAGCGCGTCGGCCGTTGCCTCCGATTCCTCCAGCGCTCTCTTCTGACACACCGTCTTCTTCACCTCGGGGCCTTTGCTGTTGCCATTGGCGTCTGGCTCCTTTGGCCTGGATGATGGAACAGCCAGTAGGGTTAGAGAACTTCAGAGGATTCATTCTCCTGCCCGCAGTGAGACGGCAGTTCCCTCAAGGTCAAGTCTACGAATGTATAAAAGTAAAAAGATCCAAATACAATAAAGTATGGTGACTCACTCTGGTCTGATGTACGGCTGGCAGATCCAGTGGGGGAACGGCAGGCCGCCCTCCTTCTCCTCCGCATCCTTTCCTCTGGCGATCTCCTCCTGCACGCAAGCACACACACACACACACACACACAGTACAGTTACTGTTATATGTTTCTGTTTAACAGCTATGTTACTGTATATTTTGTCCATCAGCAATACATCCATGTCAGTGATTTTCAACCAGTGTGCCGTGAGAGATCGTCAGGTGTGCCGTGGGAAAATGTCCAATTTCACTTAATCGGTTGCAAAAAATATTATTTAGTTGCCGCAAATTATTTTCCATTGTTGAGCGTCTGAGCCTGCAATACAGTGGTTGGCAGAGTAATTAAATACTCTTCCATGCCAGTAGGTAGCACAATAGTTACCTACCATATATGCTGTGTTATGTTACAATGTGACATTTTGAAACTTTTTCGGGTGTTGGTGTGCCGTGGGATTTTTTTTATTGTAGAAAATGTGCCGTTCTCCCACGCTCGTCTCTTCAGATGACGACGGCCTGATTCAACGGCTGAACGTTCTTCAGAAAAATTGGCTAGAAGGAAGAGTCTGACAATACAATGTGGCTAACAGGTTAGCCTTCTGCTAACAGCAGCTAGCTAGCTCACGGCTACGGTCAGCAAAAAGCTAAATGATTAGTAAAAATGTTTTCTCCGTCTGTCTAAAGGTTTCTCTTCCTGCCCGAACACACGGTACTAGGACACAGAAAAGCCCAGAGGATGGAGCGAGGCCATCAAACCTTACAATGACGTCAGAAATAATGAAGCTAACTGAAAGCTAGGGTTCGTAATCTGGGGAAGCTAGCAAAAGTATGCTAGATTTAAAAAAAATAATATAACCAATTTTTTCCAATGAAAGCAGCTAGTAAAGTTGCTAAAAGTAGCTAATTATTGCAAAAAGCCCTTCAGGCCTTCCTTCAAGGCCACTCCCTCAAATGTATCGTCATGAACGTTAATAATACGACATGGAACAAAGACTTGTAGCTTTTAGTTCAAAGAACATCCGTGTCTGATGGCAGGAGAGAGCCTTCATGTCTTCTCCTACTTGAAGGACTGGATGGAAGGAGGAGGAGGAGGAAGAAGAGGAAGAGGTTTTGGGTGCATCCCCTCAACCAGCCCAGGAAGATCGGAAGAACTCAGAATCACAACTGGTGTCTAAAAACCGTACTGACAGGAAAGAGGGAGAGGAAGCTTTCTCCCTCTGCCTCTTTTATTAGAGAATTATTAGACTCCCCTAAATCCTACACACTGGACCTATATAAAAGTTTCTAAAATTCAGTGTATCCCTTTTAACTCTGTGTGCCGTTACCTGGCAGCGCAGCCTCAGCTGTTTGCTAATACCGGCCAAAGCTTCCAGGTTCTTCACCTTGCCCAGCTCCTCCCTCAGGTCCTGGTGGATCTGCAGCCTGCACACACAAACACACACACACAAAAATCTCTAAATTAAAATTCATCAGAAATGTTAGATGTGTTCCCAGAATACAGTGCATCCACTAAATGGCCAAAAGTCACTACTCGTTATAGATTGCTGCAGGAAGTAGTCCTAAAAACAGGCAAAATTAGTCAGCATTTGTCATTCTGGTTCCCTCCTTCGGATGCCTTCAATAAAGTTCACACAAGCTTAGGAGATATTAGGATATGTGTAGATACACATACATATACACTGAAAGGCTGAGGCATTTTTACCCTGCATGAACTAAACGAGCAGCTAGCAGACTTGTTCTCGCTCCTACTTCCTCGAAAGAACAGCACCACGGTTGAATTTCACTGTGGAAACAGAGCGGCTAATATTGGTAGCGAACGCGACGCGTTAGCAGAAGGCCGCCTTTTGGCTCCACGCCACACAGTAAGCTCCGCCCCCCGTGAAACACAGAGAACCGAGAAACAAGCGCAACAGGAAATGTCAGCGGCATGCAGTCAAGACTGAAATTAAACCAAACCCTGATGGATGCAGAATAGTTCACGTCCGCATTGCGGTGCGTCTTAGGAACGAGATATTTCCACGCCCTTATATAAGACGTAAGTGGACGTAGTTGTCGTGACGTCACACAGTTTGTGGATTCGTCTTCGCTGTTTGTTTGTTTCTTGCAACCAATGAACGACGTTTCCCTCTTTGGAATGCAGAGGAGTGACTCTGTATCCGGCTCTGGAGCGGCAGAGACCTGTCAATCACAGTAAGCCCCGCCCTAAAGCATCCCCTGCTTTATGGTCTTTTTGACTCTAAATTACCATAATTTACTAAATGAACATCATGATGTATTGAAGAAGACTTGAAACTAGAGATTGAGACGTTTACTGAGGGAATAAATCAAAAGAGAAATGGAGTCATTTTCTCATAGACTTCTTTACAATCAGACTTCTTCTTTCCATTGGAGGAGTCACCTCCTGCTGGTCAGAGAAGAGAGAATAAAAGTTTTAAGACACTTCCACATTGACTTCATGGGTTCCCACCTGATGCCAACCCGACATTTCCTACAGCTGATAATTCACGTTCAAAGCGGCCACAGGGACACGGTTGCTCCTCTGCTGAAGGAGTGTTGGACCGCACTTGCCGTTTCCACAGTAACCACAGGGAGTTGCCAAATCAACCAGGCCTGAAATCTTAAGGATGCTGACTTTAATGAGGGTAATTCATGTTTTAAACCTTCACGGACTCCCCGGACACCCAGGTCTGGCAGCTCAAACCTCCTCGTTGCACCACGGACAACGCTGACAAGCATGGGACAATCGTGACTCCTTCTCGGCGAGGCCTTGCTTGTGGAATCGGCTTTAGAGTCAGGTATTGAAAAAAAATATATATATATATATATATATATATATATATATATATATATATATATATATATATATATATGAGAGAGAGACAGAGAGACATACGTGTGGTGCCAGAGCTTGAAGAGGTGCGCTCGTACAAAGGACAGAGTGCAGGGCGGATGCTGCTTCACCACCTCCAGATATTCCTCCGCCATCTCCCACACTGGGGGGCTGCATCCTTCAAACAGCGCCGGGTTGTGGAGATTCCCCTCTAAAAAAATTTTTTTTAGACAATACACCAAAATAAATTTCAAAACGGTGGAAATACTGAGTATTAAATATCATCCTGAACTAAGAGAGGAAGAAAAAAGTGTGTAAGGAGACATTGAGACCTGCAGTCATGACTCCATGCACTCCCGTCTCCTGAATGCAGCGCTCCACGTCACTCAGGTGCTGAATGTTGCCGTTTGCAAACACTGGGATATTTACTGCGTTCCTGCAGCAAAAAATAAATTAAAAAAAACAACAAAAAAAAACAAACACACAAAACAGTTCATGGAACGATTTTTCCAGGATGAGACAAACATAAAAATGGGACAGTTCACATATTTCTTACCTATCACTACTAGATTGTTTTTGTGCGACTTGCCTTGTTAAAATATAACAGGACTATGTCACTCGGCCAACAATACATTTGTAAAACTCAACATGATGTCTCTTTCCAGAAATCATGACTCGTTTACTCAGGATAATCCGACAGACCAGTTTCACAGAGGAACTATTTTCTTCCAACCATTGACAAACATCCAACACTCAGCAACTCACACAAAACAATCTTGATTGATGAACAGCGCTACAGGTAAGAGGAAAAAAAATATTTTTGAGTTGGGGGTTCCTGTCCCTTTAAACCTCATAAACCCGCAGCTCTTTTTTCCAGTCTCCCGGAAATGAGAATTGTGTTTTTTTCCAAAACTAAATCTGCTCATCCACAGTTCCGATTTCATTCATTTAAATTGCTAAAGTACTGTAAACTTTGTGAGAAGAGACGTGTGGTTTTACTTTTATTTTGTAAAGATCCTTACGTTTTAATAATTCCGTAAACTCCCTAAAATGACGAAGCGATTATAGCGTTTCACTAAAACATTCATAAGTCCCCCTTACAACGGCGGATTTCAGTCAAAGACAATCTAGATCATATTCTGACGTTTCTGAGTATGTTTTAAGCACTATGAGACCATCGGGAGAGCTGGTCACATGCTGACTGACACTCCAGACTGAATACAGGCGAACACGGTGGTGGCAGCTCACCGTACTGCCATGATGTGCTCCCAGTTAGCGATGCCCGTCATGGCCCCTTTCTGGTCTTTGGTTCGGCCGTGCACCGTAATCAGCTAGGAAGAGATGTGACAAAGCCAACGTTTAGGACCAGTTTAACACCTTTCTAATATGAACAGTTAATCAATCTCCGTTTGGCTGTGATTGATCCCACCTGACACCCAGCTTTCTCAAGCATCTGCGCATAGCGGACCGTCCTCTCCAGCTCCTTGAACACGCGAATCTTGCAGGTGATGGGCACCGAGAGCTTTTCATGCGCCAACCTGACTGAAATGAAGAGGGGGAGCGTTAGCCGACAAGCGGCACTACACTACAGTTACACGTAGTTCATCCCAGAGTCCGACAATCAATTGAAGGCAGACTTACTCATCTTCTCCAACAGCTCCCACTCGTCTTGTAGGAAAGCTCCGTAGTGCCCTTAGAAACAAGCGTGAAGACGGGTTTAGCTTTCGTTCCACTTAGACTGTGAGGGTTCTGTGTGAAGCGTGCGTACCTCTCTTAGCGATCATCTGCGGACAGCCCAGGTTCAGGTCGATGGCGTCGCAGTAGTCCTGGGCCATCAGGGCGGCCTGAAGGAACACCTCCGGGTCGTTGGCACAAAACTGACATACAGGGAGAGCAACATTGCGAATTACTGGCATTACATGAGGAACGACGTTAACCTTTTAAAACCAACCTATTTTTAGGCCTCTGCTCGAAAATTGCATACTGTTATAAGAAATGAGCATAATGTGAGTTGTGTGTTCAGATGTGTAAATATCAGTCTATATGTTACTGGTTATGAGTAAATGAAGAAGTGAATTATACCGTTTTTATAGCAATATCTGCCACAGTGGGCGCCACAGTTTAAGGTTAAAGGGGAACTCGATATTTTTAAAACGGAACAAACAGGCCGGATCAGGCAGAACGTAAAGAAAAACATTTTTATTTCCCTGTAGGGTTCTTTCAATGATATTTTTAGACATCTATAATAACAATATGAGTCTGTCAGTGGCAAAAACAAGCACTTTTAGTGGACGTACATTGACAGTAAAGAGTTGCCCCGAGCGATTACATTAAACTGCCGTTTAGCAGCAGCCGGTTCCCTCAATACTGGACCACATTTTTCTTTTTTAAGCTGTAGTCCCCATTAATCTCAAAACATCAAAGTAAGAAAACAAACATGTTAAAGAGTCTCGTGACGAGACAACAAACAAACAAGGAGATGTTGCCCGTGCGATGCTCACCTGCGTAATGAGAGGCCGGTCCTCCTCACACACCTCATTGTAGAGGTTTTCCCGCCTGTAGTTGGCGTCGCGGACAAACACCTGGGCGTGCAGCATGGGGGTGTAGCAGAGCTGGGCGCCGTGCCGCCGGCTCAGCAGGCGCCAGGCCAGCTCGCTCTGGTCCACCATGGGGGCCACCACGAAGCGGGCTTCCTTCAGGGTCTTCCTCCAGAACTCAAAGCCCTGGAGCTTGGCCATTGCAGTCAGCTTTGCTGGACCAGGAGGGGGGGAAAGGGGGGGAGAAAATAAATCATTAAAGATTGTTGTTAAGTGGTAAACACAATGGACAGACGAAGGAAAGACATTCATTTTTAATGTGAACTGTGTTGAATTTCAAAACATAAAAACTGATAATAAAAATAAGGAATTGCACCTTTAAATTTGCAACTTTTTACAACCCCAGACTGTTTGAGGTCTGTGGATTTTCTCTGGGAATTGAACACCTGAATTAGCTTTCTGTCTAGTCTACTCACACCCTCTATATGTTGATACTGCTTACTTAGCATGAGTAAATATAAAAAAAACTTTTTAAGTTGGTTTGATAGTTTTAATCAACATATAGATCATATTTAACTCGACAGTCATGTTTATTGACAAGCACGACCCAGAAGAATGCACTGAATAGAGACAAATATCAAGAAGCTGTGCCTGAGGTGTGCTGCCATGTAGCTAGCAAAGCTAACCGTCAGTTGGTGTAGCACATGACGCGCCGCCGCGAGACACAACCAGGACACGCCGCGCGCGCGCTCCTGTTCCCCTGGCAGCTTCACGCTCTGCTCCTGTCACGTGCTAGCTGTGACGTTAAGTCTCCGCTCTACGTTTTCATATCGTGTTGTTTCACCTGTAGTAATTGTGTGGTTTGTAGGGTCTTCCTTGCGCAGCACTTTCCAAATGTGTGCAACGGCGAAATAGGACCGGTGGGAAACTTTACCCAGGGCATTCTTCTTCGTCGTCTTTTTCAAGGTTTATTGGCGGTTGGCAAACAACTGTTTGGTGCATTACCGCCACCAACTGGTTGGAGTGTGAATCAGGATGTTTAGCACTTGCCCTTTCAACACTACTAAATAAAATAACAAAAACAAACCAACAAAAATAAAATAACAAATCCTTGTTATCCTAAAATACTGCAACAGTGCTTTATAGCACCCACTCTAGGTACCTTGCAGAACGCCTTATCCAACCGTACCCTCCTTGTCGAGGCCCCCAACTAGCTGTCTCCTTTCATTCTCATACCTCTAGTGTAGAATAACGTGTTTTATTGTTTCTTCTTCAGGGAGTTCTTCTGGTTCTTCTTGTGAGAAATGATAGTTGGTATTCATCTACTTTGCTGTGTGGTCGCCTCTTCTGGCGTAGCGTGCAGAACCAAGATGAAGGCAGTGGGTGGAAGACTAATTCAGACCCTCTACTTAATTCAAAGTAGCAATATAAGCATGTAAAAATACTGCATCCTAATCATTAAACTGCATTATCAGAGGTAGAAAAACACATTATGCCAGAGTGGTGCCTGTGTACCAGTCTAGGTGGAGCGGACAGTCTAATCTGTAACAATGTATTCATGTTTTGTATATAAAATCACAACCATCTCCCGCTTGACAGCTACGCAATTTACACAGTCCTGTAATAACTTTTTTTTAAATAAAGTAATGATACAAATAAATTTAATAATACAGACAAAATAATACATATTTATTAATAGCCAAATGAACAAGACCAGCCCGTGTCATAAAGGACTTGGGAATTTGTACAGACACATTATATATATATATATATATATATATATATATATATATATATATATATATATATATATATATATATATATATATATATATATATATATATATATATATATATATATACATACATACATACATACATACATACATACATACATACATACATACATACATACATACATACATACATATA
This sequence comes from Taurulus bubalis, assembly GCF_910589615.1. Taxonomy (NCBI): domain Eukaryota; kingdom Metazoa; phylum Chordata; class Actinopteri; order Perciformes; family Cottidae; genus Taurulus; species Taurulus bubalis. The sequence continues at coordinate 3,458,613 of NC_136605.1, forward strand.
TATATATATATATATATATCTGCCAGGATCAGAGGTTTTGTGTCAGACAAACACAGATTTATCACAAGTAGATGCACACATACTGCACATTTAAATCACAGTGAGTCACGGACAGAACAAAATACATCTAGGAGAGAGCATGATATTAAGCTGTTTTACATTAGAATAAAATAGTCTATAACATCTGAAAATAAATACAATATTTAATTGAATGACCAGTCATATAGAAGCATTAAAAAAATAAAATACATATTTTTTCTTCTTCCCTATAGCATATATTTCAGATGTATCGTTAAAAACTATTTAAAAAAACAACAACACACCATTGCTTTTGGTAACTTGTCCAGCTGATCAGCCTCACCGTTGAAGGATGAAATGAAGACTTTATGGTCCTTTCCTAAGATGAGTGACACTTCACACAAAGTCCCACGCGCTCGTCTGTGCTGGAGAAATCATCCGTTACCACGGATACTGATGCATCACTCACACAGCTGTTGAGTTGTCAACTCCCAAAGCTCGATATTGGCAGTTAACCACAGTCAACGTCTGTTGAGTGCGAGCGTAGCTATACCTGGCAACCAACAGCTCTTCGGTTTCACACGCGTGTGTGTGTGTGTGTGTGTGTGTGTGTGTGTGTGTGTGTGTGTGTGTGTGTGTGTGTCGCTTACCGTATCACAAACTACAATGCCACATTTCATCAAAAAGACATGAGACCAGATGAAGGACCAAGATGTGGAGAATATTTGGGCCCTGCTTGTAACCCAAGGAGGTTTCACAAAAGCTACTATACAAGACCAACAACAAGCCTTTTAGCAACCATTTAGTACTGACTACGACAGAAACCACTTCTCACTTCAACATCAAATCCACCTTAAAGCGCAGACCACAGGAGACCAGGAAGTGAGGGGAGCCGTTATCAAATGTTTTCACAGCAAACACTTACCATTACAAGCATTAATAGAAAGCTGTTTCTGCTTACACAACTAAGCTGTTCTGACTCGCTATTACACGTTCGAAGCAAAAAAGCAGTCTTTCATTTTTAAAGGGTTTTAGTATGGCGTGATTCTATCCGATGAAAACACCAAAACTTACTGTGTTTTAGGCCATCACAAACATATTGTAATTTCCCCAAAAAACAGCCGGGCATCGTAGTCTTTTTGAAATGCAGCAAACAGCTTTGACTGCGCTGGGAGCTAAAGGAAGCTATCGTAGCCTAATGCACCATCCACTTTCATCTAATGCTGACTACTCTGGGAAAGTACTAACAGTTATACTGAGGCATGGTTTGCTAATTGATAGTTAGCAAGAATGCAAACTAGCTCAGAAAGTGACTGACGGACCAGTGCTAGCATGCTCCTGCTGACTTGTGTTGGTGGTTCGCCCGCTAGTTGCCGCTATGCCACTAGCATGAGCTTAACTGCACTTTTTAATTTGACGGCACATCAAAGACAACCGTTGTCCAAACGAGTTGTCCAAAAGGGCTGACGTTCGACCCATTCTGGAGAACCCTTTTTGAAGAAGTGTTTTTTCAAGAGTTCTTTGTGAGGCTAAGGGTTTCATTAAGTACCCTTTTCATCCTAAGAACCACTTTTGGAAGAAAGTGTTCTCCAAGGATTGTTGAAAGCGTGTCCGTTAAAAGATCATCCAAGATCCTCCAAATTCTATCTAGAACCTCTTATAGGAGGATTTGGGTGGCATCGATCACAGTCCACAGATGGTTCTAGGTATAAACTTCACATTGTGGTACTAAGTAGAACCCTCAGAAAGAGATTAAGATTGAACATTTATAAATGGTTCTCCCAAAAAACTAAAAGGATTCTCCAATGGGGACGAGACAAAGAACCATATATAGTTCTAGTTAGCATCTTGTGTCGGAAACATTGATTTAAGTTTTTTCTGTAATTTACAGGACAATGCCCAACATATTTATTTCACCACATATAGCTAAAACCTAATTTTCATCTGTAGTTATGGTATTTTCATGGGATTTGCTGACACAAATATAGAATATCGTCAAAATCCCCCTGTGACATTTGCTGGTGGCTACATCAAAGTGAGACTATTGATATAAACAAGGTGCTCAAACTGAGTTATTCTATGAAACATCTAGTGATGGAATATTGCTGACGTAACATTTACTATTTCATATGGCAACATGGCAGGAGCAATCAGCCGCCCGCCAGGCACTGATTTTGAGGAATGCACAACTATCCAATAGGGTCATGAGAACACTTCAACGTTCCCTTGATCCTGCTGGTAGGTTATTTAATAAAAGGTATGACCATAGACTCTAATCTCATCCAACCTCCTCCATCCCTGATCACAGGCATGTTTCAGGACTAGTAGCCATGTCCCCACTTTGCTGTGGCTCTTTCAAGAACCTTTCCACTTCCTGTGAGTCCACTGTTACACTCTCTGGCCTGACCATCTCTACTCTCTCTTTGTCTGTCCCCTCCTCCTCCTCAATCACCTCCTCCTTTGTCTCCTTCTCTTGCCCGTCTCTTGCTCCCTTCTCTTCTTCCTCATTTATCTCTGCAGGCTTGCTGCAAACCTCTGTCTTGGCATCTTCCGTCACAGTGATGCTGTCAAGCTTGTCCGCCGATGCTGAGGACTTGTTGCCGATGAACAGGAAGTTACAAGTGGCCAGAACCACGGCGGAGAGGACCACCTCGCATCCTGCCAGCAGGAAGACCCACATGTAGTTCTTGGTGGCATCAAGAAGGCGGCCTGACGGAGAGGCAGGGAAACAGATGAGAGGAGAAATAGAAAAGGACATACAGATATAATGCTGCTTTACATACTTGTTTAAACATCATACATCCCGCAGCACGTAAGTCTGTCCAAGTATGGCAGCAACACCCTAACTTTATCTAATAATAACAGGTGAGAGGTACAAGGCTAGTTGCATGGATTTTGGGGTAGTGTGAGTATTATACTCCAAAAGTGAGTCAATCCCCACAGACTGTCTATGAGAAGTGGACGTAGTCCTCGTGACATCACCCATTTGTTTGTGGACTGCCGTTTTGAAGCCTCGAGTTCGGCAATTTCACCGTCGTCATCTTGGATTACGGCCGCGTCATGTTGTGGTTTTTTTCGCAACCAATGTGCGAAAAGGACCTGTATACGGCTCTGGTAGCATTTACATGTTTACTGAGGGAATCAATCAAGAGAGAAGTAGAGTCATTTTCTAATAGATTTCTATACAATTACTTATTTTTGCAACTGGTTGAGATGCCCCCTGCTGGTCAGTCGCTTCTGCTTCAGTTTCATGCAGCTGAACCGGAGGTTGCCGAATAATGAAAAAATACAGGGTGTGAATTTGGAATATAACTCACCATTTAAATTATACTAAGGCTTAAAGTAATGCATAATTAAGGGCGTGGTCCCTTTGCATGACATGGTCGCTACCACGGCTTTGCTATCAGTGTAATGTAGTGTTCGGGTGTTTAAAGACACTTTGAACAGTTGGCTGCTCATCTTTTTCCAGGATGCACATTTTGCATTTAGCTTGTTTTTCACAAGCCAAAATTAGCACCCATTTATATCACAGTTAAAGTAACCTGTAGCGGCAATCTTGTCTTCGTCCAGTTATCCCTATTACCACTACTGTTACAGTCTGTGTTTGGGCAATGAGCTTGATGCGTAATGAGTCTTCAGAGGCAGTAACTCCATTTTAGAAGTTTACTCAACAAAAACTAAAGATACAAGAATCATTCAGCTCAACTTGGCGCAACGGTCAAAAAACTGTCTTGCTCCGCAGACTGATTAACCTCAACTGAGCGATATAGGCTCTGACGTAGTCAGTAACGTAACTTAAAGGAGCATTTCAACACACTTCACTAAATCACTAAACACATCTTGTCAAAGTCTATTATGGCTCTTACATAACGTATAGATGCACCTCGCTAGCTAAGCTAGCTTGGCAGCGTAGTGATAGCTGTTACCTAGCTCCACCCTCCAAATATGTTTACTTCTGGTTCCAAAAAACAAGATGGCGAGGGTCAAAAGGCCAAATTTGAAACTTCAAAATTGACATCCACAAACCAATGGGGTGACATCACAGTGACTAAGTCCACTTTTATAAATGGTCCGTAGGTTAACCTGACTACCGGAAATACAACCGCCTTAGCTTCTTACGATTCTGAAGACCTTTAAAATGAATGATGTCTCTGCGCTGACTGACCTGCACCAGGCGGCCCCACCAGCACAGCAATGGCCTCCATGAGCAGGACCAGGCCGATGGCACTGGAGAACTTCTCAGTGCCAACTATTGTCATGAGAACCTCAAACTGCAGGGCACCCACCATACCGTAGGAGATGCCGAAGAAGATGCAGAAAACCACCAGCGATTCGTAGTCCTTGGCCTGGTAAGACACGTGAAATGCATTGTGAAGGAAGAGCAACCTCTTTATAGACTTTCTAGATCCATAACGAGCAAGCATCCACCCACCTGTGATCCGACCAGGTCAGTGATTCCATTGAAGAGCATAGCGAAGCTGAAGAGGTAGATGCACCGAGGCCGCACCCATTTCAGTCCGGCAATCACGCCGCACGTGGGCCGCGCAAAAATGTCAATGAAGCCCAGGATGGAGAGCAGCAGAGCCGATTTGGTGTCCTCATTCCCCAGCTCCTTGGCATAACTCACGATGAACACCGGGGGAACAAACAGCCCCAGAACCATGATGGACGCCGCCACAGTGTAGATGAGAAAGCCGCAGTCTTTGAACACAGAGAAGTCCAGCAGCTTGGCTTTGGGCTTTTCCTTCTTCTCTGTTCCTTCTTCATTGTCTTGTTCCAGGTCCTTGGACTTGAGTGCCTTGGGCGCAACCAGAGGCTTCATTAGGGCCCCGCACACGCAGCAGTTGAGTAGGATGCCGCCCAAGATGAGGAAGCCCCCCCTCCACCCGTAATGGTACTGGAGGACCTGGCCCAGCGGCGAGAGGCAGCACAGGGCCACGGGGCTTCCTGCCGCCGATAGCCCATTGGCCAGGGGGCGCTTCTCACTGAAGTAGCGGTTGAGCATAATGAGAGATGGTTGGAAATTCAGGGCTAACCCCAAACCTGCAGCACAAGAAGGAAATATTCTTATATTCTTTGATTTCCCTTATTCAAACATCCATTCAACAATCTAACATCCATTGCTTTGTAAGTTTTCAAGAGAGCCGTCTGCTTCTAATGGGTTCATATACAGCAGTGTGATATGCCTTGATTGCTATTTTTAAAGGATAACTACCTACACCCTCAAATATCCACATTTGTCACAAATCAAAATACTGTCCACGCTTGCCAGGACTGGAGCGAGCCAGAGCTAGACAGGTTTGTTCATTCATTCATCTCGGTGAGGAGAAGTCAGGATGTGCGATAGAAAACAGGCAGACCTGTGATGACCCCGATAGAGAGGTAGATGTGGATGATGCTGGTGGAGAAGGAGGCCAGGATCATTCCCAGAGAGGCAAAGAGGCCGCCCACCATCATCACTGGACGACAGCCAAAGCGGTTCACCAGGACGCTGCACAGAGGACCTGGACGGAGCACAATGCAACCAGTCGAGATGTGTGCGTCTGGTTCTTGATTGTGTCATACAGCAGGTAAATACGACTTTGAAAGCCTCAATACATATTTGAAAGTGAGATTTCCATGTCTCTTTTGATTATAAAGCAGGTTCTAACCACTATATGAATACCGTGTATCAAGACGCTCAATCCACAAGGAAATGCTCACAGCCCGTGTTCGGAAACTGTGCGTTTTAAAAAGCTTTTTTCAGGAGAGAGATTTAAAGAGACAGGCACGAAAACGGGGCGTTTCAGACAGAGGATGAACACTGGTATATTTAGGCAGACAGTGTGAGATAAATAAAGTGCTTTTTGAACATTAAAGCATAGAAACATGTTCTAGTAGAAACCCTAAACACAAGTATGAATCTGGAAATGAGCATGATACATCTCCTTTAAGTGAAATTCCCATGAGAACAGTCAGAAAAGGGGGAATTTAATGTACATCCAAGGTCTACAGTCTATGCAAGGACACACGTTTTGGCTAAACCCACTTAAGTTTCAGAGCTACTGGCAAAGTTTTTAGATTTTGTTTTAAAGTTTGTTTCTGACATTTCGGGGCAATCAAACTGAACATATTTGGGCTTCATAAAAAAGAGAAAACAAGAAAAGTTTGATTTGTTTTTACAGTTAATAGTATTTAGTTTAATCATATCCAAAAATAATAAAATAGTATTAATCAATATATAACAATATACAAATCTCTCGTACCCTCGTTGTATGGTTTATATGTAGTATTTCCAAAAAGGTCTTGCTATTCCTTTATTATCAAGAGAAAAGGCGGCAGCTCACCTGTGCCGTAGAGCATGGCCAGCAGTATGGAGGAGATCCAGGCCGTGTCGCTGTATCCCACCCCAAACTCCCTGATCAGCTCTTTGAAAAACACACTGACCGCTTTAGGGAAAGCGTAGGAGAAACCTGTGATGACAAAACAGCCGCTGAGCACCGCCCAGCCCCACCCGCCGTCTGGAGCCTTCACCCGCTCGGCACCCGTGTCCGCCGCCACGCCTCCCATGGTGCTCTGGGGCTGTGTTTCAATGGAAGCCGACAGAGAAGCTAGGAGAAGAAAAAGGAAAATGAAGACAAGCAGTTGGATCGAGTTTATCTTTAACGGTTCTGTGTAACAACATTCAGAGTGTTAATTTAGCAACAAACTACTTTTTGCTATTAAAGATGTGGAATTATGGCGTCCGGAGCAGAGAAAGCCACTCCACCTCTGTGTGCGTTGTAATCCACTACGGGACTAATAGGATTATTTTATCTTGTGTTTTTAACATTACTATTTACCATTGGCATTTCGTGAATGAATGGTGATACAAGGTATCATTGACTGGAATTGCTGTAGAAACTCTTAAAAGGGATTGAATGACATGATTGAAGGATTTCCTCCACACAGCTCTCAACATGGCGACGGCTGAACTATCGCAATATCTAAAGAAGTGAGCGTGACGTCATCCTCCGCTCAAGACGACGTCATATCTTTACATAGTAAATTGTGGTTTGCGGTTACAACAATGCTCTGAATTGTGAACGTAATGCCTTTAAAGCTTTAGCTCCCGCTGCTGCGTTGTGCATTTAAAGCTCTGAATGTGTGGATTATAATGTTTTGTGCATTTAAAGCTCTGAATGTGTGGATTATAAAACTCATGAAAACAGTGCAGGACAGCGATCGCTCACACAGATTCCAACGCGCTCCCCTCAGGAATCTTCACAGTCCCACATGATGTGTAGCAGCGCTGATTGGCTGAGCCGTGGTGGGAGACACCCAATCAGGAACTAAAGCAAAGAACCAGAAAGGGAAAGCGGTTCAAGGAGCAGCATTTGTGTTTCTGTCTTCTATGCATCAGAAAAACATATATTTCCGTTTCTCTTGCCACGGCAATCATGTAGTTTACAACGATAGATTGGCGGCATAGATGGCAGACATTTACCATCCAAATAATAAAAAGGGGAGACAAAAGCAGCTTCTCATTTCTCACCTCAAGCGGCGTTGTTTTAAAACACGAAAGAGATCATGTGTGTACTTGAAGACCACTTATCATGCTACATGAGTTAACATGCCTGGCTTAAATAATTGCCATCCCATCCCAAGGCATGGAAGTAGAGTAGAGCTAGTTAGTGGTATAAGTATTTGTGGCGTCAGGGTTGTGGTTAGCTCAGCTGCAGAGGGGGAGGGGAAAAGCAACTCAGGGAACAGGTGCCGTGATGAGGTGTGATCAGCCTCAGCTGGGTGCAATTGTTTGTGTGTGTGTGTGTGTGTGTGTGTGTCTCCCATATAAGCAGTGGCTGAGGAGGAGTGGGGAGACAGGTAGCAGAGACGATGGAACGGCTGACAGTCGAGGAAACGACAACCCAGACATACCTGCACTTTACCTGTCGAAAATAAAGCTTGTTACGGACCTGCACACCACCGTGTGTTGCCCTCTTTGTGCTGCCCGATACTCGCGGGGTAACAGGGATCCTTACAGTATTATAAGGACAAAACATAAAATCACACTCTTACTTGAGTGATGAGTAAACATGCAAGCGTGAAATATTCGCCTGCAAATGTACTGTCATCGGTGTGATAAGCATTAAGAATAAGTCCATAGAAAGAAACAATGTTCTCGCTGATGGTCTCGGTTACTTATGTAGGTCATTATAGAGACATCAGTTTTTAACTTAGACTGTTTTGCAACACGTTATAAGGTCCTCATGGTAACTTTAGGCTGAGACTATGTATTAAAATGGCTACAATTACTACACTGTAATGCAACTGGAAGCGCCTTCAAGCTAAGACCTAATAGTTATGAACCACACTCCACAAAAAAACTAAACAATAACCAACTACATGTAGGGTTCATACACATTTAGACCAGTGGATTTCCATGACTTTAAACCAAATTTCCATGATCAAATATTTTGTTAAATCTGGGTGTAAACATGAAAAAGTGAGTAAATGTAGTATTTAAACTAACAATGAGAATCAAAGCATACAGTAAACCTTAAATGACACAAATGAATGAGACAATAGTTTGATTAAAAGAATACACATTTATATAGATGCCTGTATGTATGCCTGCTTATATTTTGAGCGTCTTTCTTTTAAAAGCATATTAATTATTTCAAACTCAGCGTAAATGAACGTCATGAACACATGAATATAACACATTTACGTGACTTTTACTACACTTTGGGATTTTTTTTTTTCAAGGACTTTTCCAGGCCTGGAAATAACCATTTTAAAATTCCATGACTTTTTCCAGGTTTTCCATGACCGTAAGAACTCTGTATATACCATTTTAAGCAAGACATTTGTCAAATCTACAGATGTGATCTAATTTGAACATTAAAACTGATTCTCACATTTTCCCTCATCAGTATTTACAAGCCAGCAGTAACCAGTGAGAACTACTGCACCCTTTTAATCTCAGTAATGGGCCAGCACTGATTTACAGTTCCAGCGGGTCTCTGGAGCCAGACGTGGCTTTTGAACACAACCACAACTCAGCAGCTCGGCCGAGACAACCTCAATAAGCCGGTTCATGTATAAAACATTTATGCCAGTATATGAGTCCAAATCGTGGCTGCTGATGGTCAGGATATTTTTGTGGCACATTTGTTCACATCTTAAAGTCCCAGGAGACACTCTCTCTCTCTCTCTCTCTCTCTCTCTCTCTCTCTCTCTCTCTCTCTCTCTCTCTCTCTCTCTCTCTCTGGATGTCAACAAATAAAGCAGCACGGACACTCAGCTGCTGTTTGGACAGTGAAGGAAACAGCCGGCGGCTCTGGAGGTTAATTTACAACCGAAAATGCAGGCTGGGCAATCCAGTGTCTCCGGGTAACATTAACATTTCAGGCCTCGCTGATGGGAATGTGACTTTATTGTTGGGGATATTGTTTGGACTGTATTATCCACTTTCATAAAAGACGTCCTCTGAGTCTCCTTGGATATCACACTCGATGCCAAAACATCTAACTGATGGATGCTGCGTTCGCTGGTTCAGCAAACAGCTCAGGTACACTGTCGGATTTAGTAAAAGCAAACCCAAAGCCCTGAATGTTAAAACATCGACAGTGTGCTGGCAACGTGGGGACAGAACAGAATGCACCTTTAGACGTTGAGGGGCGTTTTATATCTGCTGGTCATGAAGCAAGCTCTGTTATTCGCAGCATTCTTAACCCAGAAGGCTAATGTATATGTTGTTGTATGTTATCGTCACCTTCTTAAATGTAATCCTATTGCCAGATGTAATCGGGGTGCACAACAGGCATTATGTTTGAGTGAGATTTTCATTGACACAAATGCTAACTAAATTGCTAGCTTAAATGCTAGCTTCAAAATGCCATCTTGAAAAGCTTGTAAAATTTCCTAAGTCACATTGTCTTTTGACTTAGTAAACATAAAATGGCCTAAGTCACACTCTTGACATAGGTTGTTATACTAGAGGGGTAGAATCACATGATCTGTTCAACTGATCCTCAGGCGGTTTTACCAGAGGTGGCCAGTATCATGAGGAGAGAATTTAGGCAAGAAAATCATTTTTGACAAAAAATGACGTAGGCCATTATTTTAGGAAGGTGAAATATCTACATAGGTGTATATATGTGTATGTATAGAGGCCCATTTTCAGCAATTATCTCTCCAGTGTTCTAATGGTACATTGTGTTTGCTCATCGCATAGAAGACTAATGGAGGATTAGAAAACCCTTTTATTATGTTAGCACAACTTAAAACAGTTCTGCTGGTGAGAGAAGCTTTACAACTGGCCTTTCTTTGAGCTAGTTGAATATCTGGGTGACCCCAAACTTTTAAACGGTAGTGTATATATATATATATATATATATATATATATATATATATATATATATATATATATATATATATTAGTCATTCATAGGATAAACAGACAAGCACACATCAGAAAGGGTAAGAATGTGCCGTCAACTCAGATGAGTTTGGCCAGACTTCATCTTTGCAGTAATTCAACATTTTAATATCACCACTGGTATTTACACCCATGTGTAATATGAAAGGTGTCCCTCGTAGTGAACGACAGCTATCAACCGCATCTACACATACACCCACGGTACATATCTGCTCAGCAGCAAACAGACAAACACAGCTAGAGACCAGCTGGGAAACCTAGTGGAGCATTTAGCCGCTGAAGAGACGGATATTTCCCTCATGAGTTGGTGGAGACCCAAAACAGAGCTAAACGAGAGTATGAATGAAATCCAAATGAATGATAAAGCTGCTTTGTTTCTGCTTGATGTGTAAGTAAGCTATTGCTTGCTAAGAGATTTCCTTTAATTTCATCAGGCAATAATATGTCAGTGTAGAAGAAATGTGGCTCTATAGGCTGTAAAAAAACAAACTTCATATAGCAACAACAACGTATAGGCCTGTACTAGTTATGTAAGTAGTTACCTGTCACAAACATCAAGTTAAAAACGCTATTTATAGACTGTATAAGAAGTGGAGATAGTCGTTGTGGACGTTGAGTTGGATGATTTTGTCGTCGCCATCTTGGATTACGGCTGTCGACATGTTGTTTTTTGGCAGCCAATGAACCATATAACCATGTGCTGGTAACAACCTGTCAATCACAGTAAGCCCCGCCCTAAAGCATATGCAGCTTTATGGTCTGTTTGACTCTAAATGACGATAATTTACTAAATGAACATCATGCTGTATTGAAGAAGACTTGAAACTAGAGATTGAGACATAAACTCATGTTTACAATGTTTACTGAGGGAATAAATCAAGAGAGAAGTAGAGTCATTTACATAGACTTCTATACAACCAGAGGAGTCGACCAGTATCTCAAAATAATGAGAACATTTCTCAAAAATCTTTTAGATACTAAATCCTTATTTTCAGTTATGTTTGTTTAAGATGCGGAATCATTATTTTGAGATGGGTCAGTAGAGAGAATGTAACTTCAAGACACTTTTGCCTGGTTAAATGAGAGAATATGTGATTTCAAAATAAAAGGTTTTTTAGTTTTGAGACTAAAACAGCCAGTCCCTCCACACAGCATCCCAGCACTCCGGAGAGCCCTCCACACTCTTTATGTCACAACTCTTGTCACGACATGTACAGCCGGCTATTGTGCGAATTACAGGTGAATAAAAAAATTTAAAAAACGCAGCGATGTGACGGACATAACGGGACACCGATAGTATGAATGCGGCATGCGGTCGTGACGTCAGACTGCACGCAGTGACTGATCTTACCTCCTGCGGCGTCCTGTCTGTCTCTCACCGGGGATGATGCTCTCTCATCTCCTCTCCTCTCCTCTCCTCTTCTCTCTCTCCTCTCCTCTCCTCTCCGACCATCAGCTGGGCAACGAGGAGCGGCGCTCCTGCCGCGGGGTCCTAACGCCTCCTTTTCAAGGTCCTCACGCAGCAGTGACCAATGAGAGTGCCGCTCGCGCTGCTATTTCTGCTGCTTGTTTTATTTACAGGGCCGGGACGTGATGGGAGAACGGTTTCTAACCAGACTGATGTCAAGGTCAATAGATGGCTTCACATGGTGGGCTTTTATAAGCGTTATTTATCAATGCATTATCAAACAAAACAAAAATAAATGTTCTTAAATTGAGAAACTCTCTCAAAGCAATGAGAATTATTTTGAGGTATTAAGTCATTATTTGGAGATACTATGTAATTATTATTGGCATTAATTAACATGTTGACTTAGTGTGAATATTTAGAGATAATAACTTATTATTTTTTGGATAAAACTATTATTTTGAGATATTACATCATTATTTTAAGATGCTCACTCATGACTTAGAGGTTGTTTTTTTCCCAACAGAGGCAGAAAGGGGCTCCTATACCCCAGCCATACGTCCTCATCGCTTTCCTTTAATGCTCTGACTGACTTAAGTGTTAATGATCAGGGAACAAATACAACTACTGTGCTGTGAGAAAAAGCTGTTTGCTGACGTCAACACCCCTGGACAGGGCGCATGTGTGTTTATTCTCTCATGCACGCTCTCGACTTAGCCCAGCAGCCTCTAACAGACATTCCTCCCTGGAACACCCAAAATGCTCAAATTTTATTATAAAAAAAGAATTGAATATATATAATGGTCTTGATATAAAGCACTACTCGACTCGGGAGGAGCAGCCTGACCTGTTAGGTAACTGTCCTGTCTGCAGCACGCAGGTGTTCGTGTTGCCCCACAGCACCACCCTGTGGTCAGATTATGTCACTGCAGCAATGGAACAACTAGCGGCACTGGGCAATGTGAAACAAGAGAAACAAATGATCCAGTCTTTTTTGGGGGGGATGTTTTATTAATTCATATTCAAGTCTCTTACATTATTAAGTCTCTTACATAATTAAATGTAATAGGGTGGCCAAAATAAATAACATATTATTGCATTATCTAAAGATGATTTGAGAAAATAACGGAAACTTTGTGCGATTTTTTTTTGGGGGTGGGGGCAAATTAATTACACTCAAAATACGAGGATAGGGAGGAATACTGGATATGAAATGATTTAAGATCATTACCACATCAACATTATTTTATATAGGTCATACTCAATACCGGTACACATTGAGGACCATGATGTTCCTGGTCCCCAGAGGATGCTTTCTAATGTTTCAAAGGATCAATTCACCCACATCACACGGAAAAAAATTAAACAGAATCTACCCAAAATAAATAATAAATCAAATTTCTCAGCTTTTGACATCAGCCATCCACGCTCAATAAGAAGCAACACGTACAAGTACTTATTAATTTATTTACACTTTTAAAATACACAAATACAGTGGCATTACAAATGAGGCGCGAAAGTCTTAAGGTGTGGAGTGGAAAGAAAAGACTTCCCATGAGTCCACGGTGAGAGATGCATTGTGGGACACGAGCACCCGCATCCCCCCCCTGCACGGTTAAAAGCAAAAAATTGGGACAGAAGTAGAAATAACTGAGAGAAGCAGACACGACAGACTGGAGAAAAAAAGAATAAAAAACAAAAAGAATCTATTATCTCTTGTAAAGTGTACTTGCATCTATCATAGCCATCATCAGTGAGACAAACAAGTTAATCCATCGCTTATTTTTTTTTTTGTTAGTTTGTTTTTCAAGCCCACAGGTGAGGTATATTTTTATATATAAAAACAAAAAAACAAACAAAAAAAAACAAATGGAGTGAGGCGTTCCCATCCCCTCCACACGCCACCGCCATCCGGAGCCGTACAGCGGCTCCGTGGACGCGGTGGACGGAGCGTAATCACATCCTATAACAACGACAGAACAAACATGGACACATCACTACAACCCCCTCCCTTCCCCCACCCGCCAACTACAGAACACGGCCGACGACACTCTGCAAGCGCTCTACCACATCGAGGACTTTCTACTCCAAAAGCTGCAGAATTCGGTCGGCAAAAAAAACGCTCGGGCGGAAGGAGACACGGGGAAAGAAACAAAACAAGAGCCAGATGAGGCTCCGGTGCCGCTGGGACCTCCCGTCTTAAGACAAACACTCAGCACCATAGCTCTCCAGAACCGCCCTCTCATGTTAAAGGGGACAGTTCACCCCCTCAGAAAGATAAAAGCCATGTGTTTCCCCTTACCTGTAGTGCCGTCTATCGATCGGTCATGATGGGAAACGTCGGCGTCGAGATGACAGAGACTTCTCTCCAATAAAAATGGGACAATATGGCAATCCATGTATTTTTGATTTGGGGGGTGAACCGGCCCTTTAAAAAGCACAACCGTCCATTTTCTACCCCGGACTCTCGTGACACTCTGAAAACTGATGATACGAGTTTTAAAAAAAAATCTCTGTCCTACATTGCCCATAATGCAACTAGCTAGCCTTTTTCCCGACAGAGGGCGTTCTAGCAGAATTCTCTCAATGGTGAACAAACGGATCCCGAGGGTGCCTTTAACTGTGTCACATGTCCTCTCATCTAAACTGTCTGGCTTCTGGTTTGGGGTAATGCAACCAGTAATGGATCTCGGGGCCTTCTCATTATGAAGACGTCCGTTTTGCTCACCAGGACGCACCTCTGGAGGAGTTTCGTGGATTTAAGGAGGAGGAAAAACCTCGGCCAAGGTCACTCCATTGGAAAAGAGCATGTGCAAGTTGGTGGTGTCGTATGGAGAGAGATTCTGGTTCCTGTCTGTCAATGAAGACGGACAGCGAGCGTCTGACGAAGTCGAGGTAGAAAAAAAAAGGCCCAGATGTGTAATTGTGGGGTCTAGAATGAGCTTAGGAGGCAAAGGAGTGAAAACCCGAAAAGAAAATCCCCTCAACATTTACTTCACCCCTCCCCCACCCATGTGAGCTTGTATAACCCCCCCGCCCCCCCCGAGACAGAACCGAACAAACAGACAACACACACACCGTCACTATGCACCAGGTTAAAACGCCCGCTCAGTGCGGAGACGGGACGTTTCCATTCACAGCTTTCCCAACAACAGTCACGACCTGAAGACGGACAGAAAAATGTGCTGCGTGTTTTTGGATCAACTGCAACGTCCTGGTTCCAACGCACCTGAGGAGGAAAAGAAAAGTCGTACGGTGGGCTCATCCTTGGAAATGGAACATTAAAAGACCCTTTGTCCCATTTGAAAAACAAGGGGGTTATCCTACATTTACATTTAAACCTCAAACACCGAAAGCAAAAGGTTAAAAAAAAATTTAAAAAGTCTTTCAGGACACAGAACAGAGTTTGGGTACCGGCCTGCCGTGACGGATCAAATGTCTTCGTGATCAGAAATGTCCCACACACTACTTTCAAACACGCTTGTCCTTTTCAAAAACCCTCGTGAAGTCGGATTGCTGGAAAGAGACTCTTTAATCGCTAAAGACGGAGAAACAAGTAAAACCAAAGTTTTAAAAAGATGCCAGAGGAAAGTGAATTCCATGGCTTCATCGACAGTAAGGAGGATGGAGGCCACGGCTGCTACCGAACTGTACTCCACCCATCTTCACACACACACACACACACACACACACCTCATCCTCCGTCAGGTGTACAGGAGGGCAGCCAGACTCTGGTGCATTCGTTGGTAGTCCTCTGTGTCATTGAAAAGTTGTGTGTGTGTGTGTGTGTGTGTGTGTGTGTGTGTGTGTGTGTGTGTGTGTGTGTGTGTGTGTCTGTGTGTGCGTGTGCGCATGTGTTGCAGGCGGTGTGTGTTGAGGCCTCCGTGGTGCACAGGTGGATGAGGAGGGTTTCACCGCGGCGCTGCAGACTGGAGGCCGCTGGGCGTGACCCGGGACAGGGCCTGCAGAGGACACATGGAGATAGACGCATCTTTCATACTTCATAAATCATAAAGTCCTCCTACATAAAGGAAAAAAAGCAACCCTGTGAGTTCATGCTGAGGTGAAAGACTACCAACACACAGACAAATTAAACAATCCATGTTGGTAATAATGTAACAATAACATTACACTAGTCGTTATCGAGGGCCTCAGTGCCGTTCTAAAACAAAACCTTCCCGTTACACTCTTTGACCTCCTGGGGGAGCACTCTGTCTACAAATAACAAAAGGAGCTGATAAAGCGTGACTGTTCAGATCCACACCACCAGCTGGATGGTAGGAGATGATCTTAAACTATGAGTAAACTAATCTAAACTGGTCTCAATAATCCGTCTCTGTAAATTCTGCTCGTACAGAACTACTGCTGCTATTTGGTTGCTTCATGTCAGTGAGCGTAAATAAAATAAAAAAAGGGGAACAAATGATCATTTGGGACCAACGAAAACGGGAAGTCTGTGCATGCTGATACAGTGCGTGTTCTCTTGTAATGTGTGGTTCCTTTTTTTGTCAGTCTTTGTTAGGGAACAGAGCACAGATGATGATATTTCACAATGTATACTGTCGGGCAACGCAGAGTCCTCCCTCTGTTCTTTTTAATTCTCATTAAATACTGAAGGATTTATTGTATCCAACTAAACTTTTCCTGCTCTGTGATGAACAAAACTCGGTACGTCAGCGTTGTCTGTTTAGAACCGTAACACTTTCACAGTGTGTTTGTAACATTTTCTAAACGTTCTATTGTACTTCGCTCTACACTCTCGTGTCATTTCTGGTTGCGAAAATACCAAGACGGGGTCGGCCAGAATTAAAAGATGGCGACTAACAATTTATAAATTGAGACTTTAAAACGATACTCAATTCTGATAACTGTCAAACCCTTCTGAAGTTCTTCAATAGAACTTAAATTAAGATTGGAACAAAGAGTGAATGTTATATTCTGCATATAAGCTTTTTACCAAAATAATATACTCTGCTGTAAACACCAACCTTTATTGATAACCAATTAAATGACATATTGTATCAATAACTTTAGCTGTTAAATTACATTTACCCTGTAATTGCATCACTCTCTGGAACTCCGTTACATGGAACCAGTTCCTCCCCAACACTGAGCTTTGGGATTATTTGAGCGGACCACGATCAAACAAGTGTTTCCATCAGCTGGGTAAAGTGTAAGTAAAGTGTCTGAGCAAACGGTTGCAACGCCAGGAGAGAAAACACCATGGAAACGACGATGTTGGACCGGTTCTGCCGTTAGCGAAAGAGAAACCACAAATGTTGTTTACCCAAAATAAAGACGCGACTGAGAGGGGACAGATCTGACAGGAGAGCGGCTCCCCTTCGTCTGCAGCAGCGTGTTCGACAGTTGCTGCTCCCATCCAGCGCAGACAGTTTTAGAGCGAGACATTTAAAATGAACCCGTGTTTCTGTGCACCACAACATGAACCCAAACACACGACTAAAAACCGGTAATGTCAACTAAATGTCGTGACTGAGACAGCCCGAGTGGATTTTCGTACATTACATAACTAAGCGCCGTGTCTTTGTGTTACCTGTGAGGACATGCGCGACGCGTCCTGGCGTGCTGTGAGATCCGAAGAGGAGATGTTGACAGGCGCCCCGCGATGAAGACGCATGCTCACCTTCCTCTCCTTCTCCAAACCTGGAAAAACAAAAAGAAGGAACAAGGTCAATGCCAACTGGACTATGTCAGCTACTTTTCTACTGGTACAAGTTATGTATGCATGTATGTATATATGTGTGTGTGTGTGTGTATGTGTGTGTGTGCTGACCTGTGTGTGAGGCGGGGTTGAGTGGTGAAGGGGCCGCGACCTCCTGCATGGCTCGGGCTCTCCCTGAGGCCGCGGCCAGGCCCCGGGCCCCGGGGTTACGGCTGTGCCTCAGCCTCTCCTCCCGCTCCCGACGCTCCCTCTCTGCGTCCTCCACGGCCCTGTTGGCGCCCTGACACACAGACACACAGACACCTTAAATATCTTCAAAAAAAAAATGGGAGTAAATATACTTAATATGTTAGTTTATTCAGTCTACTTAGAACTTAATCTTTGGTATGAATGAAACCTTGAGTGGTCCTGTGGTCTACCTTCTCTGCTCAGTACAAGTGGTTTACTACTCGGAAGAGAGGTTTAAAATAAGAACACAAACGTGTTTGTATGTAGTTCACGAGATCTTTAAACAAGCGTGCCGGTGGCCCCGGAAGATGGACAGAGTCTCCGTTAGCAGTCAGTTTGAATTCAGCTCAACGTGTAAAGAAAGCAGTGTTGTTGTTTGGTTGAATTCTACATATGAATTTGTTTTATATACTAGTTTTTAGATTGTACGGAGCCAGTAATAGAGGTGAAATGTTGAGCCCTATTTTCGTTGGTGCAGGTGGACAGGTATTACATGTAGTGCAGCCAAAATACTCACAAACTTGAGCATGTTCCAGTCGAAGACGTAGTCGTAAGAGAAGCCCTGTCGGTGGAAGAGGTTCCTGAAGAGCTGGCGGAGGTACGAGTAGTCAGGCTTGTCATCGAAGCGCAGGGAGCGGCAGAAGTTCAGGTAGGTGGCAAACTCCGCTGCAAGGAGGCGGGACATGAGCAGTGAGGTTTCAGTTTGGATCAACATTAACACACGACTAATGTACCGAATGCAGAGCGGAAGGAAGACGTACATGGGTAGCCTTTGCAGAGGACCTCAATGGGCGTGGACATTTTCTTCTCACTGATACGCTCGTATTTCTGCCTCTTGGTGGCGGCTTTGAGGCCCTGCCACGGAAGAGAGCCCAGGTTGAAGTACATGAGGACGTAGCCCAGCGACTCCAAGTCGTCCCGCCTGGACTGCTCTGTGGGCACAAGAGGGGAAAGTAAGAACGGCAGCCGGGAAGGAAAGGGGGGGTGTCTGTCCAGTTACAGAAGTATTTTTTGCGTATGGCGTTCTTACCGATGCCCAGATGCGTGTTGATGGAGGCGTAGCGCGCCGTGCCGGTCAGGTTCTTGTTCTCGCGGTAGGGGATGTGCTGGTGTGTGCGTGCGTCGCGGTACTTCTTGGCCAGGCCGAAGTCGATGATGTAGACCAGGTTGCCCTTCTTGCCCAGCCCCATCAGGAAGTTGTCCGGCTTCACGTCTCGGTGGATGAAGTTCTTGGAGTGGATGTATTCGATGCGGCTGATCTAGAGGGGAGAGGGTGTCGGACGTTAGCTCGCAAACATGGATGTGATGCGTTTGGGCTACACTACACGGAGACCCAATCGGGACAATTTCCTTCCCGTCGTGAACTCACCATCTGGTCGGCCAGCAGCAGGACAGTCTTGAGGCTGAACTTCCGAGAGCAGAAGTTGAACAGGTCCTCCAGGCTGGGCCCCAGCAGCTCCATCACCATCACGTTGTAGTCTCCCTCGGCCCCGCACCACTTTATCGTTGGGATGCCGACTGGAGCCGACGAGGGAGCAGCAAAGAGGGAGCGAGGGAGAATATTTAGTGCTTATTGAAGCATTGATTGCGTTACCAAAAGATAGTCTTAAAATCACAATATTTTAAAAGTAGTCTGGTGCAGCCGGTGTCATGTTACTATTGAGAATAAAAATGTCCGCCACACCCAACACGCACACAGTATGAAGGCAGAGGCCAGCTGGTTTAGTAGTATCTGGTAATTGGTTGATGTTGCCAAGGCGAAGAGGCCATCTGGCATTCCCTTCTATAGGCAGACAGCAACTAAATGATGTTGCTCAGCACCAAGCGCACGCACAGCTATTTATATACATACAACTGCAAATACAGCCCACAGTCTGGGTCAGCCGGCGTGGCCCGAAACATCCCAGCAGGCTGGAACAAAAATACAAATGCATGCGTGTGCACATTTGTAACGACCTTGTACAGACAGTCACATGGACGGCTTTATACAGATTGCTGATGTGATAACTTAATTTTTTTAAAAAAGGTGCTAAATTCAGAGTATTTGTATAACAGTAAACAATGACTTTCTATGTAAAGAGACGGCTCGAAGGTCGCCACGTGGCGGCAAATCCCTCCATCACAGGTGTGCTCCGAGTTTTTAACCTTTAAAAAAAGTGCCACTTTGACTCGGCTGCAGCCGCCGCTCTCGGCCTGAAGTCACCAATATGTTTGGTGTAACGTCATGAGTAACAGCGCACTGTGTCATCAACGGGCAGAGCCGCTCCAGACGTGACGGGGGGCAGATATTACTGCACATGCAATAAAGATCACAATCTCTACACTGAAGTGGCATCAAGCCTTAAGAGTACACCGTACCTCCACCCTGCATCATCTTGTAGATCTTGCTCTCGATGTGGAGCTGTGGGTGCTTGGTCTTCACACATTCCAACTTGATGGCGACCTCCTCTCCGACCGAGATGTCGGTACCTAGAAGGGACGGACAGAATGCAGGATGTTAACCAAAGTACACAGACATCTGCAGCAGAGCAGGGACACTTGTGTGGTTGGCAGTTAAAGAGGAGGAGGAGGACATACATTATGGGAGTTACGATGAGGAACTTTAATTTTGTGTGATTTTGACAGTACCCGTGGACAAAGACTCCCATTTTACTGCAGCGGTGGGTCTGACAGTCTGCTCGCGCAAAACCGGTTCTGGTTCTCCCGCGCCTCCCTTCCCTCCCGCGCGGCCTATGTTTGCCCTCCCCCCCCCTCCCCCCCCAGCAGGAGCGGCTGTAGCTCAGGGGGATGTGTGGTCGTCCCGCAACCACAAGGTAGCCGGTTCGATCCCCAGTCCCCCCATAGCTCATATGTCGAAGTGTCCCTGAGACACCCAACCCCCAACTGCCCCCTGGGTGCCCCCCAGGGCCGCCCACTGCCCCCTATCCAGGGATGGGTCAAATGCAGAGAAGAATTTCCCCAAGGGAAGGATACTTTCTTTCTTAATCTGAGCTAAAAAGGACTTCATGAGGAACCTACATTTCATCTGCATTCACCAGAATCTGACCTGGTGGCACGGATTAAAAATAACTAAATAGAAATAGCCAGTCTCAAATATTGTCATCAGTATTAAATTGAGACAGTTTCATGACCAGTTAAAAAGGTCATAGAAACTCCACATGGAAGAGACACCACCAGCGTGCACTACATGTACCCTGCTCTTCTTTCCCATAGCTCCTTGCATGTGTAGCCCGACTTCCTCGCAGCTATAATTACACCAGACAAGAGTCCACTCTCCTCTGCGTGGTCTGACTGAGCAGGGGCTTCAGCTTGCTTTCTTAACATGGTTACAGGTTCCAGTTCCCTTCCACTCCACTCCAGGTTACATAATCCCATTTTCACACACGCGGCACCGGTGGAGCATCATTGATTTCTCCGTATGAGGTCATCGGGGCAGGGCGCCATTCCCCGGGGGCGAGAGGGAGGGGGCGCACAATAAGGGGGCCATGACTCACTTTAAAGCCGATATGCCGTATCGTTTACACACAAGAGCTGCTAAAATAACGCTGGGCAGAAGGCGTTGTTGCGCAGCATGCGAGAGGGCACCGCAATGATGCAGGAAAACAAAAAAGAGGCAGATCTTTTATATATGACCAAATTAGATGACATTGATCAGCCTCTGGCTGGCTACCCAAATCCATATCAGTCCAGTAGCAGCTTTGAAAAAAGGGTCAGTCTACCACAAATCCCATTCGCCTTCGTGGCATCATGGAGGACATTTTGTTTCTCTGCAGAAGTGAGAGAAGTGGGCTGTTACCTTCTGATGCAATGTATGGAGAAACACCCTTCGTCCCTATGGGTGAGGGAATATTGTGAAATAATGATGACGATGTCAGAGAAAGTGGGAAGTAATTGTCAATGAGCCTCATATGGGGACCAATATTGTCCATGTATATATATGTCTTTAAAGCTTCTCCCTGCTTTGTTGAGCGTGTGTTTGTTTTATTCCTTTAAGAATAAAAAAAGGGTTTTCTGACATTTTGAAGCTAATGGATAGATGTAACAATCATGAGAACTTGATTATCATGTTGAATTAATGTTTCCTTATAGAATCAAACACACAGAGTGATCGGGAAACGCCGTCTTTCGTTTCAGCCCAACACAGGTCCTAGACGTGTGCTCGGCCAATCGATTAACCCGCCAATCAACCAACCAATCAGCAACAGCGAAAGTGTCAACAGAGGCTCTTGACAGTGTGAGCAGCACATCTCAGGTTTGTTGTCTGCTTTCTTTGAGTCAGGAATGTGATTTGTCTTGACAGATATTCCCCCTCACCCCCCCGACCTTCGTGCGTTATTGGTACAACGTGTTCATATGTGTGTTTTTATCCAGAGCTCTGCTGCTGGTGAAACAAGTCTGGACACATCCTCTCCCCACTAGTTCACGAACAGAGGTAAAACTTTCTATAAAAGGAAATAACGATACAGAGTCACACTGGCGCTCTAGTATGTGCGTGTTAACCGGGGCCGGGCGGGCCGGTCCAGACTTGAACACGGGAGCGCGTTGCTGATTAAACTCAAGTCACTGAGAAGAGATCCGCAGCACAAGCGTGATAAGAAGGGCAATGTGCTGCATGCAAGACTTGTGGGAGCCGTGGGGCCTTCGGTTCAAGACAGGGACACACGCCAAACCCTTTAATGCGAGATGTGCAACTCTGATATAAGGGGAGGACTGAACATGTACGACTGCAAAGCAACAAAACAACAAAAAATGATTTCTCAACTGAGTTTCTGAGAAGTAGCGGGTCGATATAACGTCAACGTAACCGCTGTATAAAACAGAGTCTCTCTTTGTACACAATCAAACCACAGAGCTTTCAGAGGAGCAGGAAAGTAGTGAGTCACCGGCAGCGCTGGGCCCTTAGCGTGTCTTGACTTCTCTGCGATTGTTGTTAGCTTTGCTTGTGTAAGTGGACCCATCCCTTTTAGCACACACACCACCTGCTCTCAGTGCACAGTATCTGTCCTCGTCAAACGGGTAATAAGATGAAGCAGAGCTGCGCCTCGTCAAGAAACTTTTCCTTTATCATTTTTTATTAGAAAAGCAATCTTATTGCATCATGAACACGTTTTCCTTTAGATTAAAATTGCAATTCAGGATGGGCTTTAAGAAAGAAAATCTGTGACAAGCAATAAGTCTTTCTATAATATGGCAAACACAACATTGGATACAGGCCGACGCCATCTGATGAAATGAGAGGAAAAGTGACGCATGCGTTTATTTGAATAACGCATGTTTATAAAAAAGGTATAAAAAAAACTGTCACAGTAGAATATTAGAATTTGTAAATAGGGCTGGGCGACAAGGCTAAAAACCATGCACCACATGGTTTTGTATCCTCTTGTGTGAACTAAATACTTGACAAATGAAAAGTATAGAGTATTTATTCATAATACTTTGAATAAAAATGTAGTTAGCGTGTGCTTGTTATCAATTTGGATGATGTCATTGTTTATCTTATAAGTCGGATATCTCGATATACGACTCCGTGGAAAGACAATAAATCATGTGGAATTATCACCGTGTTGTAAATATCTAATATAGTCATCATGCCTTCACGGAACCTTCACCCTGTACGGTGTTAAGAGCATCAAACATTGTCCATGTAAAGATACAGAGGAGTGACGTCTACCTGAGCAGAGGATGAAGTCACTCTCCTCATGCAAAGTGCCGCTCAACAACATTTGAATCGGATTTATCGCCGGTCACTTTCAGTCACGCGCCACACAAACTAAAGTGCACACTGGCTACAGCTGGCTTTAAAGAAGGATTCAGATGAACACGAAGCCTCGGTGTGAGCACGTTTTCTGCGTCACGGTGGAGACTTTGTTCTCCCCTCCAGGAAGTTGGAGATGTGTTCATTTGAGCCAGCGCCATGTTTTGTCACGACGAACCTCTTGCAGATGACTAACTATTCTACCACTTCTGACGGTCCACATGCACACCCAGTCAGAGCACAGCTGACCTCATCTCCTCCTCCTGCCAGCGACAAACAGCCAGCTGCTCACACTGCATTAAAGCTCTGTATGGGAGCCTCACTGTACATGTGCATGTATAAAATATGAAAACACAAGCGCAAAATAGTTCCATTACCGTGTCAGGCGCTTTGACACTATAGAAACACGCACTGTTACCAAGGTTACGTCACATCGGTCACCAGCCATGGAGCGGGAATAATACGCAAGCAAGCCGGCAGCTCTCGCCAACAGTCCATGCGGAAGAACCAGCGCACTCGTTAAACCATTAGAAGACAACTTGACTGATTCAATAAAAAAAAAAAAGTGTACTTGTGTGTTTTAAGAAATACATCAGATGGGGGGATAACATTGCACGTGGCAAAAGGCAGATATTTAATGAGCATCTCTCGTTAACTCTCTGAAATTCCTCTGGTCAATGTTACACGTGCAATTTATAGTAAATGTGATCAAATTAAATTAACGGTGTGCTCCTTTAACAAATAGTAGCAAAGGTGAAAAAATTAAACGGGATAAACTAGCACTCTGTAAGCATTCACTTTCAATATTAAAATACTGAATATTTTCTGTTTTTTAATGTCACTGTGAACTGAACGTCTTTGGGGTTTGGACTGTTACAAAACAAGCAATATGGAGATGTGACTTTGGAATTGGATGGTTATTTTCACTTTTCCCCCTGACATTTTAAGGACAAACATTAATGACAACAGCATCACTGCTAAGAACCGAAACTGTCTCTGCTTATGTAGAGAGCAATGTTTAACCGGCACAACTGATATTGATCTCTTTGACATTTACCTTCAATGAGAGGCAAACACACCCAATCTATTTTTTCTTCTTCAAAAACACACCCAATCAATAGGTCACAGCCCTTGCTGGCACTTAGTGTGCGCCACTCAGTGATGTCTGAACATGTCCCCTCAGGCACTAAACAGGAAGCAGGATGCATTAACCAGCTCTATGTCAAAGACCTGAAGGACCCGGATTACAACACAACTACATCATACGTTTGATAATAGCAGTTGCTTTCAGAGGGAAAGCAATTGGTTGTGCAATAAAGCACAAACACATTTGAAATGTTGTCTGTAGTCTGATGAGCACCGATGAAGCTAACGTTAGCCTTCTGATGAATCCCTCTTGTGCGGATCAGAGGAGGACAGTGAACCGGTCTGTTGGGTTTAGAGGAGACAGTTCAGCACCAGTAGGGTTCTGTTCGTCTCATGGACCACTTCGAGGACTAAACAGAAACAAAAACAGAAACAACTAAATATGAGCTAACGAATATGAGCTAATGTTAGCCGATAAAAGTGGTTAGCGTATGTCGCCCAGCGGGTGGCCATCAGTTTCCGTTCACGTCGTTAACACTGTTCACTTGGACATTAATTGTACGTTACGACAGCCACAGCTCTCACACACACCAAACACACACACACACACACACACTAAGTCGACCAAATTCAACATGTACATCGTTTGCTGCTGTGAGTTATCACGGTAACGTTGTATCGCCGCTTTGCTACACAGAGTGCTAGCTAGCTTCGTGGCTAATGTTGCTATAACACTAAACACTGAACAGCTGATCGAGGCTCGTTTTCGGGAAAACCCAGCTGACAAACTGTCAAAGCTTCGGGTTATCGACGCCGAGGTAACGTTCAACGGGGACAAAGACAACAACAGCGGGTTTATTTGACTGGAACTTACCCAGGTAGATGTCCCCAAATGATCCACTTCCAATTTTCCTGCCCAGTCTATATCGGTTCCCCACTCTCAGCTCCATGGTTAGCGGTTGGTGTTCGACTAGCAAGCGGGCTCGCTAGCTCCAAAATATCCCCCAAAAAATGGTTTAACAGCTCGAGTCTGTTTTAACAGCAGAACAGGCGAAACACCAGACACATAAAAAAAAAAAACTCTTGGCAGCGATGGAGGTGTCTTCCTGCGGGTTGTCTCCCGGATGAAGTCGGCTCTCGCAATCTTTCGCCACTTGTTTCAAAATGACGCCGACCTCATATTGGGCTAATACGCGGCTGGTTCAGAAGGTTGGACTTTACACTTTATGCTCTCGGTTGTTTTGATACGGATACACGTTAATTGGCCGCGGATGAAGATGGATTTTTTTGGCGGAGGTTATGGTGGATCTCCGTCCGTCTTTCGCTGTCTCGGTTATACTCGCAGGATGTGTCTGACGTCACTTTCCTGCTGGCTGATTGAGGGAGTACACTGCCAGAGAGCGTCTAAAGGAGAGAGCTGCCAATAGATACCAACACCGGTAACGGCTTCACTGGGCCGATACTGTCAACTACAGCCTAACCCGGAAATAGCTTGTGATTAAACGAACAATCAGCTTTTATTGTAAAGCCTTTCATTGATTGACCTGATACGATTATCCACACACGTCTTCTTTCCATTGATTGAATCACTCATGCAATCTGGATTTTCACAGGCACATTTTCATTTCATATTTTGAATAAATATTTGTAAACAAATCACAAAAACTAGAGAGTGAAAAGCTAAAATGTGTGGTGTCATTGTGGGCCTGAATTGGAAAATAAATAATAATAATAAGTATTATTACTATATTAAATAATAATACTATATAATGATATATAAATATATATATATATATCAGTATTTCGTATATATACTGTATATATAAATATATGTTTATATAATATTAATATTGAATGTATAATATAATATATAATATTATATTAATATAATATATAATAATGAGAATGATAATAATAATTGTGTTATATAATATTATTATATGTATATATAAATATACATATTATTATTATTATTATTGTTATTATTATTATTATTATTATTATTATTATTATTATTATTATTAACTGACCTCGCTGGACATATCACTACTATCACTACTCCCTTAATGGGGAAGTATTATTTACGGCCGCCATCTTTGCCGTCCTCACTCATTGCCCGGTCTTGTTGTACGTGTTTGGTTTCTTGCTTGGGGCTTATCTCTACCAAGTAAGAGAGTCTGGTTCTGCACAACAACAAAAGAGTGGTTCCTTTGTCCAGCTGGCCTGAGTCAACCCTCTATGGACAACAAACCACACGGATTCCTCTCAAATAAACTCTGTACATGTTCTGCGGTATAGCATTAAAAAAAACTCAACTCAACTCAACTCCAGTAGCGTCTTTAAAGGGGAACACAATACGTTTTGTAAATAATAATAAATAATATTTTAAGTTAGTTTTTTCCCCCATGTTATTTACGTTTATGTAAATTAAGCTTTTATTCTGAAGGACTGCGGGTCGGAAGTGTTTTGCTGGTCTTGCTGGCAGGAAACTCCTCTCTGGTTCCTCCTTCCTGACAGTTTGCTTACTCACAGCTCTGTCGGCTGATCTAAAGTCAGTGAAATGTCTTTGTCCGTGGATGGAGAGCCGCTCCGCCTGCAAGGAGAGGACGCAGAGGATCATAAGGTCAGCGGGAAGACGCACACAAGGGACTCCGGCCGGTAACTTCCTACTCGGATACTTATTTCGTCAGTTTGTTTACTGTTTACAGGATCAGCAATTAAACTCATTGAAAGTTTAGTGCAAAAGTCAAAGGTACCTAATAAGTGACTTATTTTAACTGATCATTTTTTTCTCCCATTTTGACAACAAATAATAAACAACAGACTCAAGCACGAAGCATAAATGTTTACACTTTTTTTTAACCAAGTTGCTGCAGTAAAATTTATAATTTTGATGAAAAACAGCAGTCATAAATTGACTGAATGATCTGCGTATTTATTTGTTACATTTAGTTTTATACGGTTAGTTCAGCAATGTCTTTTCAGTCAGGCCATGGTGTTGCCTTACTCACACATAGAAGAATGATCCCGGTCTCTACCACACAGCGAGGCGTACCGCTTATTAATTTAACACACTGGTATTGAATCAGTACTCTGTATCGGCAGATTCCCAAAAGCTCAGGTATCGCAGGTAAGTTGAATTGATGTGTCTCTTGTCGATACTAGGCGGCAACCTCCGGTTCTGCAGAGTGAAGCCGACGCGCATGTGTTTTAAAACGTACGTTGTCGCTACTGACCAGCAGGGGGCGACTCCTGCGGTTGAAGAAAAGAAGTCAGATTGTATAGAAATCTATGAGAAAATGACTCTACTTCTCTCTTGATTTATGGTCTCAATTTCTAGTTTCAAGTCCTCTTCAATGCAGCATGATGTTCATTTAGTAAATGATGGTCCATTTATGGTCAAATAGACCATAAAGCAGAGTATGCTTTAGAGCGGGGCTTATTGTGATTGACAGGTTTCACTCCTCTGCAGTTCAAATATGCTAACTTCTGTTCATCGGTTGCAAAAAAAAACATGCCGGCGGCCGTAATCCAAGATGGCAAAAGCGAAATTGCTGAACTCGAGGCTTCAAAAACATCAGTCCACAAACCAACAGGTCACTATGACTACGCCCACCTCAGTCTATGTTCAATACACAGCCCGGAAATGAAAGTACAGTGGACATTTAAAGGGTGAATTTGTCATTGCAGACTAGTGACTAGTTTGCGGTAAATGTTACATGGTGTTCCTGTCATAGAAGAACACGTTTGACTCGTGGCCTGTTAAATTAATAATGTGATTTTAACGTTCAACCAAATGCACCAGTCTCACCTCGCCACCTTGTACTTTCACCAGTTTGGAGTCTTGTTTGGATCAACCAATGGATTCAAGCGATCTCCATGAAGTCGTCAAGTATTCGCCCTCCCCCCTACCAGGTGAGGTGTCTTTGTTTCCAGCAGTATAAAAAACGTAACTGCAGTCGATAACCACACACGCAACATTTCATTTCCTCTCCCTCTCAGCCAAACATTACGACGCCGACACCACCGAACCAATCAGCTGTGGCCTTCAGTCTTTGGAGGAGCTTTTGTCGTGGAAACGGAACGAGGCGAACCTCTTCAATGTGGCGACAGTCCCTCTGGCAGCTCGGGATCCTCCTCTGGCGGGAAGTCTCCATCGCACCTTGGTGTCTCACGACATGATGGGAGGCTACCTGGATGACCGGTATGGAGGCATGTTTAGTACTTCTGCTTCTTCCAGCTCATTACTTACGGACAGTATGTAGAATAGTAGTACAATAGATGAGAGAATGCTACAGCCTTTAGGCTTAGTAGGTGATGTGAGACTCTTAGGTGGCATCCCTCAGGTCGGAGAAGTGAAGCCAACGTAGTGCCTTGAACTTCCATTCTCTCTACTGTCCACCAGGGGGCGACCCCTCTGGTTGTATAGAAGTCTATATAAATGACTCTACTTCTCTTGATTTATTATATATATACATTGTAAACATGAGTTTATGTCTCAATCTCTAGTTTCAAGTCTTCTTCAACATAGCATGATGTTCATTTAGTAAATGATGGTCATTTAGAGTCAAACAGACCATCAAGCAGGATATGCTTTAGGGGGGCGGGGCTACTCCTTGATTGACAGTTTGCTACCACGACGTTGGCCGGTCTGGGAGTTGTCCAGGGTTTTGGTCTTACAACTGTAATGCCGCGTTCACACCAAAAGAGTTGCGAATTTTCACAACGTTTTTTCGCCTGACTTTAGTCGCTCAATTTTATGTGGTTAATTCGCTTTTTCACAACCATTCGCGGCGGAAAGGGGGCGTGGCTTTCTCCGTAAAACACTTTTCATTTCCACTATCCACCATGGAAGGAATAACAACCATTTCTAATGGTTTCTCCGTGGCTTTACTCCGTGAAAACAGTTACGCAGGACGGCGGTGACGCCGGGCGGAGCTTCTCAACGCTGATTGGCTTTCGCAACTCAGCGTCGGACGAAAAAGCGAAAAAGTGAATTTGCAACCATTCGCGTCTGTGTGTTAACTTAGCATTAACTTAGCATGTAATCTACTTGCGCGAATATTTCGCAACTCTTTTGGTGTGAACGCACCATAACCCTCTCAGTGCGTTTTCACTTGATGTGATGAGGATTTTTGGGAAATGAAGCATTGTACATTTAAGTGTTTTTTTTTAGTTCCATACTTTATTTTAGAAAATGTCCGTATCATATTTGATTTGATATTTCATTCTGACGAAGGCATTATACTCGAGAAGTTTGTTCGTTCATTCTGCCGTAAGATATCCAGACCCTTTTAAACATGCTCTCTTCTCTGTGGTCAAGCTTTACCCAGGGGACACATGCAGAGGCCCCGTATGCCTTCTACCACTGGCAATACATCGATATCTTCAACTACTTCACACACAACCTGGTGACGATCCCTCCTGCTGTGTGGACCAATGCAGCGCACAAACACGGAGTCGTTGTTCTCGGTGAGTCAAAAGGCCGAATATAAACCGAACCAGGTCCGGTTTAGGAATCCTGAATTTGTGTTTTATATCTTCGATATCGGGTATCGAATTTGATGGCACAATAATTTCAGTTAGGTTCTCCTGTCTTCATCTGTAAAATCTCCCGTCGCAATCCGGCTGCTTTTTCAGGGACTTTCATCACCGAGTGGACCGACGGCGCCGCGGCGTGCGAGGCCTTCCTGAAAGAGGAGGAGTCGTACCGGGCGGTGGCGGATAAACTCGTCCAGATCAGCCACTGTTACGGCTTCGAGGGCTGGCTCATCAACATAGAGAACGCCCTCAGTGTGAGTATGAGTATGATGCTGGCTCATCAACATAGAGAACGCCCTCAGTGTGAGTATGAATATGATGCTGGCTCATCAACATAGAGAACGCCCTCAGTGTGAGTACAGATGTGATGCTGGCTCATCAACCGATATGATGTAGTCATAGTGTGACCATGAGTCATAAAATTAGATACTCCGTTGTGATTTGGATATCTAAATCAAAATTGCGAGATATTAAATTCAATGGAAAATTATGATATACTAAAGGAAATGATGAGATTTCTGGTCTTGATTTACCACAAACTGTTGTAAATAAGGGTTCCACTGTTTTTTTTTTTCCCAGACAGTCATATGGTTTTTCACAGGTTCTTAGCTAGACTAAGGGTAGCATTAAGAACCCCTTTCATTCAACCCCGTCTTGGAAGAACAAGTTCTTCAAGGATTGTTGAAAGCATGGTTGAAATATATAAAGGTTCTACATGAAACCTTTGGAATATAAAAGAGTTCTTCGTCGTGGGCTCTTGTTAGCACCCTTAGAAGGTGGAAAGGTTCTGGATTGAACCTTAAGAGAGGTTTCTGGGTGGAACCATTACACCAAAGAAGGGTTCTCTGTAGAGCGTCTGATACTGGGTTCTGGGTGGAACCTTTCACAGATGGTTCTTCTAAGTGTGACCCTTTATTTTGGGTTGACGGAAGAACCCTCTGAAAGAGTTCCAGGTGGAACATTTATCCAAAGGTCAAGGGGAATTTTTAAAAGCAATGCAGATCCCAGCCAATGCAGATTTTTTTGTTCTTTGTACAAGTACACTTGTTCCCCCGAGGAATTTTGTGATTCCTTGACTTTTCCTTCAGCGCCACCAGCAGGTTGATTAATGTCACTTATCCTGTGAAATATCATTTTTAAATGGGTTTGGCAGAAGATTTTGAACACAGATGGTTCCGAGATGATGAATTGTACCGTATTTGGGGATGCGTATCATTTAAATGTAATAATATTGTTGGATGGATTGCCATGACATGAGGTAGGATGAATTGTAATGACTTGAGTGATCCTCTGACTTTTCATCTAGCGCCATCATTAGGTCAACAATATAACTTGTCCAACACTTTCCTCATGACCAAACGCCTACAGAACTACTGACATTACCATCTGCCTCTGCTGTGCTTTGTGCTTATGATGATTATCAAATGTTATGCCGTGTTCACACCGGACGCGGCGCGAATTTGCGGCGCGACCAGATTACATGTAAAGTCAATCCACAGACGCGGCGCGAATTGGCGATTTATTCGCGGGGCAGCAAGATAGACGCGAGTAAACTGCCGCGGGGGACGCGGCGCGGATTATCGCGGCGCGTCCGGTGTGAACACGGCATTAGCGTGCTAACACGCTAACCTTTGATGGTGAACATGGTAAAAACACAAAAATACACATTTTGTAGGGCCAAAAACGAACATCTTGGCCTGAAGCATGTAAAGACCCCGTGTTTGCTGCCCTCTGCCCGCAGGAAGTCGCGGTGAAGAACACGCCTCTGTTCCTGCGCTATCTGACGGACCAGATGCGTGAGCGGGTGCCCGGCAGCCAGGTGCTGTGGTACGACAGCGTGATCGAGACCGGAAAGCTGACGTGGCAAAATGAGCTCAACCAGTCCAACAGGTAGATCAACTGGATTTAGTAACAGAACTCGATATCTCGATAGAGATCGATGACAGCAATTTGTCAGTTCCAATGCTTATATCTCAATCTCTTCCCAACAGGATGTTTTTCGACGCTTGTGACGGTTTCTTTACCAACTACAACTGGACAGAGCAGAGCCTGGAGTGGATGAGGGACTACAGCGGGGTCCAAGGCCGCCAGGCCGACGTCTACATCGGGGTGGACGTGTTCGCCCGGGGCGAGGTGGTGGGAGGAATGCGGGAAACGAACAAGGTACGCCCTGCGGGACACGTCCGCTTGTGAAGGAAGCGCCGCTCGTCGTCATCATTGACGGGGCGCACCTCCTTTGTTTCGGTCGTCCACAGGCGCTGGAGATGATTCGGAGGCACGGCTTCTCCACGGCCATCTTTGCCCCGGGCTGGGTGTACGAGAGCCTCGGCGACAAGACCGAGTTCCGCAAGGACCAGGACAGGTGAGACCACCACCACATGAACAGGGACGTGAATGCACACATCCAACTTTTTGAGTTGGAAAGCAGAAGAAAGATGTTTCTATCTAACCGGGTCCCGTCCTGTCTGCAGCTTCTGGGCTCTTCTGTCAGACTACCTGCACATCCATCGGACAGTCTCGCCGCTTCCCTTCATCTCCTCCTTCTGCCAGGGCTTTGGGAAGGCCCTCTACTGTAGAGGACAGGTACTGCAGGAGGTGGATCTGCACCCAAAGGCAGAGGGCGTGTTTTAAACCGCTGTACTGTGTCAGGAAAACACATTTTGTTGGATGATCTATTGTCCCAGAATCATTTAAAGACCATTTTAAACCACTGCCACTTTGTGAGAATATTCAGACATTGGAATTGTAAGGTGAAAAAAATACAAATGTACACTTGGGCTCTGTGATCTGCCCAAGAAAAACCCAGCGCTTTATTCTGGAATCATGTTTGCCAAATTCTAGCGATATCAAAGTCAGCATAATTTATGTCATAAGTCGATAATGTCCGAGGTCAAGTCCATAGATCGTGTGTTAAGTCAATATCATAAAAATGATTGAGGTAATTTTCATATATCTTACAATAAGTCGATAACGTACAAGTTATCGAGGTTATGTTTGTGTCTTGTATGATTAATCAGTAGCGACAGCCTTGGCCTGATGCGTCATGTTGTCTGGTCTTCTTTTTTTGTCACAAACTGATTGAATTTGGTGGTCAAAGGTCGCTGCGAACCCACAAAACATTTTGGACTAGTTGGTGCAGGAATATCACCGAGAGGCGGGAATTGTAGTTTCTTTCAGGCCCTGGGGCAAACTTTAATTTAACAAATTACAGCGTTTGACGAAACAATGTCATCTTTACTAAGAGCATTTCTCGTCCACGTTGGCTTCAAACCTGTGGAGGAAGATTGTGTGATACTTGATCACATCTCTGCAGTCCATTTTAGAGTAGATTTTCACATTTTCGTTGTTGTCCACAAAGCAAGTTGCTGAATATGTTGTCGTCTGTTAAATTAATACAATTGCTACATTAATGCAGCCTTGGCTTTCGTGTGTGTGTGTGTGTGTGTGTGTGTGTGTGTGTGTGTGTGTGTGTGTGTGTGTGTGTGTGTGTGTGTGTGTGTGTGTGTGTGTGTGTGTGTGTGTGTGTGTGTGTGTGTGTGCGCGCAGCTCAAGGCCAACAGGGGCTGGTTCAACCTGAGCGCTCAGGAGATCCAGCCTTTGTACTACCGCACGGAGCTGGAGGGCGAGGGCTGGTTTGCAGGCCGCGGGTGTACAGAGGACGTCTGGAATGGAGGCTGCTCTCTGCTGCTGGAGGGACTCATCCCCGCCACACACACGTCTCCAGTTTGTGCCAAGTGTGTGTGTGTGTGTTTCTCGTTCACCCTTGCTTTCTAAGTCTCACAGTGCATCCACAGTACTCTGCTCTGACTCTCTTGCAGGATCTTGTCCCTCCACGTACCCTTGGCGCCAAAGACCCTGGTGACCCTCATCTTCAAGCCGTCCGCCGGGATCACAGTGTCCCTGGAGCTGAAGACGACAGACGCCAGTCTTTGCACGCACATGGACGTCCAGGATGTCAAACGTGAGTTTCTTAGAGTCCATACCCGTGATGCCCAATGTAGTTTAGAAATATCCAACGGCCCCAATGCTTCGCAACACAAAGGTTTTCATCAGATTTCTCCCTTCCTGGGTTCTATATTCTATGTTTCCGCAGCTAGCGTCACGTCTCCTGTGGACGAGGGGCTCCAGTTGGTGAGCCAGTTCTCTCAGCTGTGCGGCAACCCGAGTCCAGATGGCTGGACTGTCGGGTAAGGCGTTCTTAGCAGCCGAGTTAACCGCTAAGTTAATGGCTTTCGTTATTAAGTCTGTCTCCCTCATGTCACCGCGGGCAGGTGTGCACAGTTGGAGCTCCGCGGCTGTGCTCTCAGGGAAGTTTGCGTCAGCATCCAGCGGGACGGCCCGCCTCAGGACACGCCCTTCAGCTGCAGGGTGGGAGAAGTCATGGTGAGCCAGACGGGTTCAGCTGCTTTAACGCCATAACTGTGTTCATTCACTGGAACTCGCACGAGTAAAATACAGGATTTCCACTTCAAATGCCTCGCCCAGCCGCCAAATCCTACACGCATTTAAGCAATAAGGTACGAGAGGCAGTACTGTATTGTCAATAATGTACTGTTCAAGGGCGTTGTTAGGCAAACCCTTGAACTGTACATTATTGTAGATACAGTACTGCCTCGAGTACCTTATTGCTTTTATAATACGGTTGCCTTCGACATTATAAATAGTAAGCTGCCTTTCAGCACAAAATAGTTGTAGCCACCAAACGTTGTGTATCGCATTTCAGTAGCCTGGAGAAAATAGTCCCCGTATGTAAATGTAAACAGGCTGTTGCTCTCACTGCTTCTCTGTCCGTCTTTTCTTCGTCACTTTTTTCCCCTTCATGATGTTTAGTTTAATTAGACGTAATTATCTCTCACTGGAAATCATCACGATTTTGCGATTAGCTATCAAACCCTTTTCATTCCTCATCTTAGTTTCCAGTTTTACGCACTCGCTCCCCGCTCACTAGTCTGCTCTCAGAGCGTTATCTGCTCTGCTCTCCCCTCGCCGCCATTATTCACCGCTGACATTCTCATCAAAAGTCATTCCCCCCAAAATATAAAAGTTTACACGAAACATGTTTGTTTGAAATGACAACTAACGGTCACGCAAAATCAACCTTATTACTGTTATTTTGAGTGCACACTGATATGGAACGCTCTGGTAAATGTAAACAGGCGTACAGTACATTATGGCTCAATACAGTACACCCCGTGACTCACTCTCAACCAATCAGAATGCTGGATTTCATCTACCCGTATTATGAAAGTAGATAAGAAATCCTCTCTCTCTCTCAGCTCTTGGACGTAGCCGATCAGCATGTCCCCCCTGACCTGGTTCAGGGCTTGTGCGTCTACGACGTGGTGTGGCTGCGCGGCGCCGGCACCTCGCCAGAGTCTCCCTCTCCCAGCCTGCTTTTTAACGCCACCCTGCGCTGGGAGTACCCGACGACGCTCGCACGCCACTTCCGGGTGCACTGGCGCCGGCTGAGGGGACCCGATCCCAGGATCCCCCCGGGTCAGCTGGCTCTGGTGGGCCGGGCGTACTCTAATCTTTTCAGAGTGACGGAGCTGGCGGTGCCGGAGGCGCCCTGCCTGCTGGAGCTGGTGGTGGAGCCGGTGAGCAGGAAGGGCCTCCCGGTCCCAGAGAGCCACTGGGGAAGAAGAAGCCTCAGCTACACAGAGGCTGTAACACAATGACTCAATGTAACCGCTTAGCAAGCCGCTTCTCCTCGTTACGCTATGGTGCTGCATTCATGACTCCGATGTCAAATTCAACGTTCCCAAGTCTGTTTTTGACTCCTGAGTTATAAAGAGAACGTTTTAGACGGTCCACTATGGCGCTGACAACCCCTCCCCCACCCACTTTTAAACCTGAACGTCTCTACAGATTTAGATTTAGGTGGAGGAAAAGTGGAGCTATTGACCAAAAAACCTGATGAACACGACGCTAATGTGCTTGAGTTATTGTGTTTTTGCTTTGTTTCACAGACTTTAACCAATCCCAACTGCATGTACTATACGCCCTACCAACGCCTTTTAATCAGGGCTATGAGGGCACGTGTAAACTAGCAAGTGTGTCTTAAGTTCCCTGAATTAGATGTCAAGAGGGAGATGAGAAGATTGTCACCAGTATCTCGAATGTATCAGGAGTACGGGGTAACACTTATTGCACAACAATGACAAAAAAACTAAAGATTTACTTTTCCAAATATACTATTTCTTTCTTCTCGTATGTATGTTAATTTCGTTTGTTTCTTAAAAACTATGTTCATGCAACATCAACACGATTAGATGGAGTCAGACAATACATATCACAAAGTGACATTGTTCACAATGTTCTTCAAAGAGTTTGACTGTCACATCATCAGAATACAATAAACTACAACATGTGATCATTGGGTGGGGGATATTTCTCCTCCACCACCATCCTTCACCCAAATGTAGTATTCACACATCAAAGGCTGCGTCCCAAGCCTCTTAATTGCATCCCCGTTCCCCTCACTTGCATCTGCAGCGATGCATGGAGAGACTCAAGGAAACCAGGAGAGGAAACGAGGAAATAAGTTTTAAGAGAAATGAGACATCCTTTCCTCTGAAGCGTCATGTGAAGCAATGTCTTTTTCTGAGGACGGCGGGTCAGCTGATCACATCTGGATCAGCGGTCTGTCGGCTTCAACAGCTGGAGTTTGTGTCTGCGCACGTGATCAGTGTACGTATAGACAGTTATCACTGTACTTGTACTAATAAAACCAATAGAGACAGTTATCACTGTACTTATACTAATAGAGACACAGATGATCATCATTGTACTAATAAAGACATGTTTGTCATCACTGCCACATGAGATGTTTTCTCTCTGTTTCCTGTTGAACTGCATTCAGTATTTATTGTGGTCTGTTTCCTGCTTATACACGCAGGACAGATTTTTACCGGTGGAATGCTTTTGTCTTTTTTATGAATTCAATTCTGACTGACGTCATTAAATAAAATAAGATTTAGGTTTCTCTTTAACACTGGACTAAATGTATTAGGCTCAATGTTTCAGGCGAAATTGAAATGACAACTCAAACGTCATGTGACTGAAAATAATGATTGATGTAAAAAGTATTTCCTCTGACTTTTATGGATATAATTAAAGTTATTGCGGGAAATAACAGATCAAGAAAAGACTTCTTTCTAAAATGAAGAAAGTAGTTTGTGGTTCAGACCTACAATGAACATTTTAACCAGATGGTGAATCAGAAAACAAATCACTTAAGTTTAATCTGTGATCCGTCTTCGTTCTAGTATGAAATCTGTCCGATCTGCAGCATCCAATCAAATAACTGATCAATGAGGGGGCGTGTCGGCCACAAACATTTCCTGGAAGCTCGCTCTCGGCTCCTCAGAGATCCCTCCTGACAAATAGGCCCAATCCCAATGTCCACTAAAGCCTTAAGCCCTGAACCCTCAGGGACTTACTGACGTCATGTTAAATGGTGCGGACTGAGAGAGTGCGTCAGTGAGGGTGGAGATCGGGATGGGGCCATAGAAATTGGACAAACCAGGTGCATCATGGTAAAGTAATAACACTTCTGCAATTAACATTTGCGGAGCCCTTCGTTGAACAAAGAAGAAAACACTGCAGCATTTACAAAGAAAAAGTGCTTTTATTGATGTTATGGCTGAAAAGTACACAGATTATTACTGTAACCACAGCTGTACGATGTGTTTTGGTTTAGCAGAGGGTGGAATCTTTTATAAAAAAGGTCATTCTGATTGTCAGAGCCATTCCAGCTGGCGTCACAGTGGGCGGTGGATCACACCTGCTGGGTGATCACACCTGCCGGGTGATCATCCTCATCATCTGCAAGGCCATCGGTCCCTGGTCTGAGGGAATCTGTGACGACAGGAAAGAGAAAAGTTCTTGTTGATTCTTTCACCGTTTTATAGAACTAATGTTACTTACAGTCTCAGGTCAGGAGAAATGACTGAAATCCGGAGCATCTTAGTAGCCGAGTGGTCACACCGCTATATCACCACGACGTCCTAAAGTGCATGTCAGCTGATCAAAGAGCTGATTGGCTCTTAGTGAACTTTGTCTAGTAGTTTGTAGTTTTTGAGTTTGGCATTTTGGATGTTGCAATCTTGTCTTTTGCAACCAGAAGTGAGACCAGAGGGCGGAGTTAAATACAACCAAATTAACTTCCATGAATTAAAAAAGAAACTACCAGAGGAGTCTCTCCATGCAGGTCAGTAGAGAGAATGGAAGTTTAAGACACTTCTGCAATGGCTTCTCTTTTCAGATCAACATGTTTCCACCATTATTTAATGCTAAATGTTGACTTGTGGTTAATAATAAAAAGGTTATTAATATAGCAGCAATTACAAAGTGCTTGACACCTTTTCAGCCAGTGTCTTACCATGTGACCGGCTTTGAGGATCCAGTAGAAGGCAAAGTTCTTATAAGTCTTGCAGAAGGCTCCGGTGACGCCCGGGGAGGTGGGGTCATCCAGCGGGGTCCACCTGAGGTCGTTGAAGCCGGCGAGCCCCTCCCACTTCAGTCTCTTCACCCACAGCTCCTGACCTGTGACAGGAAGCAGAGACCCTCTCTTTTCAACATGTGGACGCGTTTAGACCGGTGATGCTAAGAGGTAATACACAGAGTACGCTACCCATGGTGTCCACTATGAGGTCCAGCTGTCCGTTGTAGACGGTGACGTTGACTCCGGCGGTCAGCAGCTGGTCCACCACGTCCACCACGGGCTTCATAAAGTCTCCTGCCATGTTGCTGAACACTTCCTCAGCCTGGCCTGGACAGACAGGAGGGGGACAAGCATATAAACGACAAAGGAAAGAAAAATTATTTTTAGGGACAAAGCCCACCGTCGAGGTACGGTACCTCCCCAGGTGACATTCCGGGGGATAATGCCCAGTTTCTTCCTGATTGGTCCGTTCATCAGCTCGCTCAGCGATTGGCCGTGGAGCGGTCGGACATGGCGACGCGCCTGCAGAGCTGGTGGAGACGGAACATTTGAGTTAAAACGGGAAAAATTCAGTCAAATTGGGTTGTCAATGCAAGCGACGTACAGATAAAGTTTTCTCCCGCCACAGACGCGCGTCTCTCATCCGGCTGCTGGGTGAGGATGTTGTAGAAGTTCACTCCATTGGTGTTCTGAAGCGAGAAAAAACAAATACAAGACCACGTCAAACCACATGAGCCATGAGTGCTGCGAGGAAATCATACTTTAAATACGCAATGTGGGGAAAATTACTCAGAGTGATCTCGGCCTTTTTAACTCTCAGTACATACGCCGCCGCCTTTATAAAGGACGTACTGTTGCATGCGGGTTGCATTCAAGTGGCACGTACTACTTCATAAACATGGCACCTTGAACTTTGACCCTCTTGCTGCTGCTCAAAGGGATTGTGGGTCAGAATAGCCAGACAAGCTATGCTGGCTTGCACACTGAAAAATGCGACCGGATGCAAATCCTGGTGTTTTTGGCAAACTGCATCTGACATCCTATGTATGAAATGCACTTATAAAGATAAAAGGCCCGTCTCAAATATAAGCCTGTCCCAACTAGTGAGTAATATAATTGATTTCCTTGCGTGGCACCAACCTGCTCCACCACCGTCTCCACCACAGACCACAGCTCGGTGGCTTTCTGAAACTGCTGCTGCTCCACCGCTTGCTTCACGTCGTCCGCCGCACTGCTGACGTCCTTCAGGCCGAGATCATCCAGCAGCGACTGCCAGCAGAGAAGCCTCAATCAGATGGAAGCTCAGCAGATTGTATTTTTTAACAGAAACTCAGTTTGTTACTCACAGTAGTGTAGAGGTACGGCCCCCAGGTCATCACAGAGTCTGTGGAGGAAGCAGTCTGGTCATTTTTTCCTCCATAAAGATGAACCCTCAAGCTCCGATAATGTATTCAACCCTCTTCATGTTGAGCTGTGATTGGACATTATTAGGTAATAACCTCAAACTCACCAAACTCCCTTTAAAAATCTGGCGTTTTAATTTTCCTTTTGCCCTGGGCAAATACTACACCCCTTGTTGAGCGTATTCTACAACAGGTTGCCTTCTGTCGGCCTCGTCTGGGAACTTCGGCTTCAAAACATCCAGTTTTAAAAACACTAAATAAAACAAGTCCATAACTTCCTGATGGTTCATTTTACTACGTAAAAGGGATTTTGCCGTTCCAAATATACAGATACTCGGCATTCCAGTTTATATTTGTGAGCACGTACGGTTTGTGGCACAGATCTGACGGATACTGACCGAGTGGGGAAATCCAAGAGTCCCCAAGTGCCACACCAGCAAAGTTGCATTTCACCGTCCCTTGTGCAATGGCCTGGACAGATAAGACACACCAAATAAAAATAAAAAACACCAATTTCTTTGGAACTCTTTCAATCGGAGCGATGAACACCAATAACAAACTACAATCAGCAAAGCCCAGATCATTTGGGATGCAGTTGATTGTTCAAAGAGGCAACTAAAAATGTTTCCTCTCCGAAAAAGCATAACATTGACTTTTTACTTCCACTTCTCCAGAGAGAGAGAAGAATAAGAGCATTTTGTTTGCCTACTCATCATGGATGAGGGACTTTTCACGCGTCACAGACCTGTCACGAGGGAAATGTTGGAAAGAGAAGCAACACTCACCTTGGTGAGTTCCAAGGAGATAGCGGCCGCCATCTTGCCTCCGTATGACTCGGAGAAGATGTAGAAGGGGACGCTCTGCAATTAATGCAACAGATTTTTTTTTAATTTTTTTTTTAAAGCCACTCATACGGAAGACTATAATAAAGCAGCAGTATACAAAAAGGAATACTTCACCGTCAGAAATGACAGTTTGTTCATCAATCACTAACCCTGCATTTCCCCCAAATTCTTGAGTAAACTAATTTTTCTTGCATGCCTCACGATACAAATATACATTTTAGGGGTGAAGTATTCCTTCAACAGTTCACTCTTTTAGCAAACAGGCTACAGAGGGAGCAGTAAGATAGTGAGGTTAGCTAACTTGTTAGCCCTGCGCTAGTCCTGAATTGTTCTGTTTTCTTCCAGACTTTTCAGCCACTTGTTCTTCATCCTCACTGTGAGGGACAGACTATGCAGCTTATAATGTTGTTCAATAAAAAATAAAAATAATTTTTTTTGAAATAAATAAATGTAAACCTAGCTAGCAAACATATGCAGCCTAGCCAGGTTGTATCTAATATTACAATAACCTGCCTTTCCAAATTGTAAATAGTACATTTAATCTTTCTAACATGATCAAATATATTGCTTCCCTCCAAAAATGGCAGTTTTTAAAAGTTTGGGGCAATTCAAATCTACATGTTTGGAGCATTCAAACTCGTTTTACAAAGAAATGGGAGTCCCAAGGAACACGGCAGCTGTTTTATTTTATGCATTTTTGTTGTTGTTGTAGTAGTTGTAGTATTATATGATGTCCTGGCCGAGTGAAGCGCAGTGCAGCGGACATACCTGGAACTCGGCCTTCCCTGTAAAGAAGTGCTGGAGCAGCACCAGCATGTCGGAGGCCACCGTGGCCACATCGGTGGCATATCCGTCCGGCCGGTCGGTGTAGCTGAAGCCAGTGCCCACGGGGTTGTCTACGAACAACACACTGGCTGCCTGCACCTGAACCCGCCAACACACACACACACTATACATGTCAGCATGTTGACCTGTACTTAAGCCAAGGCTGTCCTTAGCCAAATACATTATTAGTTGACAAACTCATGAGTTTCTCCACAAAGAATCACACAAAAGAGCCACATTTAATCTTGCGTAATCTTTTTTTTTTTTTTTTTTTTTTAAATCTAGTGTACTCTTCTTGCTGGCTTCCCGAATTTTACCGGCCCAAACTTTAAGGCCCACTTCTGAGTGTTAAAAACGGCAGAGAAACACTTTCCCATATAAATGAAAACAAATAAAATGAACTTTGTAAATTACTATTTTTATTTTATTTAAACTCAACTATTTGGCAGTACCACTGCGACCCACTAGATGGCACTCTGGGACCAATAGAGGATTGCGACAATGCAAGGCTATTAAATGAATGCTGGGACACAGTATTGAGT
This sequence comes from Taurulus bubalis, assembly GCF_910589615.1. Classification (NCBI taxonomy): domain Eukaryota; kingdom Metazoa; phylum Chordata; class Actinopteri; order Perciformes; family Cottidae; genus Taurulus; species Taurulus bubalis. Next base: position 3,500,795 of record NC_136605.1, read on the forward strand.
TACAAGGGTATGACGTGTGCTGTGCTGTGGAACGGGAGCTGCGATGTTGGAGGGATGACAGCAGGGCGGCGCTAGAGATACCAAAATAATAGTTGTGGAATTGTAATAAATGTCAAGGTTTCTTTACATTAATGAAAGACATCTTGTGCAAACACAGGAGCCAACTAGAGCAGGCCTGGCCAACCCGCGGCTCCCGAGCCGCATGCGGCTCTTTGCCTGGTTTCATGCGGCTCTTGCGTTCATATCGAAGTTTGTGTTTTTTTTAAAAATCTTTTTATTGATTTTGCAAATACTTTAGACCACTGGTGTCGAAATCAAGGCGCGACGGCTTGAAAGCCATGAAATCGCGGACCCGTTTTCAGTCATTTGCGGACCCGTTTTCAGTCCGTCAGGACGGTCATTTTACATGGGCAAAAAAAAATAAAAAAATCCTGTGCTTTTATTTTGAAGGTTTTTTTTAATGCGGCAGAGTGCAATTTATTCAATTTCAGTCATATTGATGTCATGTGTTGTAACTCTGTTACGTTGTTCATTCTGGTCACATGACATCTATTCTTCTGTCCATCCGGGGAGAGGGATCCTCCTCTGTTGCTCTCCTGAAGGGTTCTTCCTGTTTTCCCTGTGAAATGGTTTTTACTATCTTTATTTGGGGAGTTTTTCCTGATCTGATGTGAGGTCCCGGGACAGGATGTTATTTGTACAGATTGCACATTTTAATTTGTAATTTTGGGCTGTATAAAATAAACTGAATTGAATATTCACACACTCCTCAATGCTGCGTTCACAACACACTTTACTTGCGTGAGTTTACACATCGGACTATTTGTGATAGTTTGCTATGATGTGGCTCTTTGCAGTAACACAGTAAAAAATGTGGCTCTTAGTCTCTGACTGGTTGGCCACCCCTGAACTAGAGGTTCTATGATCGTGACTTCTTTTAGCCTCCGTACACAGTCTGCAACTTTGGACACGAGTGCCGAGGGCTCCTTCAAAACTCTTAGAACTTACCCAGCTCGTCTTTCTGGGCTTTAGGTCCCCGTCCAAAGGCCCGATCTCTGCAAAGTTCCCAAAGCCACTTCCTGATCCTCCTGGTCCACCCTGAACACACACCAACATTAAAACAGCAGAGGGGCTGTTTAATGTATACTTTTAAATGACCTATTATTTCAGATTTCCTGAAGAATACATTAAATACAACCATGGTATTGGATAGATAAAACCATACATCATCATGCAGAGCACAAGTGATACAACTCTTTTACCCAGGCGGCTCGTTCCGGGTCCTAACAGCACATTAGTCAGTTACTCTGCACATGAAAATAGACGCAGCAGAGCTGTTGCTCATTCAACCATAGTTTAGTGGTCTCAGCGTTTCACTTCCACATTATATAAGGAAATCAACCAACATAGACTTAAAACCTGCTCCAGTTTGTCTTTTGGTTTCGCATATAGTTTGAAAAACAAGATACAGTATGAGAATCGGTTATGTGCTTCAGATAAATACTTTTTCTCCCCCAGAATGCAACTTAATAGCATCTTTTTTGGTGAGACTGCTTTCCTGGTAAAGTCAGGGTTCATACATATTTTGACCAGTGGATTTCCATGACTTTAAAACAAATTTCCATGACCAAACATTTTGTGAAATTGCTGTGTAAACATGAAAAAGTGAGTAAATGTAGTATTTAAACTAACAATGACACTTCCAAAGCATACAGTAAACCTTAAATGACACAAATGAATGAGACAATAGTTTGATTAAAAGAATAAACATTTATAAAGATGCCGGTATGAATGCCCGCTTATATTTTGAGCGTCTTTTTTTAAAAAGCATATAAATTATTGCAAACTCAGCGTAAATGAACGTCATGAACACATGAATATAACACATTTACATGACTTTTCCAAAACTTTTGGGGATTTTATTTCTTTCAAGGACTTTTCCAGGCCTGGAAATAACCATTTTAAAATTCCATGACTTTTTCCAGGTTTCCCATGCCCGTAAGAACCCTGTACAGTGCAAGTTGTTGGCAGTGATGAATGCTCCTACCTGGAGCCACAAGACCAGAGGCAGGGCCGGGCTGTCGGCGCAGTAGAGCCACCAGAACATGTGGGCCCCGTCCCGCACCTCCACGTAGCTCCAGGCTTCCTTTCCGGTTGGGGGACGAATGGAGAGCACTGCACGCGGGACGCACGCACGCACACGCGCACACACACACACACACACGTTTTATAAACTCGGTGTTCGGTTCCCGTAGTACTTACAGTTTGTAAACAGATACAAGGCGCGTATCAAAACACAGACGTCAAAATGAAACGCGCAGCTGAGTCAAGGAGTCCCATTACGCGTGACGTCAGTCCGCGAGACATAATCACACCTGTGTGGGAGAGAAACGCCAGGATGAAGCACCAGCCGCAGGCTGCCGCTGCTGTCAGCTGCATCTTTGAAGCTGTGAGGTTCGTGTGAAGCCTGGGACGAGGTCGGCTTCTGCTCTGTGCGTCTTTATTGCTACAAGAAATCACGTGATCACACGCATGGTCAGCTGACCGATGTTTCTCTTCCGCTCTCTTTCAAATGTACCTGGCTATGTTGCTCGGAATTGTCGGTGGGGACCGGAAACACTGGGTTAATATCTGAAAAAGGTTTATTTAAAAACCTATAAATACATAGGTAAAGTGGGAATGTAAGCTTGTAGAAAAAATATGTTTTTTAAAGGCTTTCTGCTTACCAAACCAATACCTGAATCACCTAAACTAGTTAGAAACTATTATTATAGGCTCAAGCTAGCCACTAAATAAAACATTTCTAATGAACTACACTTGATTCATTAAACTCAGCGTGTTGTCGTCTTTTGTATCGACCCTGTCTGTGTTGTTAATCTGCCTCCACGCCAGAGGGCAGTGTTGTGGAATAGTTGCCATTTAGAGAAGGGCACTGCCTCCAACTACGAGCAAGACCACACTTCTGGCTGAACGTTGGCCCTTCGAAATAAAAGCATGACAGGATAAAGTACACCGGTAATTAGATTTTAAAGTCACCAGAAAATATCCGTTGATAAATACATGTTATATATTGTATGTGTTGCAAAAATACCTAAATACAAATTAGTATTATTAATTAGTAATAGTAGCTTTATTATTGTTGTTGCATTGTTTCCAAAAGAGCAGACTTTTAGGATGATGCAAATTCTCTTTGAATGAGTTAATTCATCTAGCGACATTTTAATATTTGTTTTTGCATTTACCATGGTACGTACTCAATTTATCATACGCCATAACGTTAGTAAATGTGAAAGAGAGGCCAATAACGGGATGAGTTCTCGTGACTCTATCGACGACTCGACACTCTTATTCTGAAAGTCCCGATCGGAAATACCAGTCCTGTTGCAGGCGGAACACACGAGCGGTTGTGTGTGTGAGGTCCGTAACACCGGCATGGCTGCCCACAGTAACAACTTCATCCGCGTGCGCTTGAACTTCGACTACCCCCCGCCGGCCGTGGTGGACTGCCGCATGTGCTGGCTGCTCGTGGACCTGAACACGTGCCGCGTGGTGGCGGACCTGGAGAGCGTCATCAGGGAGAAGTTTGAGTTCGGCCGCGGCAGCATCCTCAGCCTCTTCGTGGAGGACTGCTACCTGCCGCACACGGAGAGCGTCTACGTAGTGCGGGACAACGACAGCGTCAGGTGCGCGTGCTTCTGCTACCGTCATGCACTGCGCTCGTGGCAGTTCTCAGGTCTGCTCTAACAGGGCACCTCAGGGTGCAGGGGCCCCAAGGCGAAGGCGAGCAGGGAGCATCCTCTCTCATTCGCAAAGATAACTTCCGCCCGAAAGCCCTTGTTTAATTGTTAGTTGCACATTATCTCAGGGTTTTATCTTGAAAATCTAGGTCAACACAGAGCCCATTTAAGATATTAGGATGTTCTGATGTATATCTGGAAATAAAATAAAAAACGGACCTACAATGCAAATGTGAATCTGTAAATCATATAAAGATGTAACAAACAGAACAGGCAGCGATGGTAAAATACTGGTTTCTGTGCCATTTAAAAAAAACAAAAACGAATATAAAGAAAACAGGCGATAGATCGATGAATACTTTATTTATCCCCGAGGGGAAATTCGTTTGTCACAGTAGCAACAAACAGACGCAACAAATAAATAACAGAACAAATTAAATAAAAATAAATAAATATAACAAAAAATATCAGAAATGCTAAATACTCAATATATATACAACAAAACAAAACAGTAAAGCGTAATAATTTAGGAAATGAAACAATAAAGAAAGTCACCCCAGCCTTAAACTAAGACCAGGTATATCATCAGAAGGCAACAAGGTTAACCTGGCCTTGTGGAGGCAGTGGGAATGCATTTGTATTTATTTTTATAATGTCGCTTTATCAAATTTGATATTTTGACAAAAGATGTCTAAACTCAAACTTCCCATCTTTTCCCAGGACTGCGAAGTGTTCATGTGACATTCCTCCCGTCTGCAGGTGGTCTCATTAGCAAAGCCTGAGACCCCACTGACTGGGACACTTATATCCTCAGTCAGGACAATTAGTGCACAACTCTAATCTTTAAATACACATACGTCACTTTAATAGCATACTTGTCTTCACATACTCGTTAATTTTTTTTTGTAATCATATTTTGTCTTTTACTATTGCACCGTGTTTACTGCGCACCAATCAAAAAGCCGAGTTTCCTGTATGGTAAATAGCAAATGGACCTGTACTCATAAATCGCTTTTATAGTCTTCCGACCACTTAAAGCGATTTAACACCATCAATTCACACACTGATGGCAGCGGCTAAAGTGCCACCTGCTCATCAGGAGTAACTAACAATCACACACACATTCATACACTGTATGCACAGCTACTGGAGCAATTTGAGGTTAAGTGTTTTGCCCAAGGACACATCGACATGGGCTAGCGGAGCCAGGGATCGAACAGCCGATCCTCTGATTGAAGCACGACCCCGCTCACCACTGAGCCACAGTCGCCCTATGTGTGACGTACTTGGCAATAAACCTTTTCTAATTCTGATTCCTCGTCTGCCAGGGTGAAGGTGGACCGTCTGCCCCAGGCGAACGGGCTCAGCAGCTGTCCAGATGCTTCCAGCGAGAGCTGCAGAAAGAGACAGAGACCCGTAGAGGAGGAAGGGCCGGGAGAAAATGGAGTGAGTAAAAAGAAGAAGAGGAAGAAGAAGGGCGAGGAGAGCGTGGAGAGCGAGGAGACGGCGGTGAGAGACACCAGGCCGGCGTCAGGTGACAAGAGGAGTGAGACGACACAAGAAAAGAAGAAGAAAAAGAAGAAGAAGAAACGAAAGGATGCAGAGGGAAAAGTCCCGACCGTCACCGCCAAACCTGCTGCTTCTCCCAAAAAGTCCCCAGTTAAAATCCCCCAGAAGTCAAAACCACAGAAGGTGTCCTCTTCAGATTCCAGCAGCGAGGAGGACGAAGCCCCCAGAAGGCCGGCTGCCCAAGAGCCAGCACCCAAAACGCCCTCCTCCACCCCTGCTGCCTCCAAGACGCCCCCAACCACCAAACCCACCAAGAAAAAGTCTCGCCCTCCTTCGCCGTCCTCCTCAGAAACCTCCTCCGACGAGGCCACCGTTGTAAAAAGCCCGCCAAAACCCACCTTCAAGACCCCCAAAGGAAGAACGGGCGCAAACTCAGAATCTCAGCAGGCTCCTCCCACCCCCGGGTCCGCAAACGGCGGCGCGCAGAAACGAGCGGCGGCGGCGGCCCCTCGCAGTAGCTCTGACTCGGACAGCGAGGAGGAGATCAAGCTGGTCATCCGGCGGCCGGCGCCGCAGCCGGGTCTCGGCGCGGGCCGCGGCAGTCCGTCGCCGCCTTGGGGCCGCGGGCGAGGACAGAGCGGGCGTGGCGGGTTCGGAGAGGAGAGAGGACGGGGACGGGGGGCCGGCAGAGGAGACTTCCGAGGAGACTTCCGAGGAGGTGACAGAGGAGGCGTCAGAGGGCGCGGCAACGGTGGATTTGGGTTCAACTACGGCGGCGCCAGGGAGCCGTCCTGCCAGACGGATCAGCTGACCAACATGTCCGTGGTCCTCCAGGTCTGTACTGCATGCGTCTGTCTGTACTGCAGGATGCTATCGCTTTTGCCTCTGTCACATCACACTATCATCATCTCATTGGTTTTCATGGAAACACGGCCGTTGCATTAGCCATTAGCCATTAGCCGTCCATTAGAAATGCTGTGTGTGTGATGCAATAATCTCTCCCGGGTTCTTGTGCGCAGAACGGAGCAGGAGGAACCCCCAAACGGGACTACGGCTCCATGCCGCTGCTCGCCGCCCCTCCACAGGTGGGGCAGAAGATCGCCTTCAAGGTGAGTCTCGTCTTCTTCACCTCAGTGTGTCTGCTCTGTTGTTGACGCCACACGCCTACATGCTAACCTGTTTTTAGCTTTAATTCATTCATTTATCCCAAAGAAATTTTGACTGTTTTTTTTTTCTCTCCAAGTTTTCTTTTATTAATTTAACCGGTTGCTTTTATATATTTTCACAAATCCAACAAGTTTGCATACATAAAGCGGTAAAGAGGTGACTGGCTAGCAGCTAGCATGTTCCCGGCTGGCTAGCGCATTAGTTAGCACAAAGCCCGCGCGGCTACAGCCGTTCACCAACTAGTCCCGTCGTCACCGAGCTTCTAGGATACAAATATATTTCTGAAGATATGTGCGCATGCATTTAAAATGTTTGCCACTGTTCTAATTACCAATAGGTAAAATGCTGTTTTCACGGGAACTTTTCTCATCACATTTAATGTATTTACAGCAAGTATTCAACCATATTTATCATCTGACTTTGAGTCTAGTTGTAAGCTGTGTGTGTGTGTGTGTGTGTGTGTGTGTGTGTGTTTACAGTTACTGGAGCTAACTGAGAACTACAACCCAGAGGTATCAGAATACAAGGTGAGTGACATCATCCCTGATAATGAGGTGTTCTCTCAGGCTGGAAAGTCCCCACACCACTGACCGACCACGTCGCTGTGCTTCTTTCAGGAGGGGAAGATCGTGAGCTTTGACCTCACCACCAAACAGATTGAGCTGCTGGTGCTGAACAACTCTCGAGGTAGGGAGCATTTCACCACTGACACATACAATATAAATGGAATTTAAAAATAATAATTAAAAAGCCTCAAGATTTCCTTCCAAAACGCGAGTCAGAAAGTTCTGCATGTAGTGCTGGATGGAAACATGTTCTCACTGCTCATTTAAAATGCAACGGACGGAGCAGATGTCCCAACTTTGTGCCACACATGTGTAATGACCCGTAACCCGCCGCTCCTCCCTCAGCTCCTGTAGAACCCGGCAAGTTCGACCTGGTCTACCAGAACGCGGATGGCTCGGAGAGCGTGGAGTATGCCGTGTCCAGAGGCTCTCGGGTGAGCCGACGCAAATTTAAAGGAACAGTGTGTGGGGTTTAGGTGGCTCTATTGTGTATATATAATATGTGTTTTCATTTATTTTTATAATCACCTAAAAATGTGTGTGTGTGTGTGTGTTAACTGAGCATGACTCAGTCAAAAGAGAATACTGGGTTATTGGCATGATGAGATATATATATATATATATATATATATATATATATATATATATATATATATATATATATATATATATATATATATATATATATATATATATATATATATATATATATATATATATATACACACACACACACACACACACACACACACACACACACACACACACACACACACACACACACACACACACACACACACACACACACAGAGCTCGGGAATTACATGTTAGTAGCTTAAAGAAGAAGACCCAACATTAGTTCCGATGATTTTAACACGAGTAACACACACAGAGATATGTGTGTGAGATATATATATCTATCTCTCACACACGTACATCAGTCAATAACCCTGTATTATCTTTTGACTTTCCGTGGTGTTTTATTTTGTTTTACAGACAAACATCAGTGGGATGATTGGAAAATTCCCATATGAGTTAAATCTTATTAAAAGTTAATTGAAGGGACAATTTGGTCCCTTTCATTCAAACCGGTCCCAGTGTGCCAGCTTAGTCCCTAGAGTGCCTTATCAAATAACAGCGGGCCTACAAAGGGTGATCTGTGTGGGTCCCTTACAGTCACACTGTTAGTCAGCAAAAGCAGTTGGAGCCAAAGCCTTTCTTTTGTCTTTGAGCCCAGGCTTTAGCCCCATCCCTCTACTTTGACTGAGCGTATTCACCCAGTGATCCCTCCCTCTTTCAGGTACTCATCCAAACCGGATGAGTAACTGAATAAAAGCGTTGCATGCAGAGAGCAGCGGTCGTTAGTCTGTCGGTTGTTTGCCAATAATATCAGCGCTGATCCTTTTAGAGTCTTTGCGTAACCGCGGTTAAAGTAATGTCTTCTCTTCCTCCCACAGGTGACGGAGCGCTGGGACTCCCTACTGGAACCAAGGCTGATCATTTAAATGCCACCAAACGGGGGTTTTGGTCCATCCTCTCGTCAACTTGTTCTCCAGCGCCGAAGTTAAACTGAGGAGTCACTTCTGTACGTCGCATGACGGCAAAGGGATATGGTTGTTCATGTCCCTCTTCTCTGTCCTTCAAAATAAATCATCACTTTACGCAAAAGAGCTATTGCACCTGAAAGTATTGACACATGTTATAATGGTTGCATTTTAATTGGGGCTGGATATGAAATGTATTTTTTTTTATGTCAGTTGAATGTGTGAGTGCTTCCAGGATGGAGGCATAATGGTTTTATGTTTTGTAAAGTGATGTGACTGGGATATCAGTTTTGTATGAACTGTTTCTTTTCTAATAAAACACTTGCATAATTAAAAGTGGAAATGTTTACTCATTTCTCCCAGGATAAGGGGGAAAAATGGTAGGATTTAGCACAACTAGATAATAGTGATAGGACAAACTACGAATGAACCAAAACTATATTGGATTCAAATTGTATACAAGGTTTTATATATATATATATATATATATATATATATATATATATATATATAAATAAAACCTTCATCTCCATTTTGCATTGCATTGCAGGCTAAAACTGCACGCTCCAAAATCAAGTGTTATTTGTGTGTGCATACCTACTTTAAAGACTTACTATTGTCACTTTTGTTGTTACTTTGACATGCTATATTCTCAATCAATTATGAAGTAATATCTAATAGTTTTGGGTTAAAAGCAAAACATAACCGCTGTTTAATGTCACGTTTAGCCACACAAGTGACATTTATGGGATAATTTAAAAGTAGTTCAACAGTAGAAGAGAATATTTATTTACGTCGTAAGTATTTATTATTTATTAATTTTAAGAAATGGACTTCCACACAGTTCTTACTCGTTGCTTTTAGGCGCTTGGTAATGCACCTGGAATCTGGATTATTTATCAGCGGTTGGCTTGTGACGAAACGCCTCGTACCCTGCTCGTAAATCATCGTCCTTTTCCGTAACTTCACGCGCATCTCCAACTGGCGCTGCTGCTTGTGTCACAGCGGCGGCGGCGGCAGCGGAGCACGGCGGGAACGATCATGGCGACCGCCAAAGCGATTCTTTAACAGGAAAGAAATACAATACAAAAACCATCCACCTTCCGCCATCGAAGCCAGCTCTAACAATGGAAGGACACGTCGTCCCCGACCAAGACCAACTCTTGCAGTTTCTGAGGAGGCTCAAGGAGGTTTTCGATGTGTGCGACGAGGATGCTGACGGCTTCATCCGGGTGGAGCACTTGCTGGACCTCGGTCTTCAGTTCGGTCAAGGAGACGAGGTGAGAGGGGCTGTTGGGTGGGAACGGACAGACATGTCTGCGGTCACTCAACCGACATTTTGAAACGGTTAATTGTTAACCTGGCGAAAACGGGCCACCTGCATCTCCGTTTCACACGTCACAGGTGTGCTCGAGGCGGTAGCTTCACACGGACTGTTTAGCTAGCCGCTAGCTAGCTTATTAGGTTCGCTGTCCTGTTACATGACAGATCAATAACCATTTAATTATGTTTGTCTGTCTCATGGGTCACACGCTTATTTAAACGGCTGCAGACATTATTGTTATTATATTATTATTATAATAATATTAGCTAGAACTGTATTATTATAAATAACGGTTTCTGCTTATTAACAGTAGAGACAAGGTGACATATTTATGTTATTATATTTTGCCCAAATATCACTGAAATATGAATATAAAACAATTTAGGCACCGGTGTTATAACCGCCTACCACACTGTTGCCTTGCAGTGTTAAATGTACGCACACCAAGTGCTTTTGGTCTTATATATAATAATTATAATAATAATATTAGCTAGAACTGTATTATTATAAATAACGGTTTCTGCTTATTAACAGTAGAGAGACAAGGTGAGAGGGCAAAACATGTTTATTTTCTTACTTGGGACAAATGTCACTGAAATATGAATATAAAACAATTAAGGCAGAGGTATTATAACCGCCTACCACACTGTTACATTGCAGTGTTAAATGTACGCTAACACACCAAGTGCTCTATCCGTTATTGGCCTCATGTGTCTTGTGACTTGTGACATCAGACTGTGATCCAGCACATCTCCACTCCAGCGTGTGCTTCAGAAAACATCACAGTGACTAAAAGCACCAGCGGGGAAACCATTTTTGTCATTGGCTCTTCATGTTAGGAGCTTCTCTTTGGTGCTAACAACCACGCAATGATAATACCGTTTATGTGGTGCTATGTATCATTTTTATACTCTCGGGCCATAGTGGGCAATCCTGCAAATCAATAATAATAAGAAATTCTGCTTAACAGCGATATTAGATTTTTTTATAAGATCTCTGTATTATTTGATTAATTCCCTCAATAAACTGGAAACAAACATTCATATCTAGGTTTATCACCAATAAGCAGTGTATTGACTGATCTCTCTCATGATTAATATTGATATTGAGATGAAGTTGGTGGGAAGTGAAGCAGACAGTCAGCTCCTTAAACTGATATATACTTTTTATATACAGGATTCTTTTATTTATAGTCTGTGGTCAGCTTGATCCAGCCCGATTGAATGTGAGCGACCTTTTGTCTGGTGATTTCAAAAGAAATGAGTTCTCGTCATCTGTAGGTTTGGGCAGTACTTCCCAACGTTATTTTGCTTGTGACCACTTACTATGAAGCAATGTCTCCCTGAGAGCCGGTGCTGCAGGTTTAGAAGTTATGAATACTGTGGTTAACGAGGGATTTTATTCCTCTCTGATTGGCTCATCATTTCAGAGGCCTGGAGAGGGACAATTCACCGTCTGCTCAGTATTGCACCAAAGAATAAACAGCATGTTATGGGATTCAGCAGGATTTAGTTTTTGTCTTGGTTCCCTACCTGGGTCATCATTTTGTGATGCCCTTTGATCCATCAGCCCTGCGTGTGGGCTTTCAGGCTTTCTGTACTCATGCTGGTGCAGCAGCCCACGCCAAACTACCTCGCTGGGTTTCCATGGTGTTTTGCTCAACTTGGATTGAACATTGCAGATGCCATCGTACTGAACCAAGCGGGCAATGTCTCTTTAGATTATTATTGTGAAACACACGGTTGATAAGTTGATCGCTTATGTTGTGAGCAGGTGCAGTAAGGTTCAGGGGCGGAGCCAGACGTTGTAAACATTCGGGGCTCAGCCAAAACCAGGGTTGTCCTCCCCAAGGGAGATTTGTTTTTTGATTTACAGCAAATATGTACTCTAATCTTCAAGACATGTGATAATAGAATATCTAAAACTCTGTACATCAGGGAAACAAATCATCCTGTAGAGTCAGCATCCTATTTTGTATCTAATTGTTCTCCAACTCTCTTCATCTTTCTAGAATCAAAACACAACAAAGAATGAGGAGGAATAGTATTCACTCCATATGTATAACATACATAGGTCGGGGAGGCATTAGGCATAAAAAAAGCATTGCTAGTCCTAAAACCGATTTTTGTTGTTGTACTATTTTGTCTATTTTCCTAATAAAACCTTTACTATATTCATTTGCAGCTCCAGTCAGAGAGACCGAGGGGAAATGACACAGAGTTGAAAGTATTTTAAATACCTAAAAGGATTCAGGCCCCCAGGGACTCCAGATATCTAAATGTTGGATCTGATGTGCCCTTTTGGGGCTGACAGTCCCGGGGTGCAGGAGGCAGTGCCAGGCTCTCAGGTTCAGCACCATGGAGAGCGCACTGCCAGTCGTGCCAGGGCTCTCTGTGTGTGGCATGAACCTGAGGCTATGGGGAGGCACTGGCCTACACTAACTCCTGATTCGTCATCTGATTGCTTATTTCATGATTCTGCTTGCTACTCTACCATTTTATCATATTATAAGATGTGGAGCCAAATACTGTATGTATTTGGCTTTGTGGAAAAGTCTGGTCTGGCTGCTGCGTTTGGACAGATGGCTAAAGAGAGTCGCTTCCAGTTTCTCTGCTCAGTTTCTTGGTCAGCCCATGGATTGTTGACGCAGTGAAAGTATTTTTCTAATGGAATGTAGAGACATATGGAGGAGGGTTGGACATTTGCATATTTTTTAGGGGGCAATTTTTGCCCCCACTGACTGAAATCCAGAGGCATTAAAAAAAAATTGGGGCACTTTTTGAAACTTGTGAAATAACATTTCACCTTTGTTCAAAATAATAAATATACTTATTTAGGCTTACAGTATATGAGCAATTGTCATAAAATGGCAATAATAAGACTATTAGGCAGTTTCATGTTGTATTAGATTATTTCTTTGTGGTTATTTATTGTTATTATTTTTTTTTAACAATTATAACTTTTTATTTTCTTTTTCTATAATTCAAAATTATATTTGTTGATTTATGGATAGATGGATGTGTCTGAATGCCAACATTGTCTCCAGACTGTTTTTCATTCATACCCTTCTGGAAAAACAATCAAACCAGTGGCTGCATGTAAGAGCTGGCCCTGGGAAACATGAACAATAACGTGAAGTATAAACTGGAGCACCATCTTTGTAGTTCATGGAAATTCGCTTCCGAGAAGACTACCACCCGGTTCCTCAACTACATTGCCATATTGTGTTGGAGTAACTGTGTTTAGTCACACTAGGATATTCAGATTACTGTGCAAAACCCGAGCTTGGAAGAGAAATAGATTAAACCCGGTGAAGAAACGTGAATCAGAGGGACAGGAGGCGAGTTCAGTTCTGGACGCACTGAGAATCACAGATAAAGGATGTCTAAATGCGAGAGTAGATTTTCCTTTAAGCTGTCATGGCGGCTGAGCTGAGCACCCCGAACACACTTCTACTAAAAATAACTCAGAGGGATCTGCTGCTCCGTCTTCCTCCCTCCCTCCCGCAGCTCCTCTCATCCCTGTGTTCTTTGTCACCATGGCGACGAGAACTTCCCGAGGAGTCTTATGAGCGGATTGGTCGGTAAATAAGTATTGAAACTCTGCGCCGGTGCCGTATTTACATTTGTGTCTTCTGGAAAACAATGACACATCCAGAAGCATATTTTCAAGTGGACTGCGCCTCTAAAGCTATTGGCTGAAAACTGTGTTTGTTTGAGATGAAGAGAGTCTGTCCACATCCAGTCCAACGTTCCTGTGGCCACAGATGCACATCGACGCTCCACACAACATGTACATTTTGTATTATACGACATTAGAGACATAAACTGAACAAATAGAGTTTCATATGTTTGATATTAAGGGATTCGTTGACACGGGTTCCTGCTTGCCCCACATGAAATGCTCTGGAAGTGTTTGATGTAGCAGTGTTAAGCCTGTGTGATGATGTGACACTGAGCTGTGGGATGTGTGACTGTGTGTGTGTTTGTGTGTGTGTGTGTGTGTGTGTGTGTGTGTGTGTGTGTGTGTGTGTGTGTGAGTAGAGAGAGATAACATGTAGATGTCTCTTTAGCACAGGTTGATCCACAGTATATACTTTGATATATTCATCCAACCCTCTCCCACCGAAGCTCTTTTCAACACCAAAGCCCTTGTCCGACGGTATTCTCCTCCATCTGCTCTGAGCATGACTGTCAGAGTCAGAGTCATAATCTTCTGATGTGTGACAAGCATTGTTCAAACCAAAGGAAATGCCACGTCATCTTGTGAAGAGCGGTTGATGAAGTGGCAGAAATGAGCTTGAGGGGAGCCTGGATGGCGTTGTCAGCAGTGCTGAGTGCGTTGGGAAACATGTCGGCAAATTCATCTTACTTTCTGACACAACTCAAACTAAATAGCACCTGGCACTGCATGTAAAGGTTGACTCCATGTGTGTTCTTTTCTGGGGTTTTCAAATGGAAACGCACAATCAGCTGAACTGGTAACCAAAGTAAGCTAATCAAGAGGGCGATCTATAATGTGAAAGTTAGGACGAGCTGAATGAATGCTGCATGCATACTAAGTGCTCTGCATACAATTAGTGCCGCATGGTAAAATGAGTGCTGCATGGTAAAATTGCATGGTAGAATTAGTGCTTTTGTCAGTGGAGGGCAATATAGCGGCTTCAATTCCTAAAGCCAAAGTGTATATCGATTATATTTTCACTGTGATGAACTTTAAATTGGCAGAAAATAAGCTCTGCGGCAAAAACAAGCGCTCATGATATTCACAGGTTTTTGCTCATCATCTTCACGAACGAACAACACTTTTAGGATTTTTGAATCGAGAACGCTGTTGGCAGAAGTAAAACAACTAGTGTCGTCTCATTTAGCTTCCTGCTGGCAACCACCTTTTATAAGACCTGTCAACGCTTCAAAAGAGGTGTATTTACTAACGTATTTTACATTGTAGAGGAAGACGTTAAAACATCTTTACCTTATTTCAGGCATCTAACCAAAAACCCATTAAAAAAACTCAAAATTTGAGACGAGAGACCTGATATTCTGACTAATTTCCTGGTTTTAGGACTCATTCCTGCAGCATTTTAGGTAAAGATCATTTTATAAAAACAACAACTGCAATGTCAGTAAGCCTGCAGGAAATACTGGGTCACACAGACGCTCTGAATTGTGTTAAACAATTTAACATTGGACACTTAGACAGACTTTCCTGGACATATTCATAGTGTTGTCGTTCTCTAAGTGGATATATGTGTCAGGAATGAAAGCCAGAGAGATTCAAACCAACCAACAGACATTGACGTCCACAGAGCCACGTCACTCGCATGGCTAAATAATCACAACACATTTTAGAGTTACAGGTCTATTTAATATAAGGTAAGGTGGGCTGAATAATAGAGGGTGCAGTATCGTGTTGTGAAGATCTCCTGACGGGCTTCTGTCTCTTGCAGGTGAAGAAGTTAACCATGTACCTGGATCCTAACGCTCATGGGAAGATCAACTTCAAAGACTTTTGCCACGGAGTGTTCGCCATTAAAGGTGAGAAATACATCGGAGATGTAAACGATGCGCCAAAGAGGTTCAGCAGAGAGTTAGCGGTTTAGCTGTTTCCAGTCTGAAGCTAAGCTAACTGCCATTGCTTCATATGTACGTCAAAAAAAGTTAATTAGCGTTTTCCCCCAAATGTTGAACTATTCCTTAAACAGGCGATAACCTTCCTGAGGTGTAATGTACTGTATTTGAGTTTGTTTCTCTCCTTTTCTCTTCTTTTTTTCCGCCCTGCTTTCCTCCTGCAGGTTGTGAGGAGTTCCTGAAGATGGCTGTGGGTCCTCGCAGTGTTCCCTCCAACCAGTCTGTGACCGACAATGGTTACATATACCAGGTACAGTCTGACGCCCTTTAACGTTGAAAGTAACTTGAACATGGATATATTCTCAAGAACATAGTCATAGTTCGCTTTCATGACGCTGTGGTGCATTGTCAGCACGAACACACAGAAAGGTGGGGCTAGGCATGATTCTCCTTCATAGTTGGAGGTGTGTGACTAGATAGTCAGATTCTCCACCTGTCCCTCTTACCTCCTCTGTTACCTCTAGTTTGTTTGTGTTCATCGTGTTTGTGTTTGTGCTCCATCAGCCATTCAAAGCTTTAGCTCCACCCAACGTCTCTCTGTCTGAGTGAGCAGGAAACTGCAACCCTTTCTCACTCCCAACTCATTCACTCCCGCCGCTTGGTCATTGCCCCTCGGTGCGTCTGATACCAACGCACAGAGGTCCCTTTAGCGCCTGTTTGGAGCGCGAGGCATTCAACTAACTCCACTGTAAACACACACACATCAATAGAATCCACTGACGTAGTAGAAAGAGGGAGAAAGACACATCGGATAAAACCAAGTCAATATTGACTTATTTTACTTTTGATACTTTTAATGATAGTTAAGGAAAACCAAACTTATTTCAACCAAGCAGTGTTGTTAGATAAGTAAACCCACGTTGGAAGTTCATTTTGAAAAGCGGCTGTTTCCATGTAATGAGCAGAAACCGACGCTAGAGGAGAACCTAGAGTGTCATAGTTTGAGGTATTGTTCCCCATTGACATCAGGACAGCAGAAAGTCTCTACATCTTCTGCTGCAAACTAAAAATATTTTAAAACATATTTTTCGACTACACCTTGAATAAGAAAGTAGCACGAGAGTAGCACTTAAAAGGCACTTACTGATAGCACTCTGTAGTTTAACTTTGTTGAAGAAATTGTACTTTCTTGATTCTTGTTGTTCTGAGTTTGTACTCATGGTTGAATGCACTTGTTGTAAGTCGCTTTGGATAAAAGCGTCAGCTAAATGAAATGTTATGTAAAAGAGTATTGGGCCACTGACCAATCGTTGGTATTCGGCCAGTTAGGAATAAAGCATAATGTAAAACTACACAGCTCTTTACAGGCCTTGATAGATTTCCAGTGGAAGCTGCATGAAAGGACTAAGCCACACTGCAATTGAAGTGAAACGTCAAAACATCAGAATCTGCACATCGTTTCTCATCATTGTGTTTAGTTGGATGTAAAAAGTCATGATGTCATAATGTTGACTCGTAGATGTGAGCGGCGCATAATCGTTCTGTCATTCTGACATTTACTGAACCCAAATATGTTTTCATGTAGGCTCCAAGGGAGGAGATCAAACGGTGTTCATGTTGATGAATTTATTGTATTTCCCCGCCCAGCGTAGAGAGAGAGGTGAACAGGTGAGCTCACAGACAGACTTGAACAATCAATGTGGATGCGGTTCATACGTTCAAAACACAGCGGGAGATTTAAACGGCCGTCTATGTAGATCTCGCTTCACGAAACACAACAAAAGTGTAATAAATAAAATGGAAGCGCTTCTTGTTCTGTGAGACGTGACGGACGTCAAAAACGCTTCTCAAACGCTTTCAGTGGAGATTGGCCATTAAAAAACATTATTTGGGCATCGGCCATTTTTGCAGCAGGCAAAGTACGGTAGTCCAGCTGAGTATTTTTATTTTGTATCATCCCTTACTCTTTATATTATTTTTCTGAGTAAAAGTGAGTATCATGAGATAGTAAGTCAAAATGATTGAAGTCACAGGTTTCACTTGCTAGAATAGTAAGCTTCCTATTTAAATGTTGCCATTCAATATAATAATAATAATAATAATATAATATATATAATAATAATCTGTTTGTCTGAGCACTTTATTTTCTACTTAAGTTAATATCTATTGCACTGTTGTTGTCGTTGATTGTTGATCTCAACTAATGTCTAATGTTATGCACCTTCTCGTTGGTATAAACATAGCTGGTAAATAAACGGTTTCTGATTCTGATAATAACTTTATTTATTAAGCATTTAAAAACAAAGTTTACAAAGTGCTCTACAGAGAAGCAAAGCATAGTCATAAATAACTTAAATATTGGTAAACAAAAAGGACCATAAAGGCAATGAATACAAAAGAGCAAATGGAATAGAAACAAACAAACAAATAAATAAAATATACAAACAAAAACAGGGGAACAAAATAATTGCATAATAGATCATAAAAGGACATAAAAGGACGACATCACTTAAAAGCAATTCTATAAAATTGGGTTTTAATTTTTTTTTTATCATTCCTAAGATTACATCAAATGTTTTTCTTTTGCTGGCAGAAATTCCATAAAATTCCGTAATTGATTAAAATGTCAATAAATATGCCATATATCACAAGTTGCTGTGTGCTTGTGTGTCGGCCCAGCTGAACAGTTGCTTAGCAACAATAGAGCGAGAGAGGGAGGAGAGAGAGAGAGAGAGAGATGGAGGTGTGGCTTTGTCCCAGCTAAAGCAGCGCTGTGTTTTCAAACGTGAACGAGTGAGCTGCAGTGAAACGTGCGTGTGTGAGCCTTCCAGCTTCAGGAATACGGGGAATTTTGGTCCCACCTCCACCATGACGGATACCGTATGTTTATTTGAATGCACACACACACACAAACACCTCAGAGAGAATATTGCTTTATAATTGAATAGAGCATTTTGTATGTTTACACACAGAAACCGGGGGATTTTAAATCAAGCTCAAGTGATGCTTGATCATGTGCTGTCTGTGTGTGGTCCACTAGTTTAATAGTTTAATGGTCTTCTTCACTGCTGTTCTTTGTTATAATGTTCTAGTCCTGTAGGTAAAATGTCAGTGATTTGAATTACCTTGAATAACCCTACTCCTGCTAGAGTTCCTGTCCCTCATGGTGGACCCACACAGGTGTTTTCACTTAGTGTGGCTGATTGAGGCTCTTCTCAGGTGGAGCAGACTCTGCTTGATTGGCTTCTTCCTCACTCACCTCTCGGTTCAGTCGGGACGTCTGCCACCTTGATGGTTCTCATCTGTTGTGGTGTTTGAATTCCACAGTCAAGAAGTGAATCCAGATATAGCACCGAAGAAATCGGCAAGAAAATGTGTGAACGTACACACACACACGCGTCACGAAGCAGCGCAACGTCTACTTGTTTGTCCTACAGTCTGCTGATTGGTAAACAGGAAGTGAACACAAAACACGGCAATTTGATTAATTAATGTATGTTTTACTGGGATTTTAATCTAAATTTAATCTACATTATATATAATTTACAGACATGTTTCAAGGGAAGGTCAACATTAGAGCACATTTCCCTGGATTAACTATTTTTTAATTCCTCATTTACTCTGTGCTTTAGATCGTAATCTACACACACTCCTCTTCATCGCAGACAAAAACATGTGTATAATTGATGAATGAAAGCTAGTCGGCGGTCTCAAAGACCGTGTCTGCTGGACTGCGTGTGTGTGTGTGTGCATGTGTGTGCCCACACACACAAATAAAGAAAACACAAGCCAAAGTCTTAATTAAAAACGGGAGGAAAGCACCTGTTTTGTAATCGCAATTGATAATGTGTGTGACGGGGTGTGTGTGTGTGTGTGTGTGTGGCGGGGTGTGTATCTGCTCTGGCACCTCAGTTGGGTGAAGCCAGACAGGCACTTTAATAATTGATGACGCACAGACCTGAGGCACGCGACGTCCCGCTCCGTTTCTCCAGGTCAAACAGCGTCTTCTATTTCCAGACGCATTCGATCATCTGTGGTTTAAACCGTCTCTCTATCGCACCGAGGGTTGAATACGAGCCGCTGCTTTAACGAGGTTTAAGGTCAGAGGGTCCTGTGTTTGACGTCCTGTAATTGAGTGTAAAAGGTAGCTGAGCGTTTGAACTGAAGACGGCTGAACTGTTGACTCACCTGAGGGAAAATCTAGATAAGATGCAAGACCTTTTAATATTGATAATGCCATAGATTATTATTATTGCAGCTCTATAACTGGATTTATCACAGGAACAGCTTCTTTCCACTGGCCGTCACTCTGAACAATTAATCAGACCACTCCATCTGCACTATCTGTGTTTACTACTGTTGTCTTTTTTATATTGATTTTGTTTACTGTATTGTGTGTGTGTGTGTGTGTGTGTGTGTGTGTGTGTGTGTGTGTGTGTGTGTGTGTGTGTGTGTGTGTGTGTGTGTGTGTGTGTACAAAGAGCTAAGTGAAATCGGAGTCAAATTCCATGTATGTGTAAACTTACCTGGTCATTAAAGCTGATTCTGATCATAGACGGATAAACGATTTTTATCATAAAAAGCTACGAGGAATTAAATGATCAAACGAGCACGTTCTCATGAATGTGATAATCACAGGAACACCTAATGTCCACCCGGACTCAAGGATGTACCGATAGGCTTTTGGAGGTCAAAGGTCAAGGTCGCCTCAACCACATGTTTGTACCATTCTTGTGACATTGCAGGATCTTGAGTGAATTTCTTCAAATTTGGGATAAACGTTTAGTTGGACTTGGAAGTGACATGTTTTGGTGGTGAAAGGTCACAAAACACTTCTCTTTTTTTGGCCAAAACGCACAAATTCGTACACTCGTTATGCTGTGAATTTAATGACATTTAAGTTAATATATACGTTGTCATAGATGCTCATCTGACAGATCTCATAAAATACAGCAACAAAAGCTGATGCAGCTGTACCACTTGACTCTGCTTTAAAGCGACGGCTCCGAGGCAAATGTGTCTCATTTCGTCTCTTGTCCGCTCGCGTCACAGTTGACGGAGAGGAGAGGATGTACAAACTGAGAATTGTGACGAGCTTCTTGTCTTCATTATCCAGTACCAGCACCAGAGTACCCTGAGATGTCTTGGGTTTGACTGCCAGTTAGTTGCCCTGTGATTGCAAAAAAGGACAGAGGTTACCTTTAAAGTTCAAAATGTGTTGTCCTAGTACTGGATGACGCAATACCCTGAACACAAACGAGCAGTCACTCTTCTCACCAAGGCAGCGTGTGCACATTAGTTGACAATGCTAATGTTTCATCTTTTTTTTTTTTTTTTTTTTGTGTAGAACGGTGAGGCAAAGCTGGGCCCCCCCATCATCATGTGCACGCGCTCCTACCCAGAATACAGCGAGGGCTGCGGCGCCGACGGGGACTGCGCCATGGACAGCAGCGCCGAGAACGGCTGCGACTCTTTGGATCCGAGGCGGCGAGGCGGGTCAGTGCCAGCGACACGAGGGAGCAGGCCGCAGACCACATGTGTGGGCGGACGTGTCCGTCCAGGAAGGGGGGGGCACTGGGGACAGAAGTCCCGGATACGGGAGCTGCCATCTTGCGCTTTTGATGTAATTTGCAGCCAGAGTCTGCGCAGTAAAGATCGCATGGTGGAGCCCCGGTATCGACCACACCCTCCTGAACCAATCGGGAGCCGATCATGTCATCACACCTCAAATATCTGCTTAAAACCAAACCAATCAAAAAGATTAGCCCATGAACATACATCAGCGTGATAACAAGTACCTAATATTAAAGAAAGAAACATTCTCGAGCACTTACTATTCACATTTCTGAATAAATGTTTTGCA
Organism: Taurulus bubalis; assembly: GCF_910589615.1. Taxonomy (NCBI): domain Eukaryota; kingdom Metazoa; phylum Chordata; class Actinopteri; order Perciformes; family Cottidae; genus Taurulus; species Taurulus bubalis. The sequence continues at coordinate 3,522,075 of NC_136605.1, forward strand.
GTTTGAATCATGATTGTAAGTGACAAATAATTGTCTTGCTTTTAGAGACCCCCTAACATTTTCCCATTGAGAATTTCATGGACGCTGAAGGATTAATCATATACAGTCTATGAAATGGGCCCTTATTGTCAGGAGCTCTATGATGCATCTGTATGTCGTCTTCTCTCCTTCAGAAGAGGTTGTCTGGTAGTTTATTGTTCTTTTTTAATTTATTAACCCTAGCCACCTGATGGGCTCAGCGTCTGCGTCCGTCGTCTCCGGGGAAGAGCAGTTTGAGGACTACGGCGAGGGCGAGGACGTGGATTTCACTCCCAGCAGCCCTTGCCCTGAAGAGGACAGCCGGACGAATGGCTTCTCAGACCTGGGATCCTCCCTCCCCTCCAGGTCGGTGGTTGAGCTGGAAGCACGTCCGCTCGTATTGTGAAGCGCATTTGTACAAGACGTGTAACGGGAAGTGTCACTTTTTGGTTTCTTAGAATCACGTTCTTCTTTGTCAAATATGTTTCATATTCTCTATTCAGATTTAAGTTTGGATATGTAGTATTTTCACACTGGAAAATTAACAATAAGTCAGACTCTGTCTCAATTTGGATATTATTTAGAGATACACAGATCTCGTTCCTTCCTTGGCTGATTCAAAGTTTTTAAAAGTCTGACCTGTCGATTCTGATTTCCTGGATAAGAACTATAATGAACAGAAACCTTTTTTTTTCACCACCGTCCCAGAACTTGCCATTAAATATTATTTTTACTTTGTCATCTATAGTGGTTATTTACAAAAACACTCAAATGAAGAGGAAATAAAGGATTGTGTTGTTGACATAAGTAGCTTTAATAATGTATTATAAGATGCTTAGAGCTTGTGTTAGGAAGTTAAACGGGTCATAATTCCCTCCAATATGTATTTTGTATTGTTGTGAAATTAAAGTCAGTATATGTGCTGACTCAAGTTTGCCGTTTATTCTCTAATTCGTCTTTATTCTCAGCATTTGGATTTAATTCTAAAATGTTGACTTAATTCTCGGAATTCAACATGATAAAAAATAATCTCGTAATGTCTTCCCTGGTATCACAAAAACCTCAATCATTATAGCCCCGCCTAGCTGCTGTATTTCCCATGGTTCTCACACACATCCTGTTACTAGCAATGCGTTCCATCCATCGATGTGTTCTTTCTGTGCAGTGCTGGACAGACTCCTCAGAAGATGCGGCAGCTGTACAACAGCGACCTGCTGGACATCTACTGTTCTCAGTGCTGCAAGAAAGTGAATCTGCTCAACGACCTGGAGGCTCGACTTCGAAACCTCAAGGCCAACAGGTAAAGCGCACACCGCACCCGAAGGCAACCCAACCCTGATTGGGTGGCTATGTTTTTGTGTCTGTGAGATGTAATCCAGCCAGAAAGAGAAACATGTCCTGTTAAGGAGTTTTTTCACCAATTGTAATAGTAATACAGCCTGAAGGCGTCTGCAGTCTCTTAACTGGAGGGATGATGACGACGCTGGTAAACCACAATCACGCACAGCAGATCTGCTGGTTTAATTTTGTCCCACCAGCATCAGACTGTTGATGAAGAACCATAAAGCATCATTAATAACATTTTTAACAAACACCGCAGTGGTGAAAGAAAGATGATATTTGTCTGTTTTGAAGGTTGGTTTTCTTTTCCAGTTTTCAGCAGCAGCTTAGCGTGTTGCAGGTTTAGACCGATCATACGGATCATATTGTTTATCCTGATGTCCCATTATCTCCCCGTGAGTTTCAGCTGTTTTCTACACATTCAAATGTTTACATGAAGGTATCCAGGGCAACCCGAGTTCTTAGTTATCGATGAGTTTCTCTCCGCGTGAAACGGGTCCACGCGTGAGCGTTGGCAGCCACGATAATTATTGTAGCAGCGAGGAGTTTGTGTGACTCCGTCTCTCTTGTGTTTCAGCCCGAACAGAAAGATTACCAGCACAGCATTTGGACGGTGAGTGACCAGTCACCTCCTCAACATAAATACTCCAGTGAATTTGCATAGAATCCAAAGATGGGTTCAGTATTTAGCCGGGTGATGAATGGAGTCCCCTAATGGCGCAGTCTCTATGTGATGATCACCATGCAGAATGGTAACAATGTCCTCCGTTGGTTTCTAACGGGTCCTCTCCTCCCTGCAGTCAGCTGTTCCAGGCCAACCACAGTGTGTTTGGGTCCAGCCAGGGCAGCAGCACAGAGGATCTGTTCACGGACAGCATCGACTCCTGCGACCTCGACATCACAGAGAAAGTAAAAAAATTAAATAAAAGGGACGTGTGCATAGAAATGTGATCAGTTATTGTGCATTGTGGGTGAACAGCAGTTAAAAGGATGAGCAGAACCATTAGGGTCCGTTTGTTTCAGGTTCACACGAGTCTGAAACAATCCTACATCCTTGAGTCAACTCTAAAAAGAGTCTGCTGGGGCGAAAGCACTGAAAGCCATAACTGACGACACCTTCTGGCGCACTGCAGATTTGAACTGACAACACCAGGAGACTATTTTAGGAAGAGGTCGCTATTCAGGCAAACTTTTGTTTCTAAGAAATGTGGAAATACTAATTGTAATACTGATAATATTAGCCTGATCTTTATTACACTGTGCGTAAGTGAATCTGCATAGAATCCAAAGATGGGTTCAGTATTTAGCCGGGTGATGAATGGAGTCCTGTAAACGCAATGAATAGATGTGCAAAAACTAAAAAGATACGCAGCATATGAATGTTGTTATAATTTCAGTGTTGCTGTTCTAAAAGGAGCCATCCAGCTCAAAGTCTGGTTGTCTTCCTCAGGTCAGTTATCTGGAGAAGAAGGTGACGGAGCTGGAGAGCGACAGTCTGGCCAACGGTGACCTCAAATCTAAACTCAAGCACGAGAACACACAACTTGTGCACAGGTATCACCCAAGCCTTTATTTATTAAAGGGCCAGTGTGTAGCAGGCAGCAGAAATGGATTTTAATATTAATAAGGACGTTTGTGTTTTGGTGCATAACCACCCGAAGAAAAGAGTCATTGTTTTCTCAACTTTAGAAAGAGTCATTTTTAATCCACCATGCAAAGTTGTTTCTGTCTCTCTCACACCGCTCATGTCTGCACCCCAGGGTGCACGAGCTGGAGGAGCAGGTGAAGGACGCAGAGGCGAGGGCGGATCAGAGTCTGGAGGAGGAGACCAAGAGGCACCGGGAGGCTTTCAGCAAGATGGACAGGGACAGGAACGTGGAGATCGACCTGCTCTGCAACCGGTAAAGTCCACAACAATACTCCACAGCGTAGAGCCTTAGAGGTGCTGGCGCTGACCTTTGGGTTCTGGCTCCTCGTGCAGTAATGCTGACCTTTGAGGGTAGCTGCTCTGCACACTGCTGCCACAGAAGGAAGTCACGAAGCACACGGTGCTGTTTGTAGCCCTCAGAGATTGTGTACTTCTTACTTATCTGTGTTCCTTCCTCTTGTGTTAGCTTTCTGTTAGCATCTCTTGTGTTAGCTTTCTGTTAGCATCTCTTGTGTTAACAGTTCTGTCAGGATACCTCGATTTCAATTAAAGAAATGGTAAAATGAACCTCAAGAGAATCATATAAATAAATAAAAGGTTGTTGTGTTACCTGACTATTACTGAGGGGTATTAGAACACACCGCTTAAGTAAATTTGTTTTATTTATTTTTTCATTTTAATATTATTAACTATAGTAACATTTATGGTGTTACGGGTCAATTTCAACCCATATATATTTACTTCAAGAAAAAGCCTTTTTTTTAGCAATAGAACTTTAATAAAAACACAAAATGAAAAGCAGAACAAGTCATAACAGTCAAGCAAATCTTATTTTTAAACTGGGTTAAACAACCCATTTTTATTGTTGAAATAGAGGTTCCTGACAAAGTCAAAAAGTCTTGATGCAATAAAAAATGTATGTGGTTCTTTTATGCATTTAAAAACCTAAAACGGGTCGGGCCGACCCTAACACAAGAGGAAGGTTAAGAAAAAACGATTATTTTTACTTGGGCCGAGCCAAGCAGCAAATTCCATTCCTTCTGCGGCTGGTGGTCGTGGCAGTTTACACAACCATTTTTATTTCCTTCTCAAAACTTAAGAAATGCCAGCTAAATGGTTTGCGGAGTTGATGGTGTCAGTAGTTCCCCTGGTAAAGTTGCAGCTCTGTTAGGACTCGGACCATTCGGTCTGCAGCTCCATACAGATGCTGTGAAAGTCAACACAAGGTTGAAGCAACGTCCTGCGTCTAACATGTGAAGTACTGTTGGTGTTCTGAAGAGAGAGTGTGTGTGTGTGTGTGTGTGTGTGTGTGTGTGTGTGTACACAGGGTACAGCTGTTAGAAGAAGAGAATGGAGAGATGAAGTTAAACGTGTGCCGACTCAAGTCGCAGACGGAGAAACTGGACCAGGTGAGTTTGATTTACTAAAAGGAGGATTTATTCAAACTTGGGTCTTTTTATTTGTTTTATCCACCATTTATGATCACTGCGTTGAGTTGTAATACCAAATTGTAGAACGCTGGGAGACCCGGGAATGCGGCAGCTTGCTAAATTGGACAATCAGGAGGGTCTGAAACTAAACCTCGAGATTAGTTACAGACAGACATGTAGCAATGTCGCTGTGTTCCCAGATCCCAGAGGTTTCTTTGAGTAGTGAAAGCTGTGAAGTGAGACTCGAAAAATATTTAACTTCACTTAATCAAAGTCAAACTTTTCAGAGATACTGTTGACACATAGTGCTATTCTATAATAGAAAAGGGGGGGAAGCGATGATATGCATAATTTAAAAAAAGGACTTTTTTTTTCTTTCCTGTGTTCTATCATCAACCAATACACCAGTAACACATGTACTGCTATATAAACCTCTTAACTAGTCTCACAAGTGTTTTCTGTATATTATACCTTTTTGGAATTATTCAAATGGCCCTAGTGGTTGAGGAGATAATCTGTATTTCGTATGGGTATCCAAACCATTCAGAATTTGAGAAAAATAGCTGGGGAGCTAAAGAGAGAGTAGAGGAAGTGGTACATTTGCCTTCATGTATCAACAGTGATTTCCTTTTTCCTCCGCAGGAGAAGCAGAGGATGACGGACAAGCTGGAGGACACCGGTCTGAGGCTGAAAGATGAGATGGACCTCTACCGGAAGATCATGGACAAGCTCTGGCAAAACCGCCATGAGTTTCAGAAGGAAAAGGAGGCCATGCAGGAGGTGAGGCGCTCTAGATTAGAGAGGGGGGTTCACACGGGGAACGTTAAAGCTGGAGGCTGGGACTTTTACATATAAATCAATCGGCTCTGCAATAGAGGAGACTTCTCCACACACACACTGCTGGTGAGCTCTCTGGGGGAGTTCTCAAGTCTTCCCAAGCACTTTTTTCTTTCTTTAATCCGTTTTAGCGTAGAGTTTATTTTTTATTTGAAGCGTTCACTGCAGAAACTTTTCTCAAACGCTTCTTAGGATTTCCCGCCATACTCCTAGCAGCTGCTGCTCCGTCGCTAAGGCCTCTCCAGGATGGTCATTGCTCTCACAGGAGGGAAGCAAATGTTCCACACTGCAGGATTTAAGGAGTTCCTTTGAACCGTACGCATCTTTTGTCTGCAGTTGATCGATGACCTCCGCCGGGAGCTGGAGTATCTGCAGCTGTTCAAGCTGGAGCTGGAGCATCCAGGACAGGGCAAGGGGCTGTCTGACTTCAACGTCAGGACCAGAGAGATCGAAATGGAGCACGAAGTCAAGAGACTGAAACAGGTTTACACACACACACATACACATACACACACACACTCACACTCAACCTTGTTCTTCTATCCTCATGGGACTTTCCACTGTCGTCATTCATCCCCAAGTGTTTTAGGTTTCGACAACACAAAGAGTGCACGTCTGTCTGAGCCCGAACAAAAATATTGGCAGGGACATTATTGATCAGTATGGATGCAAATGATGGCCACTGAATTACTTTTAGTGCAGAAATACCAAAGATATGTTTTAAAACCAGTGTTACCATTATGTAGAAGGAGTGTTGCTCTGTAATTAGCTTTGACGTGGTTTAATATTGATGCGTGTGTAAACCTGTGTTGTCTGGGTCGACATGATCTCATGTCCTCAGAGGTTAGTTTGAACTCTCCTGTGGTTTAATCTGGGCTGGTTGCTGTATCTGAGGGTTATTTTTCATCCTGCTCCTCAAACAAAGGAGATACGACGAGTTAACCAGGTACCTTTAGAGGGAGCCGGTCTTTATGCTAAGCTAACCGGCTGCAGCTCCATGTTTACGGTACATCAATCCTTTCATCTGACTCTCCAAGAAAGTAAATAAGTATTTCTTCAAAGTAGTACTCACACACCCACAGAGACAGAGACCCACTCAGTGAGCAATTATGTCACAATAAATAATTAACTGGATTCTTTTGTAATCTCTATTTGTTTGTCGTGCATTTGCATTATACATGTGGGTATTCAATAACGCATCTCACCAAAGGTCTGTAGTAGATTGGGTCATTTGAGATGGAAACATTATCTAGTACTTACTGTACGTCCCTCAGGAGAGTGTCTTAAAGAGACAGGCGCTTAAACGGCGTGTTTCACACAGAGGGTGAACACAGGTTAATTCAAATGTTCAGAAGCTTTTTGGCCATTAAAGCATTTTTTTTTTTTTTTTTAATATATTTATTCGCTTCCTGCAGGAGAACTACAAGCTGCGGGATCAGAACGACGACCTGAACGCTCAGATTCTCAGTCTGAGTTTGTACGAGGCCAAGAACCTGTTTGCCTGCCACACCAAGGCCCAGTGCCTGGCAGCCGAGATCGACAACGCGTCCCGGGACGAGGTCGGCGTGCCGCTGCTGCACGGGCGTCATGTAATACTGATGTCTGTTACGACCACTCTTCTAACGCACCGCTCTCTCTCTCTCTCTCTCTCTTTTTCTCAGCTGGTCGACGCTTTGAAGGAGCAGGAGGAGATCAACCTGCGTCTGAGGCAGTACATGGACAAAATCATTCTGGCCATTCTCGACCACAACCCCTCCATCCTGGAGATCAAGAGTTAAACGCCACACACACACACACACACACGCGCGCTTGTGTTTCTGTAGTTGTGGGGACCGTTAGCTGAAATATTAGCTCGTACCTTAAAGTTATAATCCTTTATGATTTTAGCCAAACAAAGTCGCGTAGATTTGGATAAAGAAGTCGGTGAATAATGGAAGCACGAGTACATGCTGCGTACTCCCATGTCTTGTTTTGTGGACGCGTATTTGATGAGCCATCGGGGTTAGCGTGGACCCGCAAAAGCGATCCAGCAGCAGTGGGACATCTAGCATTAGCAGTAACGCCGGATTACATGCTGTGTATTAAATAGCAATTTCTGAAAAAGTGCTGACCATGAATAGTATCAAAGGTCTAATGGATTATAACTTTAAACTGGAGCCCAAATTCTGAATGTCCTAAATGTTCTCACTACTTATGACTGACCGCACAGAAATATATATCTCCACCGCCAAAGCAGGCGGTCTACATATCCACTAGAACCAAACGCTTATTTATGATGCAGTCTGTCGATCACTGTAGAACTGCTGTGCCATGTAAAGTCTGTCCGCCAATGTTTTATAGATATATATTTGAAACTAATGAAATGTGAAGACTTTAAAATATTTGGTTACACACGAACATGTTGGTGTTCACTGTTTGTTGTAGAGCCGGTAGTAACAGTTACTGACTATAACTGGGCTGCACCCAATGAAACCGATGCTGGACTTAAGGAGTGCAGGGCATAAAACTATTAGCAATTTAAAATTTCAAAAATAATTAGTATTTATGTGTGTATTATAGTAAATGGCCAAAACGTGCATAAACACTGACATGGACCCTTTAAGTGGAACAACTTTGAACCCTTTATTTGGCTGTCTCAACAAAACTGAATGTCCACATGATTCATGTACGCTGTATACTTCTTTAAATACTTTTTTAGTTGTCAGTAACTGTCATTGAGCCTTTTGAGGGACGACTCAGCTCTGTTCTCGAAGACCAATCACAATAAAGGTATTTTTAAGGTGCTAAGAGCCAACATTATGTGCCAAATCTGAACACCGTTTTCATGGACAAACGGTTGAAGGGCGTCATGCAGAAAACGATCTCAAAATGCAACAAATGCATCTATGAATGGTCATCGTGGATACACACGATGCGTTCTGGTGAGAAAACATACTGTCTGCCGATTACAAGCACTATAATCACTGATGTATTCAGTAGGGTTGTTTATTAGAAATACTGTACTAATACTGTGTACTTTGCAGTGTTCTATAGAAGAAGAAAAAAAGCTTTTCATTTTGGGGAATCTCAGTTGATTTCTGTGCTGCCTTCAGTCCCTTTGTGAATTAGGAAAACCACTTTATTCTACCTATGCTGTAAATGATTCTCACACAAAATAATGTCACATAAATGTATAACTTGAATATCATTTCACACTTGCTTCTTACGCCCACAGTGGGACCGGATGAGCTCGCCTAACGCAGTAATGAGCTCCTGTGGTGAGCGCTATGTTTAGTTTTGCTCCATTGCACAAATTGTTCACTTCGGGATTTTGTTTTGTACTTGATTTGCTTGTTCTTTCACTGTTTTTTGTGCGTTTGCATACGAGGTATAAAAATAGTTATTAAGTGTTCCATTGTTGCGATTGTGAGTGATATATTTTTTTTCTATTGACATGTTTACTTTAAAACACAGTATTTGCGATTTCATACATTGTAAATGTTGTACAGAATCTAGTTACTATTTATGTGCAAGTCATTTCGCTTATTAAGAGTCTCTTAGAGAGTTTTGACACAAAATAAGAAGAATATGTGTTTTAGATTATAATATGAAGTCGATAATATATAGCCCACTTAAAAGTGTCACGGCCAAAGTATTTAACATGAATGATATTGAACATGATGGGAGGAAAAAAAAAAAAAAGATCAGCCTGTCACGTGTGTTCACTTTGACTTATTTTTCTTGTGTTTCGCACATGGAATCCTGAGTGACCATGTTGTAGAAAGTAGATGAGTAAATAAAATCCATTGGCTTTGGCATGACGAAGTCGGCCCTGGTTGTTTGTTGTCTCGGAGCTCTGCTGTTTCTTTAACTGTTGACCACTTTATTAGGTACACCTGTCTAGTTTTATTTACACGTTTTTATAAAGGATGAGACAAAGGAAAAGTACATGGAGATAAAATACATGTGCAGGTGAGGCAGAAACACTTTGCGCTTAAAAAAAAAACTCACATAAAAGAGAATATCTACAAGTAAAAACAACTATACAAAATAAAGCATACATTCATATGCATGTATGTCACGTGCCCTGACGTATCATAATTTTGCAAGTTAGACTGCTGTAGATTTTATGGCAAAGAAGGTTGAAGACAATCAAGATAATTCAGTAAAAAATATTTTTTGACATGAAAGCATTTATATATTTGATTTGTGTATGTAGACAAAGACCGAGATTCAGCAAGCGCACGTTTGTGTTCCATAGTCAGACTCGTGGTATTTTGACGAGTACTGTCCTCATCGGCGGGTAAAGGTGATCCGTCTAGTTATGGGGAAATGAGCCTGACAGTTGCAAAGCCTTTCTAAACTTGTTTATAAAGTTAACAGTCTTCATGAGTAAAGCAACTTCTACCTTTTTGTCTTATTACAATTAACAATAATGACTTTGGAAGTATCAATAATAATACAGTACCTTTCCATGTGGAAGGGAACTGCTGGGACACAATGAGAGGAAAAGGTAGAGAGAAAGACGGAGTGCAAATGAGCATCATTTAGAATTTAATCAATGAAGAAAAGTCACTGTCTGTAGGTGAACAAAGCAAGAGACATAAATGAACTACTTCTGGAAGGAATATTCTCTAAATAGCTACACTACACTTGCTCAACAGCTTTTAGGCCTTGTAGAAATAAATGATTTATGGATCAAAAATAAATTAGTCTAAATGAGACCTTATTCATTCAGAAAATGTTGCAAAAATAAGCAAACTTACTTGACAATGAAAAGATTATGCTTGACCAAATTATCAACGTAAAAATACTGTATTATTGTATTGAAAATGAGAAAGGGTGTACTTCTTTATACATGTGTATATATACATCATGTTGTATATGTATGATGGGTGGTTTGAATGCAAACTATTTCATGAGCTCATCACGTTTTGTATGAGCAAGTCATTGGTAGGATAAAAGATGTCGAGTGAAGGTAAAAGTGCGATATTTCTCTGACTTGACGTGAAGCAGATGCATAAAGGAGCGTTAAATGAAATGGGTGTTGTTACACTCCAGGCCGGCAGGTGGCGGTAATGCCCCGTGCGCGTCGCTATCTCCGCCGCCAAAACGCTCATTTCACAGAAGAAATATTTTTCTTTTCGGAAGAAGATCCCGACAAAGCGGCCCTATTTCTTTTCAGCCAGAAAAAGTCGAATAATCCGAAAACCGACGATGTATGCCAGGACTAATACCGGCAGCACACATGGAGACTTTCAGGACAGAAACGGAGTGAATTATGTGACATCGACAGAGTCTTTCGGCCACTGCTCTCAATTGTTCTGGAAAAAGGATCCCAACGACTCCGGAGTAAGAAAGCCAGCTGCCACCACCGTTAGCTAGCGACCCCTTTATCAAATGGCTAGCGGAGCAATGTTTGACCAACGAAGCGCTACGACGTGTCTCGTTTGCTCGGGGGGTTGATTACCGAGCGCGTGGGATCCCGTGTAGCGGCTCGCGGGTGATGGGGAGCTGCTAGCTGTGCCACAGAGCCGCTTCGTTAGCTATTTGCTAACGCATCAGTCGTCATGCTGAGTGGCTCACGGCCTAGTTTGACTCTTAGCTGCCGAGCTAAGTGGCTGCTAATTATTAGCTTCTGCTCCATGTACGTTTTCACAACCGCCATAAATGTGTTGGTGAAAGTGGACGTGTGTGCCTCGCACTATGCCACTGCTGTGCTGTGAAGGGACGCCGAAAGAGTCAGTTGGGGGAGGAATAGCATGTTATTGTAGCCGAGCATCACCGAGCTAATGCTAACATCAGACAACACTGACTGGCTAGCTAACAGCGGAGCCCGGGCTGCAATACATAGGCTGTCTGTTTTCTTTCCGGGAGCACCGTGTTTAAAAAAAAAAAAAAAAATGCACCTCGAAAAAGGTTCGCGCCGACATCTGTGAACAGCAGACGGGCTTATTTGCGTGCGTGTTATGAGGGCCCGCAATATTGTTAGCGAACAGCGCAAAGTAAACACGGCCGGGCTGTCCCACAGGAAACGGGAGCGGAAGACGCCCCGCGGAGGACTTTGAAAGACCTCTTTGTGGGGCCAGACTGTGCGGTTCATTCATGGTCGCCCTCAGCCGAAAGATCATCTGTACCGCGCACACACACACACATCTTAATTTATGTTAAACATGTTTTTTTGTATGTTACCAAAACGTCCGGCTGCTTAATTTAGTCCCAGCACTCTGCTTATCATTCAAGGGAGCGCTTTCCAGGTGTCACTCACCTCTTGTCTAAATTATGTGTATTATATAATGATGGTTTAAAATCATCCGTGGACCCTAAGGGACAAACATGGATGAAGATGATCAAGATAATTTAGTAAAAGATCTTTTTTTTTGACATGAAAGCATTTATATATTTTATTTGTATATAGACAAAGACCGAGAATCAGTAAGTGCAAGTTTGTATTCCATAGTCTGACTCATGGTACATTAAACATGGGAGAGTTTCTTCATCTCCATTTAACTGTGACCTCTCTGTGGCCAACAGATCTCAACGCACTGTGTTTTTTATGACCCGTGAAAGCTCATTCAATGCAATACAACCGCTCTGCCACACATTCTACCTCCAACATATTGTCCCGTTTGGGATTGACACTGTTTTGAGGGCTGTTAATTCAACTGTATGTGTTAATACTGAGGTTGTTGAACTGGACTGCATTACAGTGAGAGGTGTTTCTGATGTTGGAGTGTGAGCATAGAGGGCATAGAGGCATTCAAACAAAACATCTCTTGCCTTAAGGACCGGGAAGTGCAAAAACTGCCCATTTCCAGGTTTTTGGGACGCACTCCTGCAGCACTCGTGGAAGGAAATTATAGATGAGCGGAAACATCATGCAGTCCGGTACAATGGCCATACGGTTTGGTTAACAGCTCTCGGGCAAAAAACTGGTCGCTATGATGGGCTTTGCTGTGACGGCATCAGTTTATATACTACTATATACATACTAGACAAACTTATTTTTGCAGACATGCTAGACTCTGACTTCTGTCTCTGGCCTTTTGTGTGGCATTAGCCCGGCGAGCTAACGGTCTAACCGGATGAAAAGAATCAGAAATGTGGATTTGGATCTCAACAGGTAGCAGCAGCATTCGGGGTATTTGCCGGTTTTAGGCTCATGCAGATCTCTAACGTGGGCAGAGTTGCTGTCCGTGGTGCTGAGCTGCCTTCCTTCAGAGCCTCACACTTCCCCTGATACGTTTTCTGTGGCCGGCCGCCGTAAAGCCACTTTTGATGTTGTGGTTGAAATGTGTTTCAAATGTCTCGTCATATTCCTCCCAAAATACCGTTCCATATCAAAACTTCACATCCAGATGATGGAGGAGTCGGTCATTAAACGTGTGAATGCGTTCCTCTCTCCGCGACAGCCGAGTTCGACCATCAGCTGGTGCGACCAGCTCCCCACGTCCTCGGCGGCCCTTACTAGCTCCAGTCTCTCCTCGGCGTCCCTCTCCAGCTCCAGCCTCTCCCTGGAGTCCCGGGCGCCGCCACCGGCGCCGACGCCGGACGACATGGAATCGGACGAGAGGCCGTACGTCTGCGACCTGTGCACCTGCGCCTACAAGCACGCCAGCTCCCTTCTCAACCACAAGCTCACCCACAAGACCGGAGACTTCAGGTAGGGACCCCAGACCCTCTTAACGGTTTCGCTGCATTCCAGGCATCAGCGCTTCTCAGTCGACGTCGGTACAGGTGTTAAAATGTCCTTGACCCCTCTCTCGTAGGTGCGACTTTTGCAGCAAGCCCTACACCAACTACATGTCCCTGCGCAACCACATGCGAATCCACGGGCAGAAGCGCTACATGTGCGACCTGTGCGGGAAGGCCTTCCGCCTGGCCCGGTACCTCCGCAACCACCAGAGGATCCACGACGACGGGCCCAACCGCTTCGACTGTCCCTCGTGCTGCAAGAGCTACCGGACCATGCTGGAGCTAGCCCAGCACCGCTGCACCGCCGCCACGACCGGCCAGGTGGGTTCGCCGTGAGACAGTGCCTCAAGGGGGAGGAAGGGGCTGTGGATGATGATGATGGTGATGCCTGGGCTGCTGTGTGTTGGGCCGCATTGGTATCGTTAGTATAACATTCCTGTGAGAGCTTGCATGTTTTATATACTTGCATGACATTTCGGATGTTTTGCTCCATAAACGATGAGGTTTATGAATCACAGTTCCTCGCAGAGGAGATGAGCTGAACCTTTGCTCACAACAGGACTGTTTTCTGTCCTGTGCTTTTATTTAAAAGCAGCTCAATCTTAACAGATTTAGGAAATTATTAATTCAATCTGAATTACATGAAAATGACTCTAACGGCCGTTTCGCACCACATGCAGTTTTTGTTTTTGTGTGATTTGTTATTTTGCACATTGACATGTTTTTCAAACTATTATTTTTGTCACAAGAACTTTGCCGCAGGACGGGAATATTACGTTGATCCACTCCTGAGTGATGCTTCTTCCCTCATAAACAAAAACATAAACAGACAAGTTTGATTATTTACTCTATTCAGTAAAAATATGTATTGGGCGTATATTAAGCTACTACTAAAATGTAGTTGTTTTTGTTGTGCTAGTAATAAATGTATATAGTTGTTTTAATGGAGAACACTAATGGCCTTTTTTCTTTTAATCAAAGCAGATATTTCAATAAAATTCAATCATATTTCCTAATCATTTAAAAAAAAAAATCCTGTTTGATGTTCAAATCAACAACAAGTCACATTTAGTTATAACAAAACAATCCAACAAGACTGCGGCACAAACGCTGCACACACAAGACATCTCCAGCAGCTGCTGCACCCCGGCTCGACCAGCAGCAGCGCTGTGGCTTGTTTATGATTTAAATACGACTGCAGATGTAAAAAAAAAAGTACCGCTACCAGCATTTCACTCACCAGATGCACGTAACCCTCTGTGCGAAAGGCGTCATCAGTAAATCCACCAGCAAGTCCGTTTCTCAGGCTTCAGCCTGAGATTCTAGTTTCTAGCTTCTTCTTCTCCATCTTTCGTACACTGCCCCACTGACCAATCACAGCGCATGTTAATGGTCCCGTAGGGTCACTGACCAATCATACATCTACGCCATTTCACAGGCCCTGCACATCAAAGAATACACCCAGCTATTTAAACTAAAGATCTGATTTATTGAAGTCCATGACAATCAACCACAGCGTCCACTCTGTGTACTTTAATCTGCAAAGGCTTAAACTGCTTTGCTGATTATAGAGACACATGAGGAAAAAATCTGATTGGATGAAAGCTTCTCCTTCAAACCAGCTGCAGGCAGAGCAACAGAGGAAGACAAGAGCTGTGCAATGAGAAAATAAGCTAATAGGGAACAATTATTATAATACATGTAGTGTTTTTGTGAAAAACAATTAAATTATAAAATAGCTATAACTTTGTGATTCTGTTTAGACCAGCAGAGAAGGCTTAGCAAGCCCTGACGGCCCAACACTGATGTATATTTTTCTTATTGTTATTTTGTCCATTCATTTTTAATAGGCCTACATTTTCACTATCGGACAAGTAAGTTTGGCTCTAAAGCTCAACGTGAAGCCCATTGTGACCTCAACAATTGTCACATTTTACAGGCAACTTGTGTCTGTTAAATAACATATCGGATTACATCAATGTACATTCTTTTAAATAGAAGTACAGAATGGGGAAATCTCCTCTTCTGGGCCCAGCGTCTCGTCTCCTCAGTGGGAGAAAAAAACAAACTGAAACGTAACGTTCAGCTGTGACGCAGCGCTGTTTGTCCACCAACAGGACCAATGTCACGATTACACATTGACATCATTAATGATTCTGTGGTAGGCATGGTCAAACTGGTGGTGCTCCACAGATGGTCCTGTGTAGGAAAAATTGTGTGTGTGTGTGTGTGTGTGAGATGACGTGTGTGCATGCAACACATTTCTCCCAACCCTCTGTCCTCTCCAGCTTACACTTTTTATCCCAGCCCTTCTGCTGTGGAGTCAGGGTTAGACCAGGGTTAGGCTAAGTTTAGGGAAAGAGTCAGGCTTTAGTGGTCAGGGAAGCAACACAATTCCTCACAAGTATAGTAATTAAAATGTATGTGTGTGTGTGTGTGTGTGTGTGTGTGTGTGTGTGTCTGTGTGTGTGGGTGGGTGTGGGGTTGGTCAATAAGAACCGGTTCAACTGCCCGTCCTGCTTTAAGAGCTACCGAACCATGCTGGACCTGGCCCAGCACAGGTGCAGCGCCGCGGCCAAAAACCAGGTTGGTGTGAGCGTGAGTGAGCATGTGTGTTGTGTGTGTGTGTGTGTGTGTGTGTGTGTGTGAGAGAGAGAGAGAGAGGCAGAGTCAGCAGATGGAGCTGTAGCTGTAAGTAAGGGCCAACTGGTACATTAAGAGCGTGATGGTCAGGAAGATCTCCTGGTTGCTCAGAACACCTCAAACTGCTTTTTTCTAAACGGAAACTGTCTGCCGGCGTTCTTCCTTTGGTGCTGTCATCTGTCTCAGTGCTACTGAAAGGATCATTCCTTTGGATAAATCCAATTAGTAACTAATACTGAACAAAATGCACAGAGAATGGGAGAAAATGGAGGGAGGGTGTCAAGAATGCCTCGAAGCAAGTTTAGCCGCAGCGCCCCCTAGTGGGTTTGAACTCTTATGTTGGAAGTTGAAATGTAAGAGACTCATTTACCATCGAAAGTTAATCGGTTCATTAGTTAATAATATAATGAATAATCAGGTAATTGAATCCTCTTTTCACACTTCCAATGCAGAGCTCAATGCTAACCTTTGACGGTTGCTGGCAACCAGAGATCAGCTTTCTGTTGCCGAAACCAGAAAATTGTAGACCGTTGTGCCGATTGCCACTACGGACCCATTGATCCAGCTTGTCCACCTTCTCTGCTTTCATAGACGACCTCCGATATCTGTCTTTTACATGTACAAAAAAAAAAGCGGTTGCCGCTGATGACAACCAAAGACCAAGAAGTGTGTGCCAGTGGCAAAGTGTTAACGTCAACTAAAGTTGTGTAAAATGCACTCTGAAGTCGGCGTTACTGACTGAGAATCTGCTCTGTAAAATGTAAACGTACCTGATACAGATGACTGTCCGAACGACCAGGATGAGACCGAAAACAAAAACCAGAATCTTCCCACCAGACTTAATGTCTTCTGAAGACCTTTAGGGAGAAGGTTGAGGTTTAACACTAACGTCAGTGATCATGCTTTTGTTTAAACGCTTACAGAAGACAGGTGTAGACTAAATTCATGTTAAAGGGACGCTTGTTTTTGTTTTAAGTGGAATTGTCGGAAGCACTTATCAGTAGTCGGTGTATTATCAACAGTAACAGACAGGTGTACCAGCACGGGGGCAGCAGCCGAACAAAATTTCGAATATTTTCCCTTCTTCTATATAATTGTGTCTTGCAGGATACAGGAGTTGCTGGTTTAGTTTGTGTTAATAGTGTGACTTGGTTTATTTGTCGAAATAACCAATGGAGTCTTTGCGTGTAGAAAACTGCTTCAGTTCCCCGTCGCAAACATGGACTGTATCTGACCGCAAAGTAAACAATATTCAAAATATAGCATAATTAAAGTGATGTTGATGAAAAAGATTGTAGGTGTCTCAAATTAGTTCTTTCTGCTGCCTCGTCCCCAGCAGTACAGCAATGCTTTGTGCTGTTTCTCTTACTGTAGATAATGCACTGACAACGGCACTTCAAAACACTTGAACTGTCCCTTTTAATGTTGGAGTTGGCCGTCTGTAGAGTTCTAATTTCCAGGCTGGGTAGACTTGATGTTTATGCGAGTGCGTGTTTGTGTGTGCATGTGCGTACGACCCGACCGCCCATCCCTCATATTACTAGTTGTGAAAGGTATCGAGTCTGTGAGACAGAATATGAAACGCATCAACCTGAGACATTTACACAGCGGTTCAAGAGGAAGCATCCTGATGCAAAAGAGTTCATCACATCTGTCCACCCGCTCCACTCTTCATCTTCGTCGTGCGTTGCTGGCATGCATGAGTCACCGATTTATGTGCACGAAGAAGGAAATTAATTTACAGAGCGTCTCTTCCTCCTCCCATCCAGCCCGCCACCGGCCCCGGCAGTCGTCGTTACGCCGCCAACGCTCGCCGTCAGCAGCAGCAGCAACAGCAGCAGCAGCAGAACAGCGCCAACTCCATGATGCAGCCACCGCACGGCGGACACGGCCAGCAGGAACCTCTGCCCTCCCACTGCGTGTCCAGCCAGTCTGTGCCTGACCCCCACCAGGTAGGGTAGATTTAAAAAAAATAAAATAATGGGTGTTGTAATGGGAGTCATTATAGGGCTGGGCGGTATGGCCAAAAATTCATATCACGGTATTTTGTAAGATTCTAGCGTTCTCCCGGTATATCACGGTATTTTTTTCCAAGTAAAAACATTCATTCATTGACGCCGAAAAGAACCGCCGGCCAACTGAACAACTGTTTGTACGTTGGTGCATAGGAAGCTAAACATGGAGGGACTTAGGACCCAGGGGAATGTAGGTGGGGAAAAAAACAGGTTGTGGTGTTTTACCCTGTTAAAGAGCATTAGTTGTGGGTTATTAATTGTTATAACCATGACACTGCCGAAGAGCGACAACAGTTGTTACGGCTATGCACCAGTATGACGGTTGTGAAAAATTCATACCATATTGAAATTTTAAACCAGTATACCACACAGCCCTAATGAGAGTCATTACGTGTTTTGATTGGTGTCGTTTGCCGATGCGCTGAGCCCTCTCTCCGTCTGTTTGTTCCCGGCAGGGTCGTCCCAGCTCGGTGTCCTCCCAGAGCAGCCAGCAGAGCATGAGGAGCTCGTCCTCCAACAAACACATCTCCTCCTCCAGTGCCACCCCGTCCTCCTCCTACTCCCTGCTCCAGCCCCTGGTGCCTGAGGTAAAGGAGCTGAGCTCGGGGTACACTAGGCTGAGCGCCAACCCCATGGTAGGAGAGAGCCGCCGCCGCCGCCGCCCGCTGCCTAGCTGCCTCCTCCCTGTCTGGCTACTAACACCAGGAGAGAAGGACTAATCCTGTGAGCGCTTCACGTGTCCCACCGGGAGCCTCTGCTCGCAGCTCGCGTCCCTCCTCCTCTCGGGGTGGGACGGATAACTGTTGGTAGCAGAGACGCCTGGTGGACACAGTCTTAGCCGTCTCCTTAAAGCCGTCTTTTAGTCTGTTTTTCTTTTCAAACGCATTTCGGGCACCGATGGAAACGGGTTTCTACTCGACGGAATAAATGATAAGAGAACATTTTCTGACTGTCTGGTCAACACGACCTCCCTGTGTTGTCCCCATTCAAATCAATAGAGATGTCTACGGACACTAATATAAATATACAGGAGACCGTATTCAGTCAATTGATTTGACCATTCAGCAAATTTTATGAACTTGGAGAAAAATCATCAGACCCGCAGTCGGGTAGATTTGTATTTTATTTTTTGTCTGTCATAATAAAACAAGATCTTACTGAGATCTTTTTGGTCTCGGGCCGCTCTTGTCTTAATTTAGCTTGAAGGTCTTCTGTAATGAGTCCTAAAACCCAGAACTGGGTCAGCATCTTTGCACTTAAATAAAGTATTTAACGTGTATATTATTTCAATACATGCATAAAACAAAGTACCGTAAAAGTCGGGTTACAAGCCGCTACTACCTTTCGGTCAGTGTCCCCGTTAGCTCCCCGCTGTAGCCAGCTAGCTCTCCGCTAGCTCCCCGACAACTACCGAAGGTAGCGGGACCAGCCCGAGAGGGGTAGCAGCAGCAGCGGGGACGCAGGTAGAAGCGGCTTGTAACCCGACTTTTACGGTAGTGATTTATCAAACATATATCTCTCTTCTGGTATGGCGGCGCGTGTTTTTCAGGCATTTTTCAGACGCCCCGTGAACGTTAAAGATTCGTAACTTTGCACCCGCCAGAGTCGCAACGCTCGTCAATGTCACGATTGACCGAGGCAGCCAATTAAATCAAGCAAAAAGGCGGCTTTACTACGTCACCACTGACCACAGATCAGCGATGGTTAATTTCAATGAACTATATAATTCCCCGCTCATCCGACTGCATTGAATCCGTTGCTAGATTCAGTGGCACCCAATGTGGAAACGGCGACAGACTTAGAAACGCGCTTTAATGAGGTCATTCTTCGGCTCGGGCTCTGAACTTGGCGGTAGGACGCTACTAACTTGGGGGCTGTGCTGCTAGCTTAGATTCACCTTTTGACTCTCGTTCTCTCAACGTGTTGGTGTTGAAGCTGAGGCTGCACGGTCGTATGTCCTCAGATATGGGCAATACTGAAATAGTCACGATTTTTTAATTACCTCCAATCCTCATGTTGGAGTCTGCAGGTCCAAAACAGATTATGTATGCTGGTGAACGAGTTTGGTGTTCTCGTGTTTCACATCAAGAATCTGTGCGTTTTTATCGTGGGAATATACGACCAACGAGAATGTATGATAATGAAGAAAACATTTAAACACTTAACTAGGTCATGAAAGACATTTAACAGTTCATATTGGAAACCTAGTTGTTTGACAGTTACTGAATCTTGATCGTTAATTAAATGATTTTAAAGACGCAAGCTGACCTGCAGACATCCTGTGAAGAGAGATTTTATCCTTCAAGAATATTACTCAGACGTGTGCAGCTCAGCTCTCCATCTGCTCTGTCTCCATCGCTACGCTACACCTTCTCCATCGCTACGCTACACCTTCTCCATCGCTACGCTACACCTTCTCCATCGCTACGCTACACCTTCTCCATCGCTACGCTACACCTTCTCCATCGCTACGCTACACCTTCTCCATCGCGACGCTACACCTTCTCCATCGCTACGCTACACCTTCTCCATCGCTACGCTACACCTTCTCCATCGCTACGCTACACCTTCTCCATCGCGACGCAACACCTTCTCCATCTTCGTCCGTCTCTACGCTGCACCTTCTCCATTTTCCGTCTCTACGCTGCACCTTCTCCATCTTCCATCTCTACGCGACACCTTCTCCATCTTCCGTCTCTACGCGACACCTTCTCCATCTTCCGTCTCTACGCGACACCTTCTCCATCTTCCGTCTCTACGCGACACCTTCTTCATCTCTACGCGACACCTTCTCCATCTTCCATCTCTACGCGACACCTTCTCCATCTTCCGTCTCTACGCTGCACCTTCTCCATCTTCCGTCTCTACGCTGCACCTTCTCCATCTTCCGTCTCTACGCGGCACCTTCTCCATCTTCCGTCTCTACGCGACACCTTCTCCATCTTCCGTCTCTACGCGACACCTTCTCCATCTTCCGTCTCTACGCGACACCTTCTCCATCTTCCGTCTCTACGCTACACCTTCTCCATCTTCCCTCCCCAAGCTGCACCTTCTCCATCTTCTGTCTCTACGCTACTCCTTCTCCATCTTCTGTCTCTACGCTACGCCTTTTCCATCTTCCATTGCTACGCTACACCTTCTCCATCTTCCGTCCGTCTCTACGCTACACCTTCTCCATCTTCCGTCTCTACACTACACCTTCTCCATCTTCCGTCTCTACACTACACCTTCTCCATCTTCCATCTCTACACTACACCTTCTCCATCTTCCATCTCTACGCGACACCTTCTCCATCTTCCGTCTCTACGCTGCACCTTCTCCATCTTCCGTCTCTACGCTGCACCTTCTCCATCTTCCGTCTCTACGCTGCACCTTCTCCATCTTCCGTCTCTACGCGACACCGTCTCCATCTCTACGCGACACCTTCTCCATCTTCCATCGCTACGCTACATCTTCTCCATCTTCCGTCTCTACGCTACACCTTCTCCATCTTCCATCGCTACACCTTCTCCATCTTCCGTCTCTACGCTACACCTTCGCCATCTTCCCTCCCCAAGCTGCACCTTCTCCATCTTCTGTCTCTACGCTACTCCTTCTCCATCTTCTGTCTCTACGCTACGCCTTTTCCATCTTCCATTGCTACGCTACACCTTCTCCATCTTCCGTCCGTCTCTACGCTACACCTTCTCCATCTTCCGTCTCTACACTACACCTTCTCCATCTTCCGTCTCTACACTACACCTTCTCCATCTTCCGTCTCTACGCTACACCTTCTCCATCTTCCATCGCTACACCTTCTCCATCTTCCGTCTCTACGCTACACCTTCTCCATCTTCCGTCTCTACGCTACACCTTCTCCATCTCTACGCTACACCTTCTCCATCTTCTGTCTCTACACTGCACCTTCTCCATCTTCAATCTCTACGCTACACCTTCTCCATCTTCAATCTCTACGCTACACCATCTTCCATCGCTACGCTACACCTCATCTCTACGCTACACCTTCTCCATCTTCCATCTCTACGCTACACCTTCTCCATCTCTACGCTACACCTTCTCCATCTTCCGTCCGTCTCTACACTACACCTTCTCCATCTTCCGTCCGTCTCTACGCTACACCTTCTCCATCTTCCATCGCTACGCTACACCTTCTCCATCTTCCGTCGCTACGCTACACCTTCTCCATCTTCCATCGCTACGCTACATCTTCTCCATCTTCCATCGCTACGCTACATCTTCTCCATAATCCGTCTCTACGCTACACCTTCTCCATCTTCCATCGCTACACCTTCTCCATCTTCCATCGCTACGCTACAAATTCTCCATCTTCCGTCTCTACGCTACACCTTCTCCATCTTCCATCGCTACACCTTCTCCATCTTCCATCGCTACACCTTCTCCATCTTCCGTCTCTACGCTACACCTTCTCCATCTTCCGTCTGTACGCTACACCTTCTCCATCTCTACGCTACACCTTCTCCATCTCTACGCGACACCTTCTCCATCTTCCATCTCTACGCTACACCTTCTCCATCTTCTGTCTCTACGCTACACCATCTTCCATCGCTACGCTACACCTCATCTCTACGCTACACCTTCTCCATCTTCCATCTCTACGCTACACCTTCTCCATCTCTATGCTACACCTTCTCCATCTTCCGTCCGTCTCTACATTACACCTTCTCCATCTTCCGTCCGTCTCTACGCTACACCTTCTCCATCTTCCATCGCTACGCTACACCTTCTCCATCTTCCATCGCTACACCTTCTCCATCTTCCGTCTCTACGCTACACCTTCTCCATCTTCCATCGCTACGCTACACCTTTTCCATCGCTACGCTACACCTTCTCCATCTTCCATCGCTACGCTACACCTTCTCCATCTTCTGTCTTTACGCTACACCTTCTCCATCTTCCATCGCTACGCTACACCTTCTCCATATTCCAGCTCTACGCTACACCTTCTCCATCTTCCATCTCTATACTACACCTTCTCCATCTTCCATCGCTATGCTACACCTTCTCCATCTTCTGTCTCCACGCTACACCTTCTTCATCTTCCATCGCTACGCTACACCTTCTCCATCGCTACGCTACATCATCTACATCTTCCATCGCTATGCTACACCTTCTCCATCGCTATGCTACACCTTCTCCATCGCTACGCTACACCTTCTCCATCTTCCATCGCTACGCTACACCTTCTCCATCGCTACACTACACCTTCTCCATCTTCTGTCTCTACGCTACACATTCTCCATCTTTACACTACACCATCTCCATCTTCCATCTCTACGCTACACCTTCTCCATCTCTACGCTACACCTTCTCCATCTTCCGTCCGTCTCTACACTACACCTTCTCCATCTTCCGTCCGTCTCTACGCTACACCTTCTCCATCTTCCGTCTCTACGCTACACCTTCTCCATCTTCTGTCTCTACGCTACACCTTCTCCATCTTCCGTCCGTCTCTACACTACACCTTCTCCATCTTCCGTCCGTCTCTACGCTACACCTTCTCCATCTTCCGTCTCTACGCTACACCTTCTCCATCTTCCGTCTCTACGCTACACCTTCTCCATCTTCCGTCTCTACGCTACACCTTCTCCATCTTCCATCTCTACGCTACACCTTCTCCATCTTCCATCGCTACGCTACACCTTCTCCATCTTCCATCGCTACGCTACACCTTCTCTATCTTCTGTCTCTACGCTACACCTTCTCCATCTTCCATCGCTATGCTACACCTTCTCCATTTTCTGTCTCCACGCTACACCTTCTCCATTTTCTGTCTCTACGCTACACCTTCTCCATTTTCTGTCTCTACGCTACACCTTCTCCATTTTCTGTCTCTACGCTACACCTTCTCCATCTTCCATCGCTACGCTACACCTTCTCCATCGCTACGCTACACCTTCTCCATCTTCCATCGCTATGCTACACCTTCTCCATCGCTACGCTACACCTTCTTCATCGCTACGCTACACCTTCTCCATCTTCCATCGCGACGCTACACCTTCTCCACCTTATCTTCAGCCTGTCTCCATGTCCATCTGTCTCAGTGTAACACTTTCCCAGCTCCTCTTCCTCGTCCATCTGAACTCCACCTGTGTATTGATCACCTGTGTATCGATCACCTGTGTATTGTTACGAATCTGAGAAGTCCCTCTGCTCTGCTGACATTGATATTTTACTCTTCTGCCCACTCTTTATCCTCCACCCCCTTCTCTCTCTCTCCAACTCCACCTTTTTTCTCCACTGTCTCTCCGGTTCCCTCCCTCTGGCTCTCTACCCGTTCTCCCCCCACCTCCCCCTGCAGCCGAAGCACCAGGACACTTTCTCTCTGGCTCCCCAGCGGCCGCTCACCACCATCAACCCCATCGGCCACTCCCTCCATCCGAACGGAGCGCCCACGCTCAAGCCTTCCCCCGTGCCGCGCACCATCCAGGCCATGCCCTGGGAGCAGCGCTCCCTCTACAATCAATGAAACCCCGCCCACCTCCTCCACCACCGGGAACCAGCTGCCCCACCTCCCCCTGTACGCCTCGTCCGCACCAACCACCCTCCATATCCTCCCCCTGACACACACACACGCACACACACACCCCTTTCGGACCCAGCATCAAGGAGGGAGGACTTTGGACGCCCCTCCACCACCTCTCCCCTCCTTTTGGAACGTTGTGTTTGGGATCGGGGAACCGTTGAACTAGTTGAGATTGAATAACTGAGTAGTTAGGTTTAAAAAAAAAAAAAAAAGTAAAAAAAAAAAAAAATGTGTTGCCTTGACCCTCATGTATGATCTATGCCATGTACTGGATATAAGTTAAAATGTCTGTCCCCTCACCAATTGATCTCCCAATCCCTCTCTCCCACTCTAGTTATGGAAATATCTATCCTTCCCTTTATGAATAGTGTCTCCCCCCCATGTGTTAACTGAAACAAAAAGCTATTTTTTATCTAGAGCGTGTTTCAAACCCTGAACGAAGGGATTCCAGGGCGCCAAGTAAATATGACGAAATTCTCCCCTCAGTCTGATATGTTTTTGTTGTGTTTTTTTTACATAAAACCTAACGTTTAAGTCAAATGAAGCTCCGAGAAGGAGAAGGGGAAACCTTTTCCTCTCTCGTACCCCATTTCAACGTGCTCCAGAATGAAGATTGTGTACATTGTGCGTCCTGACGGTTTCCCTCAACGCAGCCGCCTGGACTTGTTCTACGCGCCGGTTCTGCTCTCCAGTGTTCTGCGAAAAGGACCTCGACGTTACCGACGGGTGGAGGGGAGGGGTCACCGTCTCTAACACACAACTCACTTATTTTATTTGTCTTCTAAACTAGCATCCGACCAGGTGGCTCGTTGTAACTGTAGTCGTCTGAGGGAGGAAACAAATCCAGAGTCTCCATCTCTTTTCGTTTTTTTTTTTTTTACGAACTGACTGTCGACACGTTTGTTCCTCTCACTTTAAAGCACTTTAAGACGAGTGCTGTATAATTATTACTGTTTCTGACACCACCCTCAACCTCCATTTAGAGCTATGACGATGTAACATTGCCGTACATCGACCCTCTCCGTGTCACGTGACGTAGCAGCAGCGCCGGCTCGAGCCCGACGTCACGGCCGCATCTGGAAGCGACGGTGGCCAAAATGCAGAACGTCTGCAGCTCTACCCACAACCCACTGCTCCCAGGATGGATTTAGTTAACGCCAACCGCAGTTCAAACCAGAGCAAGCGCAAAGACTGAAGCGGTATATTTTGTAAACCGGTCAATTTTGACGAATAACAGTTTTAATCATGGTTCCGATATGTAGTTCTGTTACGTTTCTCTCTCGCTAACACGGTGTTCGTCGAAATACCTACGATTCTACTGACATTGTATTTTCTCTTTTTAAAGTCGTTTCTATTTTTATTCATGACATGTTTCCATCGTTGCTTTCTCTCTCTCTCTCTCCTTGTAAAGTGTCTTTGAGTATTTAGAAAAGTGCTATACAAATAAAATGTTTTATTATTATCACCACCAGCGCTGCTTTTCTTACGCAGACAGAGATGACTGCAAACTAAAAACAAATGCATGTGAATATTTTTTGGGGGAAATGTGATTGTTATATTGAGCTCAACATGTCAAGGTTAAACTGCTTCTGGAGATGAAGACCGTGGGACAGGGGAACAATCAAGTAAGTGGACCCTTGAGTGAAAACTGAGACGACCCTTCTGTTTTAACTACAGCCTTCTGTTGTGTAGTTTGAAAACCGCCACCAGGTGGCGACTTTCTGCTGTGAAGTCCGTTTATTAGCTATAAATGGATATTAAAAATTGTATTTATTTATTTATTTAACCAGATATGTTGAGAACCGGTTCTTATTTACAATGACGACATGGCCGAAAATGTAGCAACAGGAGGCAAGTCGTTACAAAACCAAATAAAACGGATACATCTAAAACAAAGATTACATATGCAGACAATAAGATCCGGACTTTACACCTCTGATAAGTCGTTATGTTCACTGTCTCGTCCACAGTTTATACCATTTATTATAAACCGACATAAAAATATGTGTAATTTAGGAATTGCCACATGTTTTATATAATGTAATATATTTGGTAACTCCTGGACTGGGCGGTGACTCAAATGGCAGGAAGAACCTTCCTCGTTCAGATAAAACGTCACGATGAGCAATCAAGTGCCAATTCAAGTGGATTCATAGTGGAACAATCATGTTATTTAATGTGAGCCAATTCACGTTTCAGTTAATTATATTTATATATTTAAAGTTAATACATTGATTCATTTATTTTGTTTCACTTTAAATTGATACATATTAAACTGATAATATCATTATTAGTATTGCCATTAGTTGGCTACATTCACATTTAATGAACACTAAACGAGTCCTCATGACGTGCTTCCCTTCTACGTGTCGCCATGACGTCAACAGGTGACCGTTCAGTCCTTCTATTTCAATACAGTCCATCAAAGGGCGTGCACGTGGCGGGAACGTGCATCACAATTGAACTCTTTAAAAAAATTTAAAAAAAGAGCGAGCCGGACCCGCGCGCTGTTTCTGGCCCGGTTAGAGACTCCGGAGTGTCGGCCACGCGGAACCCGGACGCAGATCGCAGTGAATTAATATGCGCATGCCGGCGCGCGCGCCGCGGGTTCGTTGTCGTCACCGGTTATTGATTAAAAATCGTTTGCCGTTTCGATGGCCGGGGCTCTCGGCTCGGGGCCTCTGCGGGATCCGGCCCCGGTGCTCCTCAACCCGGCGACTGGGTTCACGGACCGGCTCGCGGACCGGGACTCGTGACGCGTCATAATCGATATGCCAGCCGCCGCGTGCGTTAATTAGTAACAGCTTTGTAGGCGTGCGACCATCCGGAAGCTGCTTCTTTTGTTTTTTAGGTCAACACAAGAACGCTTTTCCTCTCCAGGAGCTTTCAATAACTTTTTTGGGGGCGGAAACGAATGTTTTTTTGTTTTTTTTTATCAAATAGATGTTGATCACATGTATAATAAAGATAATAAAGATAATAAAAAGAGGATAAATTAAAACCGAGATTAAATTTACATTACGTTCTTTAATAAGAATACAAAGTTATAAGTGGCCTCGGTTTAAATAAAAATTATGCTTTGAAGACTTTTGCTTCCAACTCAAAGTTTTCATTTAATATTTGTTTAATCGATCACTAATAACTTGCGCCTCGGCAGGCCTCACCCCGCCTGAAGGCCGCGGCCTCCTGGGCCTCGGGCTGCAGTGGCTCGTCTCGGCCGGTTGGTGGCGGTCGTGGCTCGCGCTACAGGACACGAGGCGCTGCGGGTGTTTCAGGACGGGCTCGTGTCATTTTAGACTCATTAACCAAAAGATAAGCAGTTCATGGAAAGGTGAACAGAAGTGAACTCGCAAAAGAAGTCTGCAGTATTCCTGCAAACTTAAACTTTGTTAAATAAGATTTGTTTATCCAATTATATCAATTTAATTTAATCCAATATTTTTGTATGTGTAGTGCGAAGCAGGAAGTGGAAAGTGGACTGCGTCTTCTTAGCTTGTAGGATAATATGAATATTAATATACTTTTCCTGTATGCTATTTTTTCATTGAGATCCATCCTTTTCATAAAAGAAACGTTTTAAAACAAATTCTACGAGAAGAAAATATTAATATTGTTTTTTTTGTTCTTTTTAAATATTTTTTCAGGACAATATCAATGGGCTTAAGTGAACATATTCGCTCGACATTGTGTTTCTCTTTCTCCTCTCTCTCTCTCTCTCTCTCTCCCTACCTCTCTCTCTCTCTCTCTCTCTCTCTCTCTCTCTCTCTCTCCATTTTGTGTGCTTTGTGAGTGCGCCGGTCTTTCTCTCCGTCCGCCACATGAGGGATTATCGGACTATTTGTTTGATTGCATCTCGCTCGGTGAGTCCGATACACACATGGTTAAACTCCCTGAAATGGTGTGTGTGTGTTTTTTAATTCGTTCATCCAATCCTGGCCGTCCGTAATGAAAACACGCGGTGTGATTGGGATCCAGTGCATGCACGAGGCGAGTGTGTGTGTGTGTGTGTGTGTGTGTGTGTGTGTGCGCGCGCGTGCGCGCTTGTGTGTTTGTGTTCCTTCAAAATGTGAAACGAACATTAAGAAATAAAAAGGAAACACAAGGTTTAGTGCGCATGTCTCCTCCCTCGTTAAATAACACAATTCTTAATTCATTGTTTAATTACTGAAAAAAAAGTGAATTAATTTGTCTTTTCAATTCATGGAATCTGTGGAAAGTTACTGAGTTTACTCGAATGCTTTACTGAAGCGTAATGTTGAAGTACTTGTACTTTTACAAGAGTATTTACATTTCAACTCCTAACAAGTCAGAGGCAAACGTTGTGCTGTTTACTGCACTGCATTTATACTTGGTATAATTTGTGTTAGTTTATGGACCCAGATAAATAAAACAAAAACATAATCAATACATCTATATGTTTTATTTGTATCCCACCTCAATAGAAAGGAGAGCCACCAGCTGTACATTAAAGCGATGAACACATAAATGTATAATACATGTATAATAATAGTGTTGCAACTGAAATTAAGTGAAAGACCAGAGTACTCATTGGATACAAAGCTGAAACCTTTAATGATGATTTTGATGATAGTTTTCCTCCGGTCCTCCTCTTTCCTGTTAGAAGCCAACGAGTTCTAAAAGTAAAATATTTCACACCATTCAGCTCTGAAGTAAACACTGTAGCAATATTTCCATGTATTATTACCGCGAAATGATCGATACATTTCAGACAGCGGTGGAAAGTAACTAGTACATTCACTCCAAATGTTGTGGTACTTGTACTTTAGTATTTCCATTTGATACCACTTCATAGTCCGACTTCTATTCCACTATTGATGCAGGAATATTGTTATTATTACTGTCTGACCAATACTTACACGTTAATATGAAGATGTTATGAAATATGACATTTGTCAAGACATTTGAACTTTTCCCAACCACTGCAGTAAAACACAGTTTCCTTAAGTATTCCAGTATTGTGGTAAATGCAGAACTCACACTAGCCAATTCTCTGCACTGAGTACTTTTTAAGTTTCTAATAATACTAGTGTACTTTTTTTTCCAATGTAGAACTGACTTTTAATTGTATTTTTACTTCATTGATCAAGATGCTCTTGTTTCAGATAATACATGTACACATTCTCTACTTTGGTTTGTGGTCTTTTTTTCTAAACAGATTTGATCCATAAAAGGAAAAAAACTGAATTTTCCCGCCTCCTTTCTGCACAGCATCACCGACTGTCTGTGTTATTATCTGGAGCACATCCTGTTTCACAGGAAGTGTGGCCTACATGCAGGGAGGCCCGTTTCAATTGGAAGAGAGACGTGGATTTAAAAGGTTTGGAACTGGCCCCGAAAGAGCCGCCGGAGGAGCTTAAATTATTGAGCAGAATTGAAAAAAAATCAAATAAATGTATTCCATTTAGTCACGTCCGTCTCCGGAATATTTTGCGGGACGTTAAAAGCATTACCTGCACATTGTCCTCCGTATTTTTACCAAAAAACACGGGATTGAAATTAAAACCAAATTGCAGCCTAGAATCCGACAACAGAGCCGGCGTTGTGGATCAAATTAAGAAGAACAATCTTTGGGAAGAACTAAGAATAATCAGAATTCCTCCCGAGTCGTTCACATTCAAGACGACGAGCACTTCACGTTTGAAGGCTTCATTTTGACATGAACCAATTTTGCGTTCTTTAATATCTTTAATATCTTTTTAAAGCACGGAAGTTCATTTTTGACCCTGGAATTGTAGTCTGACAAAAGCAATCAAGGTCCTCTTGCTTTTTCTGGGCCTTCTAGCAGCATCAAGAAGAAGACAGTGTGATATGGTTGAAAGCTCAGCTACCTTGAGTTTTGGGTTGTTTACATATTATCATCTTTTTAAGTCAGTTTTGGGGGGTTTATGTTACTTTGGTCAAGTTAAGAATGGTTTCATGAGTTTACATGTATATGTTGAACAACAGAAACAGATCAGATTTATTCATTTTGGAAACATAAAACATGAATAAACAATTAAATTAAATTCTCTCCTTCAGCCACAACGTCCAGGTTCCCGGTGAAGAAGTCGTCTCAGTCGGCTGTGAAGAAAAATAAAAAAGGTCTTGAAGTTACATGAAGTTACTGTGATGGTTATGAATACATGCGGGGAATAATACTTGAGTATATAAACAAGTACATATCAAGCAACACTATCTCTCACTGAATTTCGTTCCCACACAACAAAAATTCGGAGGGAAAGTTTGAACCAGTTTGAAACGTGCGGCTAACGGAGATTAAAGCAAACAAATAAATGGCTTCAAAGGTTCTGCGTTAGGTTCAGGCTCAAAAGTACTGCGGTGGATTCCTAACCCCCTAACCCTAACCCCCTAACCCCTAACCCCCTAACCCTAACCCCCTAACCCTAACCCTAACCCTAACCCCCTAACCCTAACCCTATCCCGATTTTCAAGATACATTTTTTTGGGTGGTAAAGAGGAAAGAAAAGTGACTCAACACTTTTTGATTCGTCCAAAGCTGTTTGTCTTCAGTAATATTCCATGTTTTCCTCATTGCAGATCCTGGTCAACACAACGTGAACTTTGACGTCACGTCTATGGACAGAGAAAACAATGACGTTGTGACCAAAATAAATCTGGACTCAAGGTCCACTTACTAAGGTTGTCAGGGTCCCGTTGGTTGAACCAATGACTGACAAAGGAAACACAACAGGTGCGTATAAAAGTAAGAGTTGAGAATTCCAACCGAGGTCACTGTTCAAACCTCAAGATCTTTTCCGGAGCTGTCGGTCACATCACATGATCTTCATCGGTGTGTGCCCGGTTGCCATTGAAGTTCGGATGTGTCTCCGTCTCCTGATGAAGATCATGTGAAATGATCAAAAGCTCCAGATCTTGAGGTAGCATTACGATGTTTATGACTTTCAAGTTCTGTTCGACGTTCTCTAAAGTAGAAGATCTTGATCTAAAGGTGAATGAGGCTATTTATTGGTTTTAAATACTGCATGTACTCTGAGTTCCACACTTTCTGTACATGTTCATCTGCTGAGAGCCGACCGGTCAAACTGTTTCTTTTCCAGACTGTAAACTTTGAACGAGTCTCTTTGGAGCTCGGCAAGAACCGACGGGAGTTATTCTGTTGGCTTTTGGATTATTGCAGAAAGAAGGCTCTGCTGCAAACTGACTTTCTGGTGCTTAGCAGGTTTTGTTCATCGAGATGCTCGTCACAAACACACCACACTTGTGATTTTGTTAAGTTGAATGCAGTCGGCAGAAGTAAAATGCTAGGCTAGAAACAAACTTTTTGTGGTTTCATTTTACTACTTTGTAGATACTGCTTTTGTTGAGACAATGAAACAAAATTAGAAATTAGAACATTTCCCAAGCAGGTTATTAACGTATGTAATGTCGCAGAACAAAACGTTGAAATCTCTTGAAGCTTATGTTAACCACAGACTTTGTTTCAGAACCTGACCAAAAACCCATAACAAAAAAACACCTCACGACTTCGAGACGAGGGAACCGGACGGAGAACATGCCGACTCATTTACGGGTTTCAGGGCTTCATCATCACAGGGCGACATGAACTAACACTGTGCCAACAATTTGACACAGAAATAGCTGCTTGGTCTTGAGTCTGGATGTATAAATGAAACTATGATTTGTGATGAGCTAAAAAACAGATGATGTAGTTCATGAATATAGAAGTTGACACAATTATTTTAAGTAGACGTATGAAATAACAAAGATGATGGGGAACTGTGGCCCTGGGACTACAAATACATTTTGTTTCTTCTATACAATTTTTTTTAATTTCCAGTAAAATGATCTTGTTCACAAAGAAACCATCTCATTCCTTTGGTTTTTGAACGAGGGCTTTTCTTTGTGCCCGTTGGTGATCTTTGTCCCGCCTCAGCAGCTTCAGCACCACAGACCGAACTCTGCAGGAAGAGGGTTTTCTACCCAGAATGCAACAGAGGGGAAATGGGAAGGCTTTGGTTGCCATCAACCAAAGATAATTCCCCACCAACTGACAGGCTGCTGTGACTTCTGCCACATATTGCTCATTTGTCAGGGACTTTAAAATAAAAAGGATAAGGTTAGTGTTCACTAATCTCATGCGTTAATAATCTCTGACTTCCTGTCTGTGGCTCTCAGCTCATTGGCTCCTAGTGAAGATCTCTCTTTAAACACCTCACAAGTTTATAGTTCCATTCTGTGAAACGGCTCAGTGATTTCTAACCCTGGTCGCTGTAGTTTTTACTTTTGTTGGGGACTATTTTCAGCGGCGAATTAATCCACTTTTGGCGCTCCAGTGAGTTTTTGTTCAGTTGTGATTGAGTCAAAATAAACTGTGTGTGTGTGTGTGTGTGTGTTGGTGGTAATAAAGGAACGTGTGCAACACAAGAGGCTCACTGGTGTGTTTTCAATGGAGCTATGGCTCTGAGGTTAGATGGGCTTTCTGTAAATGTTGAAGTGACAACATGCACTACCCTTCCTCACGTCCTCACGGTCCTGGCCTCTTTGGTGAGTAAACAGACATTATTTTGTGCGATTCCATCTTTAACATGTAGCTGGGGGGCAAAACAGTGTTGATCCTGTTTGTCCCTCATGATCTCTGAGATCTCAAACGGTACAGTTACTGTTACAGTTTTCTAATACGACTCATGTGACAATTAAAACATATATTTTTTTTTCAGGCTCCATTTTTTGCTGCTTGCTGTGCCTATTATTTTTCTTTTTACACATTGCAACCTGTAAACCCTTTACTTTCGAGCCCTGAAAGGTGAAGATATTTCTCATGAACAGAAAATAGCATTATAACCTCATCATACATAGCATTAGCATTATTACCTCATTATTATCTCATCATACATAGCATTAGCATTATTACCTCATTATTATCTCATCATACATAGCATTAGCATTATTACCTCATCATACATAGCATTAGCATTATTACCTCATTATTACCTCATCATACAACGATGCATACAGCAAAGACAAAAACACGTCATTTTCAAGTATATGAAACTACCACTTGGTATAGTATAATGTATAGTACTACATCCCATGCAGTAATATCAAGAGGAGGACAACAAGAAATGAACATTAATCCATTTGCATTACCCAAGGCAGCCCTTTGACTTGTTCACACACACACACGCACACACACACTGCCATCGACGTATGTTTTCATGTCACCTTCTACTCCACTACATTTCACAGGGAAATATTGAACTTTTCCCTGCAATACTTTTAATAACTTCACAGATGGATATTTTCCAGAAAGATATGACGCACTGTTTTAAATGAACCTCGCTGAGCTGCAGTGACTAGTCAACAAGAGTTGAATCGATATAATTAATTTGCTCCTCGCAGAGCCACCAGACTGCAGTCAAGATGAGCCATTTTTACATCCATGACTAAAAACTAAATAAAACTTCTCGGTTACAACAACACGGTGTGAAATGAGTCCATCGCCTATTTGAACAGTTCGCCTGCGTTTCAAAAGCCTGCGTGTGCGTGCTACGTTTGGTGGGAAAGGGGAATCCCAGGCCAGCGTCTGAGCGTGTGACTCGTCATACTCAACAGTGGACCTGAAGCCTCAAAGGGAAACTTGACTTTAGTTGGAACCATTTTTCCCCATCAAGCCTCCGAACTCTCAAATCTACCGCACTTTAGATTTGGAACTTAAACTTTCCTTCATTCATCATTTACATGCAGGTACGTACATGAAAAGATGTCTTTTGAGATGTTCACTGGTCGGAATTCAAGAAAACCTTCAAACTTCTTCAATTCCCATTATGTGGACCATTTATAGCCTCCAAACAAATGTCATTACAATTCCTGGTTTTAGTTTCCGATATTAGTCCCAGTTCAAGTTTAAGGAAAAGTACTTTTTGTTGTTGTTATTATTATTACACAAATATTGCATCCTATGTGGTTATTTGAACTTTGGCTACCCTCACCAGTGTGTGTGTGTGTGTGTGTGTGTGTGTGTGTGTGTGTGCTTGGAGAAAGAAAGAAAGGTCGTTCAAGCCATCTCAGAACAAGGGAAAGAGAGAGGGTGATAACTGAGGCCGTAAACTGAATCTGTTGCAGCTTTAAAGCGAGGCTGCACTGAATTATTGTGTTATTGACCGTATAATAAGAATGTAATAAACCTATACCATAAAAAAGAAGCTGTCAAGATCCACCCTGATGTCTGAACCAGTGTTCCTGTTCTTCAGACGGATATGGGCCATGTCGCCTAATAAAGATGTTGCGGTGATTATGACTTGTGTCATGCTTCTAGTTCCAACGCTGGATATGATAATGAGACTAATTTGTGACTAACTGTATGGTGTAGCGTTTCATCCATTTGTGGAATTTGATCCGCTGTGTCTCAAAAATATGTGTTTTAAGGGCAAATAAGCATCTATGGGGTTAAAGAAGTTCATTAATCATAGTTAAAAAAAAAAGAAAAAAAAAACACTACTTAACCAAATAAATTCAATTTGAGTTTTTAAATGTGTACACACACACACACACACACACACACACACACACACACACACACACACACACACACACACACACCAAGAGTGCCACGTTGGCCTCGCCGGCGTGTGCAGTTTGCTTACAAAGTCTAAAGGGTCTCCCGCACAGAGGAAGATAAACCTTTGCGGAACCCAACTCCAGCCTTGACGCAACTTATACCGTGCGTGAGATAGGCGCGCGCACAGAGCGCCAAAAGGGAACCACAGCCAAACTCTGCTGCGTGCGTGTGCGCGCGCGTGTGGGGGTTGGGTTGGTTAGAGGCAGGCCTGTGAATCAGTAACTGCCTCCATTTTGAAAAAAACAAAGTCTCCATCCACATGTGTGTGTGTGTGTGTGGCGCTGTAGCCCAGCAACTGCGCCACACTATGATTTCGCCTGCGCCACAAACAAGAAAAATATGAAGAAAAAAGCCTCGGCTGAAACTGAAGCTAACGAGCCGGTGATACTTTGTTTCGCTCTGGCAACAATGTAGCAAAGTGTTGCGCAGAGGCTGCAGCAGCGGGGCCCTTCGTGGCCCCCGGGGCAGAATGGGGCCCTGGACCTTTTGTTCCCGCGAGGTTCACCATAGGTCACTTATGTAACATCATGACGAAGAACTTATTACCACGCATCATATCTACAGGCTGGGAGCGGCACGCGAGGCTGCGAGGCTAAAGGATTAGCAGGCGGTGCTTAGTTATTTAAATATGGCCGGTTCTCCCACCCGGGCCTTGAGATATTTAAGTCCGGCCAAAGTGAGTCAAGGCACCGTAACCGGCTCGGAGCTTCCACCGCTGTGCCCCGCCTCTCTGAAGCCTAATCTTTGCCGCACGCGGCCGCGTCGCGTTGCATTGAAATGACCCAGCAGCAGCAGCGCGGCACACAACCTTCACCGCGCGCGCACGAGTACAGTACGGAATTAAAGGGATGGTGGGAGGGGAGTGGGGGGTTTCACGCGCGTGCGTGCACACACGCGCTCATCTGGTGAATACCCCCTATGATGAGAAGGGGGTGCCCCCTCCCTCCTCCTCTTCCTACTCCAAATATACCACGTGGTTTCCTCTTTGCAAACAAAAAAGGAAAAAAAAACGCGAATAGAGTCGGCGGAGGGGCGGTGTCACCCCGCTGGAGAGAGAGAGAGAGAGAGAGAGAGAGAGAGAGAGAGAGAGAGAGAGAGAGAGAGAGAGAGAGAGAGAGAGAGAGAGAGAGAGAGAGAATATTTTTCCCGACCCGATCCCGCCATAGTTTTCCCCCACTCCTCCACATAGACATCACCAGACCCTCCCGGTAAATCTCCTCCTGCACCGCGCGACCGAGAGGCTGAAGGCTGCTGCTGTATCCGTCTGCTGGGGCAGTCTCCTCCAACTGGATTTACGGCGAATTCAACGTTACCATCTGTTTTTACACTTTTTTTCTATTTTTTTTGCTGCAGGAGAATTAACACTTTTTTTTTTTAGACATTCTTTCCCGTCTCGTGTGATTTCCACTCGCGGTTAGTGTGGCAATTTCTTGTTGCGCTTTTTCGAAGATAAACTTTTTTTTTTGCTGGCTTCAATTTCCGTTATTCCGGGCTTTGTTTTTGTTTGTTTTTCGTTTTTGGGGACTTGGGGAAAAACAATTACCACCATGCACAAGCTATACATTGGGAATCTAAGCGACAGCGTGACTGCCGAGGACTTGGGGAAAACCTTTGACGAACACAAGATCCCGTACTCCGGACAGTTTCTCATGAAAACCGGCTATGCTTTTGTGGATTGTCCGGACGACCAGTGGGCCATGAAGGCTATCGAGACGTTTTCCGGTGAGTAAATGTGCACTGCTGGCCGCCTTCCACCTCCTAGTTTAATTCCATTCATTCTAACGGGAGCGGCGCGCGCCGGTGAGCCGTTACGCGCACACCTTCCGCGGTGCGCCTCCGCGCTCCGTCCGCTCGAACACG
Source organism: Taurulus bubalis (assembly GCF_910589615.1). NCBI lineage: Eukaryota > Metazoa > Chordata > Actinopteri > Perciformes > Cottidae > Taurulus > Taurulus bubalis. The sequence continues at coordinate 3,558,685 of NC_136605.1, forward strand.
CCGGATAAAAATACATTCACACAATTATTGTATTGACGCTAGCTTAATGGCGTCTGGTGAGCCATACGCCCGGGGGAGCCATTCAACTTTTGTAGGGGGGGGGGGGGAGAGACACACACACACACACGCACACAACACACACACACGTATCGTTAGTAAACGTAGCCTCAAGCTAAATCCGGAGCCAACGTAAAGCACGAGCCTACTTCACAATATTGCTACTAAAAAACATAATAATACTTATAATGCCGTGATGATTGTGGCTCGTGCGTTTCAGACTAGTGTGCGCATGTGAGTGGCATTTTAATGTATTGCACGCGCAGCGTTGGCCCGAGTGACTCCTGTGATGTAGTAATGAAGCCTCGCTGCTCCCCTCCCCCTTTGAGCCGACAGTCCACTGTGACAAAGATAGAAACGACATCTACCACCGAGTGGGCTACTCACAGAAACGGACCTCACACCACCAACGAGTGAGCTCCATCATTGTGAAAGCCAAGCAACAAGGTCGCCATGTCAGCAGCCCCTTTTCTTCTTCTTCTTCTTCTTCTTCTTCTTCTTCTACTAGAGTCCACGAAACACCCGAACTCCCCAAAATAGCATGTTGACTTTAAATGAGACAAAGCCAGTCAGAGAGAACAATTAATATTCGTATGGTTGTCATACTGTATCTCTCATGGGTCTTTAGTGGCTCATTGTTGGACACAAGTGACGTGCCGACACAATTCACTTGCTCCATGACTTTTTATTTTATTTGATTAAGTCGGCCCTTTTTGACCCCCTCACCCTTTCTTTGTAGTTCCTTTTGAAAATCCGCGGGTTTGAACAAAAAAGTTAGCTGTTAGCTGTGGACCCTGAATGCACCACATCTCCCCAATAGGCCTCCAGGCAGCTGTACCCCGTTAGCATGAAGCCGCAGTGTGAGTTCTGAACCCCCTGTTATTATTTTTCAGGTAAAGTGGAACTTCAAGGGAAACGTATTGAGGTCGAGCACTCCGTCCCCAAGAAGCAAAGGTAAACAACAATTATCATTACACCCCTCCTCCAAGACCACTGTCATGGGTTGCTTCACCTTTGCCCAAACTCTTTCTTCCATTGAGTCATAAAGTAGACCCTAACATTACTATGTCTGCCTGCACTGAAAGCCGTTGGAGGTCTGGTGTGTGTGTGTGTGTGTGTGTTTTGTGTGGTGTTACTGTGGAGCCTCAACTTTGTCGGCCATTGCTGTGAATCTGGACTGTGACAGCTTTAGCTGGCGGTGTTTTTCACTTAATTTGAAACTGCTGGTGTTGGTAAAGCAGTGAGTGAAGCCATAGAAGGCCTTTACAGATAGTATGCTTCGCAAAGTCATCACATAAAGCTATAAGTACCCCCTTAAAGGCCTTTCCTGCAGCTCCACTTCTATCTGACAGGGTTTTAAAATACACGATATGTGTGTGTGTGTGTGTGTGTGTGTGTGTGTAGTAATGTCCAGCAGCTTTTAAAAAAACTCTTGAGCTTGGAGCTCTGTCTATTTAATTGTGCACATATATAATGTTATTGCATATAGCGTTTTTTTTGTGGCAAAATTGTCGAATAATTTAAATAACTGTTGTGCTACAATTCCTTCTGACGGATTCACGTGAACGCAATCAGATAATTACCGTATTTATTTGATGTTGTTTTTTTTGTGAAAGTGGACTTGGTCAAATATATCCAGCCAAAATGTAAATGTAGAGGTTTTATGTGACTTAACGAAGTCCTAATTGTTTCAATAATGTTGAATACAGGAGCAGGAACGTTCTGCTGAATCTCATTAGTTTCCTGCAAAAACGCTCTGTGCATTTTGAGTTTGTTGATTTTTATAATTGTAATATTGTTCAATATTATTTAGAGATTTATTTTGCTTTGCTTTTGTAGCCTGCTGTGAAGTTTAACACTGGTCAGTGGTGCTGATTTGTTTGCATAAGAAAAAAAAGAAGCCACTTGATTATTGTCGTGCCTTTTAATGAACACAACGGACCTGTAGCTCAGGACGAGCTCGGCCCAAGAGGATAAACTGGGCTCCATTGTGGGTCAGCTGCTCTCTGCTAAGAGCCAGACTTGACCTGCTTTAAAAAAGTATTATGGAATTCGCCTATAGACCGTCGTCCATGCCTGTAACCTTTGGCACAGATACGAGGTGAGCAGTGAGCACAGTTGTCCATGTTCCGCCATTTGCCCTCACGTGTGCGCGCGGGCGCGCGTACTTGTGTGTGTGTGTGTCTCATGGACCCCCCCCCCCAAAAAAAAATAACCGCCATTGAAAGTGGATTTAAATACGTTTTATTCATTGTCTTGTAATGCATTTATTTTGTGGAACATCTCCTGTGCTCAGTATGCGCGTGAAATTGGCCAAATATTTTAACTAGATCAGTCTTTTTGGGGGAGGAGGTGTGCCCGCAGTAAAATAAATAAATGCATAAGCAAGAAATGTGGCAACATTGCTGCGACACAAACACGTTGTAACAGTGTGGTCCTTTCTTTATTGTGTGGACGCATGACGTGAGGCTGAAATGTCAGTTATAGTCAAACAGGCCTCTCGCCATGTTGGTTTCCCCAAGCATGGCGAGTGGGGCTGCGCTCCTCTAATCTCCAGCGGGTGGGCAAATAATTCTGTTTGTGCCCCACGTCCGCCTCGGCGGTAACCTTGAGGAGCCATAGTGATAACGTGTGTGTGTGGAGCTGGGGGCCTTCCGTGGGCTCCTCGACACGTGGTGCATCCACGCAGAGGGGAGTCACTCCACGTCAGGCAGTGAGGGGCAAAATGGCGAAGCTCTGAATGAAGCAGAACTGCTGTGTTTTCTTCTTCTTCTTCTCAAACTGGGTTGTAGTTTCCGCCGGATGGTCCTGTCTAGCACAGCGTGGTCCTGTTCGCGTTGATGACGCGTTGCAGTGTTGAAACGAATGCCGCACGAGCTGATTGTTTAACCGTTAGAAGCCGTTTTTAAAATGGCCGTTCGTAAACTCAACAAGCGAGAGATCCAAATTATGTATTGTTTTGCCTTTTTGAATTATCGCGTTAAAATATTTATGTTAAACTAACGGCCGAGCTTCAGAGTTTGTGTGACGTTTGAGTGACACAACAACACGTATTCAGTGAACGTTGAGCACGTCCCACTTGTTAAAACAGCAGCAGTGGCGGTTAATTGAGGAACGTTAGATTGGGCAAACGGGCGTTTTTTGTTGTTTTTGAGGCCATGTTTAAGATAGGTGGTAAATAGAGAAACATATGAATATATATTTTATTTTTTCCCCATAAAACTATTGCGACTCTTTCATATCATGTGACTCCTTTCCCTTGAATCCAATTCTGAAACTATGCTCTCTCTGTGTGTGTGTGTGTGTGTGTGTGTGTGTGTGTGTGTGTGTGTGTGTGTGTGTGTAGTGGTGTATGGCTCTATAGTCATTACTTTCCCTACATTTGCTTAAATGACACCATGTGATATCCAGGGTTGCCAGTTCTTCCAATTCACTCCCAAAAAAAGACAAACCTGTGTAAAACGCATCATAAGCGTGACAAAGCTTCATACCTGCATCAAATAATTAAAGATAAAAAGGATAAATAGGTGCAACCACATTCCCCATGTCAATGTCGTTGATGATAACGTAGGCAGCCCTCCCTAAAGACGGTTGAATTTAAAATCTCTCAAATTAAATGCGTGGGCTCGACTGAAATTGGAAAACTGGATTCAACGTACGTGTTGTTAACTATAAACTGGCGGCCTGTTTGGTAATATTTGTAAACACCATTGTCCAATCCTCGCTGCAATGTTGGAAAAACCTCCCAGATTTCACCTGCGTCATCAAAGAGTCAGCGGAAACCAATCTGGCAACTCTGCTGATATCTGGCCATGGAGCTCCTCTGACATGGAACCTCAATGAAGGTGTGCGTGGGAGGAGGAGGGTATTCAGAGGGAACAAGCGCTTCATGTGAGGCGTGGGGGGTCAGTGCTGTAACAGGAAGTTGGAGGGTTGAATTCCTCCCTTCCATTCTATAGGTGTTTGTGCAGAGCCCTATAGGCTGCAGGGGGAGACGCCCATGCAACAGCATCGTAGACACGTCTGCCTGAATCAAAGATGACTGCCGTTAGATGGAGACGGAAGGGTTTTCTATTTCAGGGGGCCCGTCGTAATATTCCTCATGAAGTTGATTGAAATTTGTGTCAGGCTGGGGTCAGTGAGAGGAGGAGGAGAGAATACTGTGTGTGTGTGTGTGTGTGGGGGTTGTATGAGTGTGTGTGTTGGGGGCGGGGGTCGCTCAGAGGGAACAAGCCATCCTCTGGAGAGGCTAAACGTATAGAAAGATAGAAAGGCTGCAGCGAGTGTAAACCGAAACCTCCGACGGCAGTAACGCCCACCGAAATCACTGAAACTCCTGCTTCTGAAGGATGAGCGACGAGCAGAGCTGCCTGCGTGCTGTCCATGTGAAGCGTGTCTTTGCATTTTTGATTTAAGAAAATATAAAAGCGCTATCAAAACAGTCGCAGTAGACAAAGGCGCATGAAAACGCCTTGTTATTCAATGTATTTAAGGCCAGAAATCACACATTATTCCTGGTAAAAGCAAAATCTTACATTCTATTTTTTCTATTGGAATTATTTTAATACATATTTTTACACCTATTTTACATCAGATTAGCGTTAATAATTGTTTCTTTTAAAACTGCATAGTATTTCTTATTTTCATCACCCGCCCTGATGATCGTGTGCCGTTCCCAGAGTTGATTGTACGTTGACCATGCGCTCACTGCGGTGTTTGCTCGTGTAAAGATGTCACAGGGTGTTTAGCTCTACTGTGGCAAAGTGTGATCTTTTTTAATTGGAGTACAGTTTTTATCTTCACCTTGCTTCCCGCTAAAATCTGCGTATTTGCTTGAGGACTGTGTGCAGTTGGCTCACTGCCCACGTTTGCAGGTCTACCTGTTGTCGGAGTGTGAAGTTGAATCGGCTCCATGTTAGAAGGCCGTCCCCCGGGTGCACAATGATCTACCTTCAGTGTTGTATTGACACTGAAGGCTGCAGCTCCACTTTCATTCACAATGCTCTCGAATGACACGCGGGGCTTAACGTGGACTTACCTGGGCACCCTTCTTTTTGGGGACGTTTCCATAAGGCCGGATCTATAACGGCTCTACCTATATGCACACACGTGTGCTATTTATTCGCTCTAAAACACGGAATGATTTGATATCTACTGTGGTGGAGTTTTGGAGGTCTAACAAACCCCAAAATCAAGTAACCTCACTAACATGCTAGTTCTTGGGTTCATTAATGGAAACATTTTTGATACATTTTTAAAAGAAAATTCAAGGAAAATCTAAATATTTTAAGGAAAACATTTGTTGGTTTTATTTTTCATATATGTATGTACTACCTATCATCATTAATAGTTTGATATGCGGCTCTGGTTCTATGCTAAGAATGTTCCTGTTGTTGTATTTCATAAAACTGTCCAGCATCTTAAGCGGCCGCATGCAAACACTTCTATCGCATCGCTCCTCGTGTGTCGTACTTCTAACTGTGCGTAGGCTCGTACGGAAACACTTTATTTCATAAATCTGAGTGTAAGAGAGGAAGAAAGAAAGTCTGAACCTTTCCCTCTCATCCCGTTCTATCGATGCTCATTTGTTATCCATAAACCCTTTTAGTGTACAGATGGAAACACGGTTATGTTTCTGCCCTCTCACTCAATCCATCCGTAAATCAAAGTTCATCACAAACCCGAAATGACGCCCACTCACTCTGTCTTTTTCGTTAGTCGTGATCCACTTTGTCGTCAAAGTTCTCTGCCTCTCTCTCCAAGTCGATTAGAAACTTTAATTCACATTTTTTATGGCCTCTAGACAGCCTGGCGTCAGCGCTGCACATCAGCCCGGTGAAAAGTGTATAGCTGTATACTTTTCAACAAATACTTTTCAACAAATAAATACTGAAACCTCACGTGTATACGTGAGGTTTCAGTATTTATTTGTTTATTGTGCAGGGACAATACACACTAATCAACAGTAACACTGAGTGAGCCAGAGAGGCTGTCCCTGGACACATTATTTTATGGCAGCCTGAAAGTACAAAATTTCAATAACACAATGCAACTAAGATTCACCGATAGACAGACAGTAACGTATAGACAGAACTAATTTACATCAAAGCAAAAAGTGTACCTTGCAGTATAAGCACGTATAAAACACTGGAGGCACATGAAATACATCAACACTAAACAAGGCCAATGCACATGTACAAAGGATAAGCAGGTGTCACGGAGAGGACAAGTCGCACACTTCCTGTTTGCCACTTTTCAAAAAGGCAGTACAGAGGCTCTCGTGACGTGTGTGTTCTGCGTGACGTGTGTGTTCTGCGTGACGTGTGTGTTCTGCGTGACGTGTGTGTTCTGCACACGTCACGCAGAACCGTCCGCGATCGCCCGACGCCGACATCTGTGTGGTTTCGCAAACATCATTGCATCTTCGTTTTTTTTTTTTTTTTGCACCGAAATGTACCGTCTGTAGGAACGAATGCTATTTTTACTTGAAGGCAGAATCTTTTTAATTGTTTTGTTCACACAGTTTGGAATTCCTCTTTCCCAGTGTATCCTCTAAACCTCAAAGTCTCATGAATCTTTAACTGTGCAGATGTTACGAATATATATATATATATATATATATATATATATATATATATATATATATATATATATATATATATATATATGCCCCTTTTTTTCCTTTGCTGCAACTTAAAAATGCATCCCAAACACAGAGCAGCAGCAGCAGCACGCCATGGTTAGTCTTTTCCTCTCATGGCCGGCGAGGAGGGGTGGGCGGAGGGAGCGAGGGGGTGCGACCAATCGCCGGGCGGCAGCACCTCCGAGGGAGGCGGTCGCTCGGCCAGAGAGAGAGAGAGAGAGAGAGCAGCGACAGGTCCTCCCCTCCCTCCCTCCCTCGCTGCTGCGCTCACACACAGGCCTGCTCTGGTTCAATCTCTCTCTCTCTGTTCATACTGTCAGAGTCCCCCCCCCCCTCTGGTACAGTATGTCCGGCCCACACTCTTGTCGACGTGTTCTCTGCACCATCCCGAGAACGAGTGACAGCGAGGCGGACGGAGTGACAGAAACATTCGCACGTGTTCTTACATTTTTGACGTCTCTAGCGCTGGAGTTTGTAATCTGATTACACGGCCTGCCGCTGCTCTACGCGTTTGTGTAGCGGCGTGCCCGTGGCCAGCTGTGCGTATTCTGCCGTTTGGTTGCATGTCCCCTGTATCGGTTAGTTTCTGTGATGACTGAATAGTGGAAAAAGACACTGGGTGGATCAGCTCTGGTAGAAGATCTTGTGTTTTTGTCCCGCTTGTAATTGAGCAGTTTGCAGTGTGAACGCAAAACTATAGAGCTGTGCTCACTCCCTCACCAACGGCGTTCCTGTGCTTGTCGAGCTTTAGTGGACCGGCGGTGAGGCTTCAGTCTGACTGTAGTGACATCAGATGGGTACCCTGTCCTGTGTGGAGGATGGATTCCCAACTTTTTGGCATTTGCCACATTTAACAAAATGGCATGAGGCCAGTAAATAATTAAACAAACATTTTTCCAGTTGCAATCTTTCAGTTCCCTGTATGGACCCTCAGCTTGACTGTGCATCGGGAAATAAGCAGGCAAATACATTGTTATGACTAAAAACTAAATATAATATAATATCCTTTTTAGAAAAACTAAACTGAGCTGATATTGCCTGGTTAAAAAAAAAAGAAACATTAGTTTTTTTAGTTAGTTTTCTTTCAAGTAGATTCCCGTGTCAATGAGATGGAGGCTTGTTATTTCACGGTTTTGAATGAGGAAATGGTGGGCGGGGCCACCGGGCTGAAAGAGTCTCGCTTGTTTATGTTGTCACAGCGACAAAGCTAAAACGACAACCAGGAAGTGACCCTTTGTTATGTCTCCTAAAGGACACACAATCTGTGGAAACACAAAGAGAAGAAGACTTGGGAGAAGATGCCCGCTTCATTGACTGATCGGTTCATTCTGCTTTGAAGAGGTTGCATTGTGGGAAATGTAGGATCCAGTTGTTTTGGAGCTTGACGAGGCACGAATAGTCCTGGAGAGCTATGAAAAAAACAACGTATAACCGAAAATGAACATGGTCCAACATGAGCACAAAGAAAAATGAAAAAAAAATTAGATCATCCAACTTAATCAAAGATAAAGTTAAAGGAATAACATAACGACAAAGGCTCTTTATCCCAGAGCCAAAGTAAGACAAAGAGAGGCGGGGGGTGGGGGGGGTTACAACACAGAGGAGAAAGTGAAGGAGAGAGGAGATGCATGGAGGCCTCTATGTAGGTGAAGGGGTAAGGGAGTACTGTCTCTTTAAGAAGCCCCCTCCTCCCACTCCTCCTCCCCATCGCTCTGATTGTTCCTTCTCTCTGTTTCAAACCATCTGTCCTCTGTGTGTGTGTGTGTGTGTGTGTGTGTGTGTGTGTGTGTGTGTGCGTGTGTGTGTGTGTGTGTGTGTGTGTGTGTGTGTGTGTGTGAGAGACTGTTTGTGTGTGTGTGAGACTGTGTGTTTGTGTGTGTCCTGCTTTCTTTTTTTTCTCCTCCTCCTGTCCTGTCTTTTGCTCACTAAAAATAAAATTTGCATACACACACATCTGGATGCACGGTTACAACACACACAAAGAACGATGAGCGGCGAGGACAAAAAAAAAAACTGTCAGGACAGAAAAGGTGTGTGTGTGTGTGTGTGTGGCCCATCCTCCATAGTGATGTCACCCGATGGGAGACGTTGTAAAGCGTGTGAATTTCTGTCATGCGTGTTAGAAAAGTGTCCAATCCTTCAAGCTTTTAAAGTTGTCATAATGTAAAGCAGGGGTCACTAACAGGCTGTATCTGGATCTATGACCGATCGATAATTGAGAATTAGAGCGCTTATATTTTAACCGGCGCAGCTTTTCCAGCCTTTACGGCACTCGTTCAGCGGTCCAGGAAACACAGCGACCAATCACATGCATGTAAATCACATCATGTGATGCTACTCGGCCAATCAAATATGCATATTCGGATCAAGAGCGCGGCTTGAGTGAGAGCAGGGAGAGACTGGACGAGCGGCCGAACAGTACGTGATAGAGAAGTTATTTCACACGGCGTTCTCCAAAAAGAGAAACGTGGACAGCGAGACCAGACTCTCTAACCAGAGTCTCTAACCAGACTCTTTAGCCAGAGTCTCTAACCAGACTCTCTAACCAGAGTCTCTAGCCAGAGTCTTTAGCCAGAGTCTTTAGCCAGAGTCTTTAGCCAGAGTCTTCTATGTTCACTCTTCTTAAAAGTAGTTCAAAACTAGTGTGTCTCATGTGTTCAGACGATTGTTAAAAGCACAATGTGAAGCTTTGCTACGAGACAAAGCACAACTCTTTTGAGCAAACGTACCGACTCTCATCCGAAATGAAGGAACAGAAAAATAAACTAAGAGCGAATGTGATCAGAATCCTAACATCCATTCACTGTCCAACAATAATGTCGACAGAGAGAAAAGAGCTGAAACAAGTGGTTGCAATAACAGAAGAATAATATCATATCGTGGCTTTTTTGGTTGACATCACTAGACTGAATTTAAAGCTACAGGGCGAAGACAATTAAGTTAGAATTTTTTATTTGAGTACTTTATTTTAAGGTAAACATTTTCCTAAAACCTTTCAGTAATGTTTTTTTTCCATTTTAAAATCCAGCCCTTATTGTAATATTTATTATTAGAGTGTTCATAATTCATCCAGTTAAATTGATAATAAATATTGTTAAGATATTTTTTGTTTCTTTATTTGATTTGACAGTCAGTTGTTGACTTCAATACATATGGGACTAAATCTTAAACATTACTGTGATGAGGACATTTTCTCCAACTGGGCCTTGTTGAGCATTAGTTGAATACCGCTGACTTAAAGGCACAATTCACCCCAAAAATCCACATTTGTTCTTTTCTTGCTTGTGGTGCTGTTAATGGATCTAGAGTTTTGGTGTGAGTTGCCTAGTTTGGGAGATGCACTCCCTAGAGATGTCTTTCTTTGCTCCTGTAAAATGAGACTATATGGTTCTCAAAAACAAGCCCTGTGGATACAAACTCTGTTTTTAAGATCAAACATTGTGTTTCCGTATCTATTGAAACCTAAAAATTACTTTTAGCAGTCTGTATCTTTTAATATTCAGTGGTACAATTTGTCTCAAAATTACTTAAAAATAAAAACACGTTTTACCTGTATCATTCTGAAATAATAATTATACAAAATCTAATCAAAAAAGTAAAAGCAGTTATACTCTTCACGGGGAGTCAGAGGTGTGAACCAATAGGGTATCGGTCAGGAAGAGGAACCAGTGGGATTGGATGGGACGAGCGGGGAGGGCGGGACTGTTCTAGAATGGGACCGTTTCATTGGCCGGGAGTTTTCTATTTCAATCTACAGGAACAGAATGCATTGAAAACGGGGCTGAGATTTAAAGGGAAGTCGCTGTGTTTGAACTCGGGTTCCTCCCCGTGTGTTTGACCCCGTGTCCTGAGTCAGATACGTTTCCACACAGAGGACAGTTAGACGTTGAGACAGACTTTAGTTCCCCAGCTACAGGCACACAGTTCACTGAGACAAAGCAGGCTTGTTGGAGAAGCAAAGAGAGCGAGTGTAGCTTTACACATGTGACTCGTTCAACACTCCTGACAGCAGACGGACTGTTTCATCATTGGATGAACTTTGGTCAAAGTAGATGTGTATATAATTTATTTATGTACATAAACAGTGGAAACTTATTCCTTTTTGTTCCTGCCTCAACATATTGATTTATTTATTTTTTTCACTTGATGAGAAAATTCCATACTGATGTTTTCTCCTCTCGATAGTCCGACTTGGAACGTTTTGCTTTTTATTCACAGATGTATTTCTACATGTTTCTGTTGATGGCACAATTTCACTAATGGATATCACCTCGACACTACCCCAGTTGATTACTTGCATTATTACTACATATGTACACTTACATTAACGTTATCTGTTTGTCTGAGCACTTTATCTTATACTTGCTTTAATATCATTGCACTGTTGTTGTCGTTGATTGTTGTTTGTCTCGTCTAACGTCTCATGTCTAATGTATGCACCTTCCACCTAGAAAAATTCCTTGTTTGTGTAAACATTCCTGGCAAATAAACGGTTTCTGATTCTGAGATATATATATATATATGTATATGGTGTTGCTTAAGAACATTTTAGTTTTAAGGCCCCAGACCGTCCCAGATAACTCATTTCCTGAAGAAATAAAGGGTAAACCCTCAAAACTAAATGTTGTCTTTTTACTTTGTTATTGTAGCGGTTATTTGTGTGAAAACACACAATAAAAAATTAGGAAATAAATTATTATTTATTTTATTGCTGCGAAAACTTCTCCTTCAAACAAGTTTCTCACCAACAACTACATTCTACAGGATTACATTTGAACACATCATGATGGTTATTTACCCAATACAATATTTTTAGTGAGTCGAGCTTGAACGGCATCATTAGTGGAAATACAAAACGTATCAGTTTCAATCTGCAGAGATCGGTGCATCTCTAGTTCCAATTTTTCTGACAGCAATCTTGATGTTATTTTTTAAAAACATCAAGGTTTTTGTTGATGTAAAACTCACGGTACCTGCTTAAAACTCCACTCTTCCATTACACATAATTATTACAATCATTTAAAATCATTGATAATTGAAACATATTGTTTTAGTTGCTGAAAGATGAGATAAAAAAAAATAATAAGCTCAGTAGTTAGAAATAAAATGTTGCTTTTCTTATTTTAAGTCGCCTGCTGTGTCCTTCTCTTCTTCACCATTTCCTTCCTTTTTCTTTGTTTTTAATTATATTTGTGTGTGTGTGTGTGTGTGTGTGTGTGTGTGTGTGTGTGTTGTACCTTGGACCTAAATTCTTGACATTTTTTCGTCAGTAACGGGAAAGAAACGGGAGATTAAAGATCCCATGCTTTTGATTGGCCGGAAGGCGTTCCACACCGGGCTCTGATTGGCTAGGAATAGTTCTATAGCTATGTAGCATATCGTGTGTATGAACCGTCAGCCTTCCGGCAGTTTCTTTGTTTATTATTTTTCCTCTCACAGTTTGCAATCTTTGTAGTTTCTCGGCCGGATAAAAAGAGTTTCCTGTATTTTAACATGAAATGTGCTTTGAATACCTCTGAAGGGAACACTGTTAAAAAGGGGTAAAAACTAAGTTTTGAAAGCGTTTACTTTAGCTAGTAACACGGTGTCGTTTTTAGCTCACGGTTGTGCAGATATTAGTGAAACCAGAATGGAGGCTTTTCACGCTGAAGGTTTCTCTGCAATGAAGTCTGTTTAAAATCCATCGAACACTTCTACAGCAGAGACGTTCTCCTCAGGGCAAGTAGAGGAACCGAAACGTTGTATTTAACACGGGATGAAGAGGGTTAGTGTGTGTTCATGCGTTTGTGTATTAAACAAATAGCTGTTGGAGTATTATTTAAATGTTATGTTATATAAAATCAGTATTTTCTAGATGCCTTTCTGCTTCAGAATGCATTTGTCCAAGGGTGGTTTTAGAATTGTGAAGAATTCATGTTGGAGTTTAAAATAACACCAAACATAAAGATGTAATTATATTGTCAGGAAATCTACATCCATTGACTTTAACATACTAAATAAAACATGATAATGAAATTGTGCTTCCATGAGTCCATCTCAAGAATTAGAAATGTGGCCCGTTGACTTCCATCTTATCAAGGTGGTAATGCTGCATTTACAACATGGAAACCAAATACACGATACAAATAAATAAAGCAGAAACCTTAAGACTTATTTCTGTTCTCGCCTCAAGAACCCTGCTGTTCACCAATTTGATAGTCCAGCATCTTTTGTGTTGGAATAAAATGTTCTCTGTTCCCTGTCAAATAAAAAATACAAATTTAGCTTTGTACTTTCATTATGTTGGGGGTAATAATAACAATCCGAATCAACACAGCTGAGACGTATATGCCATGACGTTAAAGAAGTGAGGGTCAAGCTGCAAAAATAATATAGTATAGTTGCCTCCTACAATTCCCATAATGCAACCCACTAGCGTCTTCCTAACTCCCCTCTTCCGAACGTGCCGAGGAGAAGCAGCCCAGAGCGAGCTCCACCAATCAGGTGACTGCAGCCTCTGTTTAACCCGCGGGGGCAAAGAACAGTCCGTTAATCAAGTGGGAACGACGAAACAAACGACGTCATCTAATCTCACAAACGTACAAATAAGAGTTGATAAGTGGTCCGACTCGCAGCGACCTGAGGAGGAGCGGGAACAGCTCTGCTCGCTGCATGGTGGCGCTCTGAAGCCGGACATCCGTTTAGAGTGATTGATCACAGAGCTCCTGCAGGACACACAGAAGTCTATTCCTGCTTTAATATATGTATATTTATATAGAGGGAAATATATAGAGGTTAGGCAGTTTCTCTTGTCTGCAAACATGTGATTCAGAGGATTCAAATGGAGCGGATCTCTTGCCTGGTGGCTAAAATGACTCCAAATGGCCGCTTTGTTTAGATCACGCTGCAGGATGATGCGTGTTTTTGGAACTAGAGTTGATTCATTGGTAAAACTTCTTTTTTTAAAATATTATTCCCACATAGAATCAACTCAAGTGGTGTTGACACATGTTGACTCCTGTGAGCTGGTGTGAAACGGTGCATTTATTGAAACTGCCCAATATCTGTTGGACTTTTCTTCAGGCTGGAAAAGAAACCCGTCACTTTATTGGAGGGGTTTGGTCGTAATGATTCGTGAGAAATCTGTGAAATAACAGTGTTTTATTTGTAAAGCGTTGAATGAACATTTCTGTAAATGGATTGTTTTTGACACATTTGACTTCATGACACTTCATGCTCTGCAGCCGCTTCCGATCATTTGAGGTTTTTCTTGGTGGTTGGAGCTCGGCCTCCTCCTCCTCCTCCTCCTCCTCCTCCTCTACCTCTTCAGATCAGATCAGAGTGTTTCTGGAGCCCCAAACTGCGCATGTAAGAGAACGAAATGCGAGTCTCTGGAATGCAGCTCTAGGTTAACTTTGACAGACTGGACGCTCTATATTTAGACACAGAAAGATGTGTTTTTATTCCAAAAATGAATTGGGGAGCGCTTTGGAGGCCAGTGTTCTCGGATGACTCACCGCCTGCTCCAACATGGTTTCACCGTGACTGTCTGTCCGTCTCCGGCATGATTCCACTGCCGAGAGTCTGCCCGGGCACACGGTTCAGATTAACAAGAAGGGAGGAGGAGGGAAGCAGAATGTGTTACTCACTGAGAGGAGGGGAAAAGTGTATTCAGTCGAGAGTTATTAAATGTCCTGGTAAATGTGGAGTTTGTGGCTCTGTTCAGGAGTCACTGTCTCTAAATCAAAGAGCCACGTTTGGAAATGACATGCAGAGGAATGAGATCTGTTATGCAGGTGCGAGAGAGAGAGAGAGCGAGAGAGAGAGAGAGAGAGAGAGAGAGAGAGAGAGAGAGAGAGAGAGAGAGAGAGAGCCCCTCCCGCTCTGTGTGATCACCTACATACAGGATATTAAATACAGTCAAATTCCCATTTAATTTCTCCTCATATACATTAGCTGCTGTTGGCTAACATTAGCTTGTGTTGTCTTAACTCTGGGCTAGTATCGTCTTATGTCGGCTAATGTTTGCTAGTGTCGTCTTATGTCGGCTAATGTTTGCTAGTGTCGTCTTATGTCGGCTAATGTTTGCTAGTGTCGTCCTATGTCGACTAATGTTTGCTAGTGTCGTCTTATGTCGGCTAACGTTTGCTAGTGTCGTCTTATGTCGACTAATGTTTGCTAGTGTCGTCTTTTGTCGGCTAACGTTTGCTAGTGTTGGCTAATGTTTGCTAGTGTTGTCTTATGTCGGCTAATGTTTGCTAGTGTTGTCATATGTCGGCTAGTGTTTGCTAGTGTCGTCTTATGTCGGCTAATGTTTGCTGGTGTCGTCTTATATCGACTAATGTTTGCTAGTGTCGTCTTATGTCGGCTAATGTTTGCTAGTGTCGTCTTATGTCGGCTAACGTTTGCTAGTGTTGGCTAATGTTTGCTAGTGTTGTCTTATGTCGGCTAATGTTTGCTAGTGTCGTCTTATGTTGGCTAATGTTTGC
Organism: Taurulus bubalis; assembly: GCF_910589615.1. NCBI lineage: Eukaryota > Metazoa > Chordata > Actinopteri > Perciformes > Cottidae > Taurulus > Taurulus bubalis. Next base: position 3,573,853 of record NC_136605.1, read on the forward strand.
TAGTGTCGTCTTATGTCGGCTAACGTTTGCTAGTGTCGTCTTTTGTCGGCTAACGTTTGCTAGTGTTGGCTAATGTTTGCTAGTGTTGTCTTATGTCGGCTAATGTTTGCTAGTGTCGTCTTATGTCGGCTAATGTTTGCTAGTGTCGTCTTATGTCGGCTAATGTTTGCTAGTGTCGTCTTATATCGACTAATGTTTGCTAGTGTCGTCTTATGTCGGCTAACGTTTGCTAGTGTTGGCTAATGTTTGCTAGTGTTGTCTTATGTCGGCTAGTGTTTGCTAGTGTCGGCTTATGTCGGCTAATGTTTGCTAGTGTTGTCTTATGTCGGCTAATGTTTGCTAGTGTCGTCTTATGTCGGCTAATGTTTGCTAGTGTCGTCTTATGTTGACTAATGTTTGCTAGTGTCGTCTTATGTTGGCTAACGTTTGCTAGTGTTGGCTAATGTTTGCTAGTGTTGTCTTATGTCGGCTAATGTTTGCTAGTGTCATCTTATGTCGGCTAATGTTTGCTAGTGTTGTCTTATGTCGGCTAATGTTTGCTGGTGTCGTCTTATGTCGGCTAATGTTTGCTAGTGTCGTCTTATGTCGGCTAATGTTTGCTAGTGTCGTCTTATGTCGGCTAATGTTTGCTAGTGTCGTCTTATATCGACTAATGTTTGCTAGTGTCGTCTTATGTCGGCTAACGTTTGCTAGTGTTGGCTATTGTTTGCTAGTGTTGTCTTATGTCGGCTAATGTTTGCTAGTGTCGGCTTATGTCGGCTAATGTTTGCTAGTGTTGTCTTATGTCGGCTAATGTTTGCTAGTGTCGTCTTATGTCGACTGTTTGCTAGTGTCGTCTTATGTCGGCTAACGTTTGCTAGTGTTGGCTAATGTTTGCTAGTGTTGTCTTATGTCGGCTAATGTTTGCTAGTGTCGTCTTATGTCGGCTAATGTTTGCTAGTGTCGTCTTATGTCGGCTAATGTTTGCTAGTGACGTCTTATGTCGGCTAATGTTTGCTAGTGACGTCTTATGTCGGCTAATGTTTGCTAGTGTCGTCTTATGTCGGCTAATGTTTGCTAGTGTCATCTTATGTCGGGTAATGTTTGCTAGTGTCGTCTTATGTCGGCTAATGTTTGCTGGTGTCGTCTTATGTCGGCTAATGTTTGCTAGTGTCGTCTTATGTCGACTAATGTTTGCTAGTGTCGGCTTATGTCGGCTAATGTTTGCTAGTGTTGGCTAATGTTTGCTAGTGTCGTCTTATGTCGGCTAGTGTTTGCTAGTGTTGGCTTATGTCGGCTAATGTTTGCTAGTGTCGTCTTATGTCGGCTAATGTTTGCTAGTGTTGGCTTATGTCGGCTAATGTTTGCTAGTGTTGGCTTATGTCGGCTAATGTTTGCTAGTGTTGGCTTATGTCGGCTAATGTTTGCTAGTGTTGGCTTATGTCGGCTAATGTTTGCTAGTGTTGTCTTATGTCGGCTAACGTTTGCTAGTGTCGTCTTATGTCTGCTAATGTTTGCTAGTGTTGGCTTATGTCGGCTAATGTTTGCTCGTGTTGGCTTATGTCGGCTAACGTTTGCTAGTGTTGGCTTATGTCGGCTAATGTTTGCTAGTGTTGTCTTATGTCGGCTAACGTTTGCTAGTGTCGTCTTATGTCTGCTAATGTTTGCTCGTGTTGGCTTATGTCGGCTAACGTTTGCTAGTGTTGGCTTATGTCTGCTATGACAGTTTGAAAGAGAGAATATATAAGTAACGGATGTAAAAGAGAAGTTACACAGAAAACATAACGTCCATGTTGTTCTACTGGTAATGGGAAAAGACTCCATCGCCGATCATTAGTGTGTTTCCCGTGTTTCAACAAACCTGCACATGTGTGCTGATTTTGTTGGAAAAAGGTAGTCTGTGTCACTTTAAGAGAGGAGCTTGAACCCGGCCCACTCTCACACCTCCGCACATCTGGCCAATGGCTGCGTAAAGCAGGGGCCACACACACTGAGGCCCTTAATGTATAAAACCTGTTGTAATCTGCGGCATGGTTGAGCAGCCATGTTTCATTTCCCTCCCGCAATCTCAATAGTGTCTTTACTGGCGAATGGTTTTCCTCCACACTGGGATTCTCAAAGAGTTAAAATGGAGGCGATGCCTGCTGGTCACATGTCTGACACACAGGCATGTGCTGCGGCCACACACACACACTCACTCACACACACACACATACATGAGCTGCAGAGGGAGGAAGCGAAGGGAAAGAGAAAAAGGAGAGGAGTCCCCTCCCCCAGCGCTGTGATGTGATACCTCCCTCTCTCCGAAGTGGGTGTGTGCAAGCCGGGGGTGTGCCATATCACATCCACTGCACTCGCTCACGTGGTCTGGAGGGGTGTGTGTGTGTATGTGTGTGTGTGTGTTGGTACTTGTGCATTGTGATGCAGGGTGGGAGCTGTGTGTTTATGTGTGTGACAGTTTGACGTGCGAGACCACAAAATAAATCAAAGGACTTTTTGTAACAGCGGGATTCAGTATTTTGGGAGGGAAAGAAACACAACGCCACCTACTCCCCCAACAAGATGATTGACAGCTCGAAATGTATTTTTAGGGCCACTGAGTCCCCGGTCGACTGCATGTTCACCGACTGCAGACCCCTGAGCAGAGCTTTAGCAGCATTTCAACAAGGAAGCTTTAAGAAGTGGAAAAGGTTCAGAGTATCCGTCAACACTTCGCCCAGCTCTAGGAGAAAGCCCTCCTCCTCCTCTGCTGCTGGAAAGAGCACTTCCTGGCACCGGTTGTAAAAGTTGTAATGTCTTTTGATGAAGAAAAATGAAATTGTTACAAAAATATCTTGTTTTGTTCTGTTTGAATTGAACTAAGAGATTATTTATTTATCACCTCTAAAAAAAGAGTTACGGCACAGTATGTAGATCAAGTGTGTTTTTCAAATTAATTCACACATTTTTGTCTTTTAGTTATTTAAATTTCATTTTCTTCTACATATTAGCTTGTTTCAATAATTTACTTAAAAACAACTTGTTTGCTTAGATTTTCTAAAGTCCTCATTATTTGTAAATGAATGATGAGGTATGAGGTTATGTTTTCACTCTGTATAATAGTTAAACTGTCAATTTCATGCAAAATCCGGGTTTGTGCATCTAATGGGACACACAGAATCTATTTTAAATTAAATTTCAACTTCATTTTGTTAAAAGAAAGAGTGCTTTGCTTTTATCTTATTACGTATCAATGGCGTGATACGGGTGAGTTTGTCTGTGCTCGCCTCACACCGGGACACACCTGCAGGATTTAGAACGACTCGCCTGAAGTCAGTTGGGGTCATGTGACACTGAGCATGGACTTCTTCATGAAGACATCTTGTGTCTTATTGAAATTAAACCTATTTGTATTTCTTAATGAGGGAGACAAAGTCTGTCATTTAGAGAATTTTTAACTGAGAACGTTTTGTAAAAAAAGAAAGTAAACTCACACCAAACACAAATTACTATTCAAAGAGAATTTTTATGACACAAAAAAAAATGCAAACTTTGACTAAGACTTTATTTGCTTACATAAATGAATAAATACAGGTTTACAGGTGGTAAACAAACACCAAACCAACGACATTTCTTTTCACAACTAGGCAGCAAAGTAAAACTCGTTAAAAGCACAAAAAGCTAGTAAGCAGACAGTCAAGTTATTTTGTTCCGCAGGGGAATAATTTGTAGTTCCCTTAAGTTTCATAAACAACCGTATGAGGTATTTAGAGTGAATACTATGAGGGCCATGAAAAGGTTTTGCTCGACGCTGCACCTTCTGTATGATATCAGAAAACTGAGTATTCTAGTAACAGAATTGGTAGAAAGTTGGAAAGTGCTTCATTTGAGCAGTTATGGTTTTCAAAGTTAGAGATATGCTTGACTTTTTTTTAAATGCCTGATAAATATTCATCATGATCTGGAGTTCAACGCATTGAAAGCAAAACTCTTCTAATATTAGAAAAGGAACGATCCCTCCAGACACTGAGCGGACCACAGCCCTGGAATCATGTGCATTATTTCCATCTTTGGCCTCTGAGGTCCAAATCAGCCAAATGTATACTTCCACTCGTAACATGTTCACACGGACTGGATGATATGATATATTTGTATTCTGTTAAGACCATAACTCAATCCTTCTCAACGAGAAACTTCCACCAGAAACATGTTCACTGACGCTCCGCTAACAAACATGAGAACGTCCAGGATTATCTGATCATTTTGTTGTTTGATCAGATATATATATATATATATATATATATATATATATATATATATATATATATATATATATATATATATATATATATATATATATATATATATATATATATATATATATATATATATATATATAGATATATATATCTATATATATATAGATATATAGATATATATATCTATATATATATATATATATATATTGATGTACACATTACTACATGCAAGATAGAAGATTGAAATAAAACTAGGAAAGTTAGTGACTGTATTCACTGATTAGAGTTTAGATGGATTGAATATTTTAGTAACGATAAATGCTTCGTCCTTGAATTTTACTCTTAAAAAGCTGTAGGAACTCTTTAACTATTCTGTTGCATTCTTTTAATATTATCACTGCAGTGGTAGTAATAGTGTTGCAGTATTCACAGTATTTCACTGAATCTTTTGGATGTACTGAAGAAGAATTTCCCCTCGAATGAAAACATCAGTAGTAATGTCCGCGTGTCCCCAGTAATACTGCTATTTTAATATATAACCATAAAGTCAGAGCAGCAGAGTGACTCAGACGGCCCTCTGCTGTTCAAAGCTGCAAATAAGGGAATGAAACCCAAGGGAGGGTGTGTGTGTATATATGTGTGTGTGTGTGTGTGTGCGTGTAGCAGAGACGGGCCCCTTTCCTCGCTGCTTCCTTATAGGCTGCTGTTGGTCCCACCCTGTTCTTTGCTGATTCAAAACAAATTTGAGGCTGACGACACACACACACACACACACACACACACACACACACACACACACACACACACACACACACACACACACACACACACACACACACACACACTCTCTCAATTAGACAAAGCAGGACCCTCCCCATCCTTTCCTCTTTCTCCCCCATTTTGTTTAAAGAGGGGAGTGCGGCGGCCGGTCTGATTTCCATCACTCAGTCCAGGAGCTTAACCTCTGTATTTTATTGTTGTGACACAAACATCATGAGAGTTGTGCGGTTGAGGACTGAATGACACCAGTGTGTGTTTTTTGTTTCTAATAATCAAGAAATCTTTCCCCCTGGGATAGTTTTCCCAGGAACAGGAAGTCCGTAAAGAGTTACTTCAGTGAATCAAGTTATTTGTCAATATTTTTGCTCAGTTTTCAATGCAGAATCTGCCTCTATAATATTGAGAGGCTTATTAAAGTTCTGCTATTCAGATTCAATAATCCTGTTAACAGAAAAATCATGTCGCTGGATTACTTTGAGCAGGCGAGTCAGTAAACTGCAGGTAAAGACTTAAATGAATGTAATCATCGAAATTACATAAAACATCATCAAATCGAACTTTTCGTTCTCATTTCAAACGGAATAATTTTCTTCCTGCATACTTCGAAGTCCAAACCCCATTTATCTTCCTCGTTTCTTTTTGACACTCTTTAAGCTTTTTTTTATTTACCAGATCCATTATGAGGTCAGAACTCAAATATTTACTTTGATTTTGATGGATACAAGTCGTTTTCTTCTGCCCGATACATTAATATATCAAACACATTACACTTTTTAAGTGTTCAATGTTCGCTTAAAATAGTTCCTGTTTTTGTTTGTTTTTCATTCCTACAAATTTGTCTGAGAGCTTAACTTTTTACTTTAAAAATTAATTAGATTTTGGGTATATTTATTTATTTATTCAGCTTGACGTGCTTTGTATAAATGCCCTAAAAATGACTTTAATGTGACTTATGTGTTCACTAAAAATGTATGATAAACTTCTCATAAATTAAGTTATTTATTGAAAAGAAAATAAGTTATTTATTGAAAAAAGTTAACTATTCAATTTGAATGGTGTCCTGATTTGTAGAGTAATTCCTTCCAAACTGCACTAAGATTGACTGGAGTTGTAATTATACGTTTAGTATAAACGTATATGTGTTTTACTACATGACCACGTTTTTTGCTGTTATGTTTTGTTTTTTTCTCTTTTGTGAGATTTTTAAATGTAATATTTACTGTTTTAAATACTGCATCACAGGGACATGTCCTTTTATTTCCTCCATATCACACAATAGAAGGCCAGACATAAATAACGATGAGACTTGAAATATTTGGCATGTCATTTGCAAGAGTGATTTCCTTTTATCTAAAAAGAATTAATAAAAATGTGTGTATTTAGTATTTCATTGATCTTTTCCTTCCTGGTGGTAATAGTTCAGCAGCAGCCTGAACGACTGCTCACCTTGTTGCTTTATTAAAGAAAGTAGTTCGGCTTTATTGTTTTCTATGTTACTGCATCCCCACAATGGCCACCGAATGATAAACTACTCCGACGTTGTTTATTACGTTATAAAAAAGCAACATGGACGTCTCTGTTTCTCCTCCGCCGCCACGCTGCAGTCGTTTTCCGGTTGGGGGTTTAATTCTGGTTTCATGTTCTCTTTGTCACAGAAACGTTTCCAGGACAACACAGATAATTAGGCTCTACATTTGACCTGAGAACGTGGCACTATATTGTTTAAAACAGACACCCGTTTAGTGTGTTTCTGCCACATCACAGCCTCTGAACTATAGGGAATCGGGTTTAATTGAACGGCCCGTCGTGTTCTGCTTAAAAGTTAAAACAGGGACCTATTTTATTACACAAGTCCCTTTATCAATCGCCTGGAACGGGAGGCAGCGCAGGGATTTAAGCGATGCTCCCGTAGTTATAAGAAGAACAGTCCGAACAGTGAACCCGGGAGGAGAACTGCTACGTGCTTCCCTGCTCGCTGCCACACTAAAGCACCAAACCTCCATGCTGTATTTCATGGCACACATCCTATAGTGTAACCCCCTCCTTCCTCCCTCTCTCTGTGCGGCACATCACAGCCCCTCCCATCGCTCGCGCCGCCGTAGTAACTGCCGAGTAGTTTTTATGCACTTTGTGAATGGAGGAGAGACGCGGTCCTCCTCCATGATGCGGCGAGTGAGATTAGCGGAAGGTGTCCGTGTTCATATGATTGAAAAAGAGGAAATGGTGTCTTTTGTAATACAATAAGCTCCCGGGTCTGTTTTTCCCACATTGTTTTCTACTTGTGGAGTGTCTTTAATGACGCGCGTGCCCGCGCGCGTATACGGAGGGAGGTGTGTCCGTTTTTTTTTTTTAACCGACGTGCCTTTTTTCTTGTGATAGCAGACTTGGTACATGGAGAAGAGACTACAGCTGCGACTTTTATATTATATCGAGCAAGTCAGTCACATATCCATGTATCGACAGGCTATATATCAGGTGTCCTTGCCAAACAGCTGGTTCGGATGAAGGCATTATTGTGCCTCCCTTTCCTCTGTTCTGATAGATTCTCCGCCGTCACGTGACTGCACACTCATTGTAGTAAATGGGCGTTGGTCAAGATGGCCGCCCGCTGTTCTCTCACATGTATGTGTGTGCCCGTAGGGGGAGAGGCATGTTTAACCAGAGAATGTGGCTTCGCCCGCACTGGTGTATGCGGAGGAAAGTGTAGTCACACATAGAGACTAACATACATCCTAACGGGTCTTTGTTAGACCCGCCACGATAAGAGAAAAAAACGTAACATTCACGTAATGGACGGCCTAGCTCGCGAGAGGCTCTGTTATCGTTTTGCCGTCGTCCCTTTTCATGTCACCGCGTCGTCATGGCAGCGTTATAAAACCCGGAGGACGGGAAGGCCGAAAGCACTACGACCAGAAGTTTAAAGCTTCACTATTAAGGCGAACGTGTCACTCATAATGTCCTCTAAAAGTCAACAGCACCAGAAGCCTCCGAGTCATTGGGTTGTAAGTACACGGACGTGACATTTAAGTGTAAGTTCCTCTCATGAATGACAACCATGTAGAACACAGACAACCCCGCCCAGCAACGGGGTCCCATCACGTGAAATGGCTATAGGCATCACAAAATGGCGAGTAGAGAGGGGGAGGGGAGGTGGCGCAACACAGCTGAGGAAGAGCTGGTGAAGACTCGGCGAACAGGCTCCCAGTTGGTCGGTATATTATCTAGCCTGTAGAGGAAATATAACTAATTTCATACTTTTTTAAGTGTAATTTAGGGTCCGGTATCAACACAGGCCTCTGATTCCCCCCCCCTTCTCCTCCTCCGCCGCTGAATAACATGAACTCTTCTTCTAATGTAACGTTCCGCTGTACCAGCGGGCGGGTCTTCTTCTCGCGGTAATAACGTCACAAAATGGACAGTGAGGTGGAAGCCGTGTTTAGGTTTCAGCTCTTCAAAATAAAATAAATGAATAGAAAAAGAACAAAGTCTCCGTAATTACATAACGGTTGAGGCTGACTCACTTCCATCTTCTCAAAATGGAGATCTTGCTGCTGCAAAATGGAGGACTACCCGCACGAGCTGCAGGCGGGGTCAGAGCAGAACAGCCTGAACTTTGACCCATACTGCTGCACCCCCTCTTTACCATAAATGAATTCCAGACCTGAGGCTGCCTCTCTCTCCCTCTCCCTAACATGTCATGCTAAATCTAGAAGAAAAAAAACTTCCTTTCTGTTATACAGCTTTAGGCTAGACATATAAATATATGTATTTTTTATATGATAAAGTCTGATTAAAAGAGGGAAACAACTTGCTCATCTTGATGCACGTCTATCATATTCTACACATGCACACGGTGTAATTTGCTAAAACAGTCTGTAAATCCACAAGCAGTATTCATCCATATCATCAGGTGTTTGTTTTGTTTTTAAGGAACTCTAAAATAATGAAAGGCTCATGTAATGTAAAGCAGTATTAATAAGTCAGTGGCAGTACAGAACACATAAGGGAAGGTTATTCATACACACACACACACATACATACATACATACATACATAAATATTGCATATGTGAGTGCCTTTGCAGATAGCATCCGACCTGCCAGGCCGCTTCGCACCGCTCACGGTGGCATCGTTATTAAATTTTGATTGGACAAGATTCACCCGTAAGTAGGGTTTAGTGGACCAATGAGACCGCAGCAAGTGAGGGAGACGACCTTTCCCCTATAAATCTGGGCCAATCAGAGAGTGATGACAGCTATCACAAGGGGCACCATCTATGCTCCGTTGTGCCATCGCTGTGGTGTAGATCGTCTCTGTTTCAAGGAGATGATGCAAGAGCTGAAACGCCCGTCCAGGCGATGTAGCAGAACCCCGATTGGCCGAGGCGGGAGGTTGTTGCAGCAAACCCCGAGTGCATGCTAGTTGCAAAGCTGGATTTGACAGTCGAACGCGTTACTCTGGCTGCTTTATCAAGAAAGTGGAGCGGTCACAGAGAAAGCTATCATGCCTCGTTGCCATATGTTGTTTTTTCTCGTCTGACCAAATGGATGCTTGACATTGGACGACAACATACATATTACCCAGCAGTCATCATTGTGTGTCTCTAAAAGAAACGCACAATGAAGAAAACATTAATTTAATTGAACTGTAAAAAGAAACTGCTAATCACATTTTATTTGGAGAATAAATATATATTTTACTCTTTACATCTAATGGCTGTGTCATCGGCTGCCAAGACGTCACTAGTTCACCACTTTCTGCCGCGTGCGATGTCAAAAACACACTTGCCTTTTCTTTTTCCCACTCGTACGTCTCCACGTATTTTACAGCTGGCAGCACGCTCAACATGGAATCGGTCACCTCCTCACAGCAGCCTGCAGCAGGGGAAAACCTCCAGGAGAGGGACAAAGTTACAGAGATAAGAGCGATGTGACACAGTTAGGAGAACCAATATTATGTCACGTGGTATCTAATTTACCTGCAGGAACAGGCCAGCTCAGCAGTCCAGAAACCCCGGTGATGACTGCTGATGGTCAGTCCGTGGTTGGCGCTGTGGAGGTATTTTAGCTGGAGGGAAAGACGGGTAGCTGGAATTAGACGATAGGACTTTGGCTGGTAACGAGGATTTGGTGCACACTTGTTCCTCACCATTAGCGATAAAAGATTCATCTGCGATTTTATGCTGGCTAGGTAGCTCTTATCAAATATTAACCCCCCCTCCCTCCTGCACTTTTGCTGCAGCCAGCGTTTGCGGCGGGTTTGTAAAGGCTATATGTACACAAGTGTTTCATGTGCTAAACAGTAGTTACAGATGTGGACAGAGCAGAAAAATAACAAAAAAATCCACATCATTATCTTTTAACTGCCGCTTAAAAGGACAGTTTTCCATCATGTCCGGTTTTGAAAGGGACGGATCGGCTATCTGGTCCAACTTCTTGCCAAAGTTGGACCAGATGAGAAGATCGATCGCGTTGCAATCAGTAGGAACAGTCTGGATGCTCTTTGCTTTTGCCCTTTGTCTCGGTGTCAGAGGGTCAGAGTTCCTGCCTTATTTACATCATGGAGGAGTCAAGTGATTTCTGAATGTGAAAATAACGACGACGCAGCGTTCAAATTCTCTGCTGCTCAAGCGCATCCACATTTCTTCTTTTCCCTTCACACCTAGATCTCTCCAAATATTTAACAATATCTATGCATATGTACCTGACTTAACCCGCGGAAATAGCAGTCAACACCTGCCATCTGGGTTGCAAGCGCTCTGCTGGGAAAGGCGTCAGTCAAACCTGTCAAACATGCTTTTTTTTCATGGCATTGAAAATTCCCACTAAGATACTGCCAACACACACACACCATTATTTTTGGTGTGAACGCATAATCAGTGTGCTTCAGGCAACAGACAGTAACAAACATAAATAGGAACACAATAAACCAAAACATTTACAATATTTCAAACAGTAGTACAAGACATACTTGAATACATTTTAAAACATGCATAGTTTCAAATATTGTCAAATTCAAATTGCCGTCAGCCAAAGTTAGTTTATACCTGTCGGGATCTGCATAACTTCTCAGAGAATGATGTGAATAATCAAATAAGTATTTTCATACAGAACGTGAATATTAAGTGACAAAACTGCGCCATTTTTCCTGAGCACTCACACCGCGAATAAAGGCATCAACCAGCCGCGTTGTGTGGAAACGGACACATTCAATACATTCATTAGTGCTCAACAACACGGAGGCGCTGTAGTTTCTCTCTGTAGTCTGAAACCAGACCGCGAACTTCATTCACCCGGTCAAACTTGACAAAGGCAGAGCACACCAGATCCACTCCTTTTGTTCTAACCTTTCACAATAAAAGCCCCTCATACACACTGCTTAACTGTTTACCGGTCGGAGGAAGCTAATCGCCTACAGTAGAATCTATCTTATCTAAACCCTTTTTTATTGAAAAACTGTCAAGGCTATGAATGGTTGCGAAGCAGTTCTAAGCTAGCAGCAACAATCTGGGTCTGCATGGATTAGTCTTGAGGTAGCACCTCGTCTGGAAGTGTATTTAGCAATTAGCTCCACGTCTCCGGTGTCGCTGTAGTAATGAGTGTGTGGCGTATCACTCTGCTGATCATTAGGTAGAGGAGGACTCTCTCAGAAGTAGCTGGAGCCTGTTGTTGTGACCCGCCGGTGGCCGAGACTAACCGATGAAGGACGCATGTATTCTGTGTAAAGCGCTGAAAGTTTTAGCTATGAACGTGTAAAGTGGACCTTACACACACACACACACACACACACACACACACACACACACACACACACACACACACACACACACACACACACACACACACAGGCATGCCTCACTGTGGTCCCAGGGCCTCCTCTGTCTGTTCTGAAGAGCGCTATCCCTTGGCCTCTGACCCCTCCTAGAGGAAAAGCCTTTCACTCCTCCTCCACGAAGACCACACTCTTTTTGTATTCTCTTGGCTTCTTTTCTTTCTTCCCCTCTTCCTCTACACTCCCTTTGTTTGGTTCAAGCATGGATTTAATACCTTCACAGCTGAGGAAACCTCAACAGCTCAGTTTTTTTTTTTAACTACACGTTTGACTGACGACGCGTTTCCATCTTTGCACACAATGAGTCGGATGAGGGATATAGATTTACAGATTCATTGCATTTTTGACAATCACGTACTCTTCCAATTCTCTTCAGTTTGTCATTTTGTTGGGATTATGTACAATTAAACCATGGAATCCATGCAATAATATGTGGTTATTTAACATCTAGCTGAGGTTGACAGATGGCAGGTCGCCACCATGTTGGTTAAAGGCAAAGATGTTCAAAATGATGAACAAAAAAAGACCGATGAGTAAAGGAGTGCGTAAGCAAATGTGAAGCATGTTGTTCTGTTGTCCATCTGCCCGCCCATTCATCATCTTTGCCCGCCCATTCCTGACCTGTTGCCATGGTTTCAGCCAATGGGAATGGCCGTCGGGTGGCAGTCGGTGGCGGTAGGGGTCAAGCAAGTTCACTGTTGGTTGGTTGTTGGGGGTGTTGGGGGTGTTGGTGGGGGCATTGGAGAGGATAATGGTGGTCGATAAGGTTGGACGTGTGCGTCGGGGGTGATGATGGTTTCGATGTGTTTGGTAGAAGTTATCAGAGTCTGTTTTTATTTTGGGGGAAGGAGCTATTGATCATAGAAAAGCATTGATCAGTGATCAAACGACGCCATTTTTGGGGGAGATGGGGATGTCAGGTATTTTGGATGCACAAAAGACTATTCATCTGAGCCTCCTGGGGGTTTTTGGGGGTGGGTTTTATCCCGGGAGATGGGTGGGGGGATTGGTTGGGGTCTTGGGCCCATTGATGCTCAACTGGGTGGGGCTGTGGGGCTGTGGGGTCGGATAAAGGGCGGTAAAGATGGAGCGCTGCACTGATGCGAGCAGCGTCGGGGGGGAAAAGGCCGAGGGTCAAAGGTGCAGCACAGATGTAACAGATGGAGAAAAAAAAAATAGTGCCGGGTCGGGATGGGTGTTAAGATCGGTTCCACAGTCTGATTCTTGAGAATTAACTTGTTTCGAAGCATCTAGAAAGATAAATCTGTCATGTTTTTCTTTCCTATGCTGACTTTCAGTCAGACAACTTAGTTTTGCACATAAATGCTATAAAATCTGTGGCTACTCTTTTATCAGATTTATTAAAAGGGGACCTACAAAGAAAAGGCCAAAGATTATTGAAAAGGCATATCAAAAAATAAAAACACAATTGATAGAAAGATTCTTTTGTCACGGAGCAACACCCAGAGGGAGGAGGGTCAATGGAGTAGACACCCATGTGGAACAGTGAAAAACGAGACGCAGCCAAGAACAAATACATTTGCATGATTTCCATGGTAACGAATATGCACACACAGAAACAAAAAACCGATGTGAGCATGATTACTGGCAAAAGTACAGGATTAGAATGCTCTTCCATTCGGCGGGGCTACCCTTCCCCCAACATGCGTGGGCGGTTGCACAGGATGCTGTCCCGCTACTCGCTGTTGGCTCAGTGGTTTTTCTCCCAACAACTGGAGCTCAAGCCCCATAACGGCGGGCTTTAGCCGTTGGGTGCGGGTGATGGACGTTGGTTGAAGTAGACCGGAAAATCCGGTGGCCCCGCCACCCACTTTACCTGTGAGATGTTTAAAGTGGTTCCGTCAGAATTGGAATCCGTACAGGCAGCAAAGAACAAGACGTTTTCGCGCAGTTGATCTGGGTTCAGAGAAAATGGCGGCACAGATGGTGGAGGGATATTCAGATCCTCATGGGCGACGGGGAGATGCAGGATAAACTGTATATCTCTCTCCCAGAGAAAAAGACATGGAATTGACGGAAATGCCCCCCGATTTGCTCGTACTCAACCGCTCCATCTGTGAGAATGTAAATGGAAGGTTTGTCTCCTAAGTAGCGTTCGAACCTCAGGTTGAGTTTGAATTGCCATTGAACATTTAGTCATTGGTGTAGATGAACAAACCAACAGAGGTGTTTGCATCCCTGTAATATTCCACTGTTATTTCAAATATATTCCGAATTGGATACGGGTCGTTGGAACCGCAGACGATCCTGATCTCTGAAGTGCTGCTCTTATTTTTTTAGTCACTATCGATGCCAGAGTGCAACGAGTAAGATGTCCAGTTTTGCCCACGGTGTCTTTCTCAAGAAGAGAATTGTGTTTCCAAGGCCTCAGCGACAGCCGTGACCGGAGGCATTATGTTGTTATATTATCTGTGTACGTGTTGGTCAAAGGTCAAGGTCACTGTGACCTCACATCCGTACCGTTGCGGGACGTCCTTGATCCTTAAACGTCCACTTGGCCTCGGAAGGACTTGTAATTTGAATTTGGTCGTCAAAGGTCACTGGTGACTCTAGGCAATTCTAGTCGCTAGTGGAAGTTGCTGCATCTTTGTTCTAGCAAGAAGTGTATAGTTTCATTTAAAAAAATACCAGGTTAAGTGCAATGTATACCTGTTTGATGTAGCACTCGTATCAAAAGAAGTCCCTTCAAACGGACTCTCTTCCTCCCTCCAACACGTTGTGGCCTCGGCTTCATCTCCCAACAGTTTGAGACGCCCCTTTGTTTTGCAGACGTTTTAACTCGCTAACACCGCATTCTTCTTCTCTCCACAGGACCAGGAAACTGCAGATCAGAAACATTCCACCTCACCTGCAGTGGGAGGTTAGTTCCTATTTCCTGTTTGTTTTCTTCTTCTTGCTGTAGATCATTTACAGTCTATTACTGTGACTTCCCGTTCCAGCTGGGGCTAAAATCCAGACGTTTTGTCACGGCCCCTCGCTGTCCGATACCGACTCACAAGGCATCACTAGCTCTGATGTGAACACAATACATTAGAGGCCGAGAGCATGATGTAGTATAAAGAGGGACAAAGCCTGTGTAGGGAGGAAGACGAGCGGGATGGATCACACAGGACTCTCATCCAGGAGATCGTCATTCGCGTCTCGCATGAAACCAAAAGTCAACGCTGACTTAACCCTCTGAACCCCAAACCCTGCCGGTGGGATGAAAAAGAACGTTTTCTTTAAACAATCACCAAAACGACACAGTTTATTCTAGCCAGAAGCTGTAAAAAAAGCTGTGAAAACTGTGATAATTGAATCTTACCGTTGGTTCTGGAACTCATCATTTGGGAAAATTGTGATATTTTAAAAGTGGGTCCTGACCAAACGTATGTGACAAGATGGGAATTCCTACCAAACATTTAGGGAAATTAGTTGCGTTTGCAGGCTTGTGTACCGGCTCTAAAAAACAAAACCAATCAAGCGTCTCATTGCTATCCCTTACGCCTTTAGAACCGTGTCTCTGATACTTGGAGGTTTGGAAGCTGACTTGAAGCTTGTGATTGTGCGCGTGTGTGTGTGTGTGTGTGCGCGCGCGCGTGTGTGTGTGTGTGTGTGTGTGGGTCATATTTACCGTGACTGTGAAGAACCACAAATCCTACATCATATTTGATGGCTCACACCCAAAATAAAATCCCCAGCTCAGCGTGGGAACGCATGACTTTCGGCGGAAGCTGCAGGTCGATTCTAACAGAATCCCAGTGACTTTTAGAATCGAACATTAACTAATAGTCATGTATTGATTAACTCGTGGATAACGGTTCCAGCCTATTGATCTTTGAGTAATTGCTGCAGTTATCTTCTCACTTTAGCCGGACGTCTAATACCAACTAAAGTAATATTTAACCAAGAAGCTGATTGGGTGCCCTGATCATTCCTGTGTGTGCAGGAACCGCTGCTCCAGTTTGAAGGGCTTCCCATCAGGGATCCTGAATCTTTTGACATACTTGAGGTGCACTTCTTCTGATTGTATTAAAAAAAAAAATATATATATATCCGCGGACCCCTAAATGAGTAAAAAAACAACAACAAAAGGAGAGGAAATAACCTTGGCAGTAATTATTAACCAATAAAAAATATTCTGCTGACCCTCACTAGTCCAAATTCAATGTATTCACTATATTTTGCTGTGTCGTGATATTCAGAATAACACGCCCATTAAAATGATGCTTGGTTTAAATTACTATGTTTTTATATGTATTGGAATTCTCCTGCACGTTTTAGATATTTAAAAAAAACACTGGCTTTGTAAAGTAACAAGAGAACATGCTGTGTATTTTTGAGAATACAATCTGATCATTTGTCAGTGAGTGGCTGAGAGCTGCTTTGCAGCACACACTAATAAAACATTAAGCTAAAAGGGTTTGAACAGGCGGAACCTCTGAGCTCCAAACATGCATTCTGTGCACGCGGCACAGCGGCTTTATGCACAGCGCAGATACGCAAGCAACGACGGCAGCATTTAAATACTTCAATATTCTCTCTCTATCTAGCTCTCTGCTGATGAACCTCAATTCGTTTCATTTAATAAGCTGTAAGACACCTGGCGTTAAGAGCCGGCGGCTCCCCGTTGTTTCCCTCCCACTGGCTCCTCTTCCATCTCGGCTCTGTTCACTTTAATCTGTTGATTCGTCAAACACGACTGAATGCAGAAGATGGGAATGTGGGCAGATCAATAAGCTCCATACATAGTGTGTGTGTGTGTGTGTGTGTGTGTGTGTGTGTGTGTGTGTGTGTGTGTGTGTGTGTGTGTGTGTGTGTGTGTGTGTGTGTGTGTGTGTGTGTGTGCATGTGTGCGCATCTTATTGTTTTGTGAGGGTGTGGCACGCTCCCTGCCTCCTCTGGAAAGCGAGAGAGAGAGACAGACCTCCTCCCCTCTCCGCTGCTCGTGTCCACACGAGGGCGACGTCTCTCCGCAAAGCTGACAGAAACATTTCACTTCCATGTTTCTGAACCTTTAATGAGGTCAGAGGTCACAGCAGAGAGATATGTCTATGGATATATAGAGCGACTGAGATGTATAGATGGAGATATATAGATATTTTTTACTTTATTTTTGAATAGTCAGCAAACTGTATTGTATCAGAAGTAAGCATCAGATGATCATTGCAAACAACCCTCAAAAAACAACATACAACAAACGTGGCGAAGCCGTGCCAAACCACCACGTAATGTTGCTGGAGTCGTGGAGGATTTCACACAAATCAAATGATTATGTAAATAGCAATGCTAATAACGGGTTAAAGTCCTTGTCCCTGCCCCGAGCGTGCGCGTGATTCATCGCGCGATCACTCAAGAGCCGCTTTTCCACTTCACACCTTTCACTTTTGAGGAGCTCTTCAGAGCTGAAGGCCCCCGAGGCCACAGACCTGAGACTGCAGCTGCACTTTGGTTCGGGCCAGGCAGCGTTTTAAAAGGCTGTGTTAGTGCCACTGTCCCCGTGACACGCAATCTCCCAAAAGTCTTCTTTTGGGAGATATCCCAGATATGTGCGGTCATCATTTCTGAATATAGATAAGGGTTTGCTATTAACTCTCTAACCGCCACCTGGAATATTTTATGACCTTTTAATCAATCGGTTTGTCCCTAATGATTTAAAATCGCTGTTTTCTTTTTTTATTAGTGCTATAATTTTTTTTTTTTAATGTATTAAGATTGTGTCAAAACATCCAACCTTTGCAGTTTAAATAGATTCAGCTATTTGTTAAATTGTTTGCCATGGGTCCTAATTTAAAGGGTCGCACCCTGTCGGGCAGACATACAGTCCTTTATTTTATGAGGTTATTACCGTTCACTTGACAGGGGCCACACTCAGGGTTAGAGAGGTCATGGAAAACCTGGAAAAAGTCATGGAATTTTAAAATGGTTATTTCCAGGCCTGGAAAAGTCCTTGGAAAAAATAAAATCCCAAAAGTTGTGTTCATGACGTTCATTTACGCTGAGTTTGAAATAATGAATATGCTTTTAAAAGAAAGACGCTCAGAATATAAGCAGGCATACAAACAGGCATCTATATAAATGTTTATTCTTTTAATCAAACTATTGTCTCATTCATTTGAGTCATTTAAGGTTTACTGTATGCTTTGTATTCTCATTGTTAGTTTAAATACTACATTTACTCACTTTTTCATGTTTACACCGAGATTTCACAAAATGTTTGGTCATGGGCATTTGGTTTAAAGTCATGGAAAAGTCATGAAATCCATTGGTCAGAATGTGTATGAACCCTGACACTGAGGCGTCTGACTGAAGGACAAATACAACGGTTTGAATGAATATGGGTTTGTATCCATAAAAATCAAACGAATGACTGAAATAGAAATCAAAGGCTGGTAAATTAAGCTTTAAGCACTAATGTGGATTGTACTGAATCTGTCATTTGTATAAAAGAAAAGTATTTATTTTCATGTTTCACATTGGGGAAAATTAACTGCAACTTCCTCACAATAATGATAATAATCAGTTTTAATTCTATTTCTTCCTTTTTAGATGAAATTAATTAACTAACTAACAAATAATATCTTTAGTAAAGGGTACACATTTTTCGGTGATGGTCCAGAAGTTTATTCAGTCGGCTTTCCTTAAGAAAATCAAAGCATCACGCATCGATTTGGACCGTGTGTGTTTTGTATCCGTTGCACTTGCATGAGAAGACGATGACCTCTGGTGCGACCTTGATGTGCCTTTTGGCCTCAGGTGTATCCTGACCTGTCCTTTCCCTCCTGGTCTGACCCCTGTTCTTCTTCTTCTCTCCCTCTCTGTGTTCCAGGTGCTGGATGGTCTGTTGGCTCAGTGTGGAACCGTAGAGAACTGTGAACAAGGTGAGACCTCGGCGCTTCTCTCTGGTCCGTGAACGACACAGTGGCCCGTTTTGATGTTAGAAGTAGAAACGGGACCTTTTTTATAGAAAGAGTGGTTTTATTTGAGGTGCTTTGCTGCCCCCAAGTGGTTTTCTGTCACAGTGAAGAGGGACACAGCCTGGTCTACAGTGTGAAAATATAATAGTCTCATTTTAAAAGTGATTAATACCCCACACCTGCTATAAATGACGCTGATTCCAATCAGAGCAAATATGTCGACCTCATGTCGCCTAAATGAGCCAAGATGAACTTCATAAAGTATGCACCGGAGCTACCAGAAGAAGCCACTCTGACCTAACCGCCATGAACCAACTCACGCCGTCTGTCCTCTCCGTCTCTCAGTGAACACAGAAAGTGAGACCGCCGTGGTCAACGTCACGTATGCATCCAGGGAGCACGCCAGGCAGTAAGTTCCTCTCTTCCTCTTTTTAACGCCCTCTCTCTTTCATCCATTCTATCCATAGAGGTTTTCCAGTCCAAAAAAATTATTATGATAATAATATTTTTAAATAATATTATACAACATACTTCAGTGTGTAGTACATTTCAGTTTTTATGTATTTATCCCTGTTAAAAGATATAATTTTTTCTTTTTTGGTGCCAGTGTGACCCTACCTGAGATGTGTGCAGACAAAAAACGCATTTTATGTTTTTAAGTTCTAATTACAAAAATAACATTACAATCACCAAAAAAATAAAATGTGCCTCAAACTATAATGTCTTTGTTTTAATTAAGTTTTAAGTCAGAGCAAAATAACAGCATTGAGATGTTCAGCAAGTTCCACTTGTGACACCTATTGGTAATTTAAAGGAACTACACCGTTCAACTCCAGAAGTACTGGGATCTCTGGAGGTGTAGTATTACCGCACTATGAAATGACTTTTACAAGTCACGTTCTACAAAAGCATAGCAGCATGATAAAGTGTCTGTCCAGACATATCTTGAGTACCAGTTACAAGATCGTTTATAGTTACGTAATACATTTGAATATTTTTAGGATTAAGAAATCTAGTTGGATGAACAGTTGAAAGTCAGGTGCGCTGGACATTATGGAATTGCTTCAACATTACAAAATACATTTTTTGTTACTCTAAATGATAAATAATTAGCTGAATCGGCACGATTCTTTTAAACAGTGAATTCAATATTTTGGCTTGGCAATTCATAATCGAGAAAAAAAGGAAAATATCCAAATGACTTTTTATCAGTGTAGCATTACCACCCGATAACAATACTCTAATTAAAACTGTCTAATTAAAAAGGACAAAGTATGAGCAAAATATCAAAGAAAGTATTTGTTAGGCAGCAGAATGGAAACATTCAACACTTACATGTGCGTAAGCTGCATTTTACAAATTTCAACATCCTGTTAGTTAAATCTATCGCATCAGGTTTGATCCTGTTTGCTTTGATAACATCTGCTTTTTAAAAAAGTGTCTGTAGCTGTTAGTTTTCTGCTCATAACTAACACAACTGTACGCATTACTTAGAAAAACACAACGCTCACGCTCCGTGTCCCCCCCAGAGCCATCCAGAAGCTGAACGGGTACCAGTTCGAGAACAACGCCCTGCGCGTCTCCTACATCCCCGACGAGAACTCCGAGCAGGAGGCGGGTCCGCGCGGACCCGACAACGGCCGGCGTGGCTACGGGCCCCGGGGCGGACCCCGAAGCGGCTCCCCAAACTCCGGCATGCCCCACAAGCCGCCGCACGTGGACATCCCCCTGCGGCTGCTGGTGCCCACGCAGTACGTCGGCGCCATCATCGGCAAGGAAGGCGCCACCATCCGCAACATCACCAAGCAGACGCAGAGCAAGTGAGTGTCGGGTTCAGCCGCGGGGAACCAGGGCGCCGTTCCTCTGTATCTGATGCGTTCTGTCGCGCCTGAGTTTTCTAAATAAAAGCTTCGGTCTGCTCTCACTGAGGAACCTCCAGCAGCTGCTTTAGTTTCTGTTGAAACCAGTGGTCCGGAAAGCACTGAGGACTGTGGTTTCTGCAGAAACAGGCTGTGTTCTCTGCTGCGTCCCGCACAAAGTGGCTCTTGTTCCTAGAAAAAACAACTTGGACTCTAAAGCCACACCATGCGTAACAGAAGAACCAAATATCTTTATCTGCATGTGTCCCTTCCTGCCCTTAATAACAACATAGCATAAAAAAAAACATGCAAACGGAATTAAATTGCTGACTCGGGAAATAGTGGATTTCTACTCTAGCTGCACTTATTTAGCAATAAAAAAATAAAAGACAAATCCCACAATTTGCGTCCATAACGCGTCTTCTTTCAGACTAGTGGAAAGAAAACATCCAAAATACACATTTAGGTGTTTATTTTACTACAACCGGCCAGTTTCATGGTGATATCTTTTTTTGACCGAAATGGCCTTTTGTATGTCTGAAGACAGTATTTTCTGATTTATGTCAAAAACTTTGACTTTAATATGTCGACAAAATTAACCAATCATTTTGTTTAGATTTCTGTTCTGAAAATGTATGCAAATGACCACATATTCAATAAGTGGTGCCTCATTTGCATATTTAAACACAACATTTCAGAAAAGCTTATGATACAAAAAGGATTGTCTTATTGTTAATAATCAACTGGGGAAGTTTCATGTTTGTTCTACTAGTTAAAATGTTTCCCTGTGCATCTGTACTTACTCCAAGCACATGCAACGGTTCTTTGCTTTTAGAACTGATATTCTAATAATAGTATAATTATATATTTATAATGATAGTCTGTCCTGAGCCGAACCCGGGGACTTAACAAAGTTTCTGTTCTTCACTGCAGGATCGACGTTCACCGCAAGGAGAATGCCGGCGCGGCCGAGAAGCCGATCAGCATCCACTCCACGCCCGATGGCTGCTCGTCCGCCTGCCGCATGATTCTGGACATCATGCAGCAGGAGGCCAAAGACACCAAGACGTACGTCCTCTCAGACTCACGAAGAACAGAAGCCATGCATGTCTTTGGGGCAATAAGAAGAATGACAATCAATGTTTGTTTGAAGAAAAAAACGACAGTTTTTTCTTTCATGCAGACCTCTAACAAACGGTTGAGACATAGCT
Organism: Taurulus bubalis; assembly: GCF_910589615.1. Lineage (NCBI taxonomy): Eukaryota > Metazoa > Chordata > Actinopteri > Perciformes > Cottidae > Taurulus > Taurulus bubalis. The sequence continues at coordinate 3,595,668 of NC_136605.1, forward strand.
CCATGCTAACAGTACAATACAAAGGCTGTATTGTTATTACGCTAGTAATTATTAAAATAATAGAAAGTATACCAATATATGTCAACATATACATTAGCATTGTTTGTTACCAGAACGTGTATTACCCCCACATATTTATTCTAGATATTTACCATATTTACAGTTGGCTTGAAAACATCTAAAATATTGAAACATCAGCAAATATATCATGGAATATCAAATGATATTAAGAGTGATTTATTTTTATTTATTTTTTCATATAAATTGTAAATGTAGTATCATAGCATCCCTATCTTTGTCACTAAATGAGGATTCAAGCGTTTGGTCGAGCATGTTTTGAGGCCGTACAATTGTTATATATATATAAAACATTGGGGAAGAAATATTAAATGCAACATATAAACAACAATTAATTATTAAGTTAGATTTGTTTTTCAGTATCATATTAAATAATGCATCTTAATTAATTAATTAATTGTTGTCTTTACTACAGTTACCTTAAAACAGTTGAGCTGTTTGTAGAGCATGTTTTAAGAAAATATATGAACCATATTCAACTTGTTTTGTATAAAAATACATAATTCTGTTGTGTAAGACCTCTGACACTATGATCTATCTGGAGTAACCTGTCTGTTCTTTCTGATAGGAAGAGTTAAATTACAGATTTTGATAATGCATATCCAGTTCAGCTATCAATTGTCAAGTAAAAGGGTCCGTCACATATATTTTTTTAAGGATTTAAAGGTATCTTACATTTATTTTGTAATAGTTTAATCAAAGTTGTCGATCATTTTAAAGACATATTCTACTCGTGAGACTTTTGTGGAGCCTTTAATTACATTCTGACTAGTGGGAAACGCTACTATGGAGGGTGATTACTGGTCGGAGTGATTCGATAAATGTTAATACGGCTCGCCATGAAAGGGATTTTATTTAAGGACACAACGATATCTAGTGTTTTATTTTTCTAGCCTAACACGCCTAAACTGAGTGGTAGCGATGCTCAATCAGGTCGAGTTGATGTAGTGATTCACAATGTGAGGCAGTTTCCCTTTTAATGAAGCCGCTCTATTTGTCTGTGAGAAAGCCGGCTAAAGAGATGAAAATGTTCCTCTCAAATAACCGGCGTTGTTTCCGTCTGCAGTGCCGATGAGGTTCCTCTCAAGATTCTGGCTCACAACAACTTCGTCGGACGGCTGATCGGGAAGGAGGGACGCAACCTGAAAAAAGTCGAGCAGGACACGGACACCAAGATCACCATCTCCCCGTAAGACTCTCTCACACACACACACACGCCGAGCTTCATAGACCTAATGGACCCTTCACTAAGTCCCGCCCTCTCGAACACAGACTGGCCAATCGTAGCGCAGCGTCGGCCGGTTCAGACCGAGGTCGGACGGCTATAACGGAGAGGTTGGATGGAGATACGGGTTTCTAAAACCTTCCGTTGCTTCGTAAAAAAAACGTGTTGCTAACGTTAGCCGTGTACGTTAGCATATCATTAACTTGCCTTACTGCTTCAATGCTACACTAAGCTAGTCTATATATGCTGCTTTTGCTTTTTGCCGATTGTTACAGTTTTTAAGCGTCTTTGAGCATTTGGAAAAGCACTATATAAATGTAAAGTATTATTATTACAGTGACTAAAGACCATCCCGGCTTATAGGAACAGCGTTAGTCACAGTGTGGGCTCTGTGCTATTAGCTGCAGGGCGGGGCTTAGCAAAGATTAATCTTTCTTTCTTTGGGATAATAAGGTAATCTATTGGATAGAAAAATATATCAAGTTACTGAGAGACGCTTCACAGCAACTGGTCACATGGAAATAAACGGCTCCCGCTCCCCTTGTGTCCCGTGTGCAGCCTCCAGGACCTGACGCTGTACAATCCAGAGAGGACCATCACGGTCAAAGGCTCTCTGGAAGCCTGCTCCAACGCCGAGGTGGAGGTCATGAAGAAGGTCAGAGAGGCCTACGAGAACGACATCGCCGCGATGAATGTGAGTCCGCACGCTTCATTATTATGCATTTATTCGTTTGATGTTGAACACTTTGGGGCTTCATACTGTTTAACACACACACACACACACACACACACACACAAGGTGGTTTCTAACCTGCAGTCTCCTTCTCTTCAGCAACAGACTCACCTGATCCCTGGGCTCAACCTGGGAGCTCTGGGCCTTTTCCCTTCCTCCTCCAACATGCCTCCACCCCCACCTGGAAACGCGTCCGGTAACGCCCCCTACGGTTGCTTCGGGGTAAGAACAGCTGCTCTGCAAATTCCCCTGAGAGACGCCGGTGCAGATTATCATTTGTTTGATGTGTTTTTTGGCGCCACTCGTCACTTGCACACAAAAACGTAGGAAAATAGGACCCAGGTTGATGGTGCAGAAGTTCCCTGTTAACAGATTGGCATTTTTTTCTGCTGACGTGTTTTGCTTTGTGTGTTCAGGCTCCAGAGCAGGAGACGGTCCACGTTTACATCCCAGCACAGGCAGTGGGAGCCATCATCGGGAAGAAAGGACAGCACATCAAACAGCTGAGCCGCTTCGCCGGGGCCTCCATCAAGGTCAGATCTCAATACTTCTCACCAGGACTTTCATTCAAGTATCCGCTTATCGTCAAACTACGAAGGTCAAGGTTCCTAAAATGCTTGTATAATTATTATCGTCACCCTAAATCATTGCTGTGTGCTCAAAGCAGCAGCAGCAGCGAGTGCTTTGTGTTTTTTATGCCCCGATTACTTCCTTTTTTCTGATTTACATAAAGACGACACTAGAGCCGGCTCTACTGGAAAAGATACTTAGACCTCAAGTATATTTAAATTCACCGTTGGAAATACAATTAATGACTTTATGAATCAAACGTTAAGGCAGCAAAGATGTAAATACAACATTCATTATCTTGTAGTGTTAAATAGGCTTAGTTTGTCCAGAGGATTTCTCACTATTTTCAAAGACTAAGCTCAACAATATTTGTCCCGCCACTTTTCAAACCAAACCCACAACCTCGATACGTCTAATACACCCTTGCCGAGGCTCAAACATTTATACATTTTGACCCGATCCACAATCTTCACCAAAGACCTCACGAAGTAATTTAGTTGTGCAAGTCAACCTAAAAACCAAGTCACCTACACATCTGAAACTGACGCTTGGAGGTTAGGGCCACTGACCAGGTGTGGCTATTTGAGCAGTCGGGGTGAGAATGTGTCGGTCAGTGAAGTGTTTCCCTTTCCTTCCTCCAGATCGCCCCAGCTGAAGCTCCAGACTCCAAAATGAGGATGGTGGTTGTGACAGGACCCCCAGAGGCTCAGTTCAAGGTAAACACTAGCAAGACATGCCCAGCGGATTAATTTTCACCCCGTTTATTTATATACATCAAAAAGGATCCTTAACCCCCTCTTCTCCCGCCTGCAGGCTCAGGGCAGAATCTACGGCAAACTGAAGGAGGAGAACTTCTTTGGGCCGAAGGAGGAAGTCAAACTGGAGACTCACATCAAGATGGCCGCCGCCGCCGCAGGAAGGGTCATTGGCAAGGGGGGCAAGACGGTAAGCCTCCTGAACCTCACGCTACAGTGCCCCGTCGCACATACATGCACTGGCTGCCACAGCGGGAATCGTCCTCGACACCACAACGCTCTGTCATGAGGTCGTTACCTCCTCTCAAAGTAAAGAAAATAAAAGGAACTTGTGTCTTCAGGTGAATGAGCTGCAGAACCTGACAGCAGCTGAGGTGGTGGTCCCCAGGGAGCAGACGCCTGATGAAAATGACCAGGTCATTGTCAAGATCAACGGCCATTTCTACGCCAGCCAGGTACGCCTACTACTCTCTGGCTCTGTCATTAAGCTTTACCTTATCACTTCATTCAAGAGTTCATGACCGATTTGATCCGAAGCATATGGCTATCCTATGCATCGGACCGGCAACGCATCGAAAGGACAACGCAAACGTGAAAATGCATTGACATCTATAGGATCTATATATATATTTAAGTATTCACAAACCTATGAATTCCTATTGTTGTCAAATTGCTCTTGCCACAGTTACCACTTCTTGCCAGCATTAACATGTAAAACCCTGTGGACATTTGACATGTTGGCAGTTGACATCATTGACAGCTGGCGCTAATGGTTAATCAGTGGCACGTTGCACATTTAACACTGCAGCCAGTTACTATAACTTATCAAATGCAACTCCGCAAAAGTAATTCAGGTAAAATACAGTTGAACACGATGTCCCAACAGGCTGTGCTCGCTATGTCGCAAAGGGTTCATCTGTAATCACGCCTAGCACCACTAGCTTAGCTACCATGGAAAAAAACCATTGTGTTTATCAGAGACGGATGCCATGTGGTCACTTTCCATGTGGTCACTGGTATTGAGTTTCTGGTAACTGATAGCTTAATTTCCTCGGTGTTCCTCAAGTGTCGATTCTGGGCCCCATCCTTTTCTCTATTTATATGCTTCTCATATCACAGAATTAGCATGCAATGGATCATGATTTAACTTTTATGCAGGTGATACTCAACTAAGTCTTCCTGTCAACCTTACTTACACATGACACATTCTCCATCTTAAACTTGCATTAATTGATTTCCTTGGCCTCTTGTAACAAGCTGTTAACGCCGCACTGACACACCGGCACCTTTTAAAGTTGATTAGCAACGTAAGCATTGATTTTGAGACTCGTTTCTTCCGGTCATCAGTCTCCCTTAAGCTCCGGTTTGATCTTCACCACCTCCTCCTCATGGAAATATCTGAAGGGTTCTTATGGTCATGGACAACCAGGAAAAGTCCTGGAATTTTAAAATGGTTATTTCCAGGCCTAGAAAAGTCCTTGAAAAAAAAAAAATCCCAAATCCCGTTTATTTACACTGAGTTTGAAATAATGAATATGCTTTTAAAGGAAAGATGCATCTATATAAATGTTTATTCTTTTAAACAAACTATTGTCTCATTCATTTGTGTCATGTAATGTTTACTGTATGCTTTGTATTCTCATTGTTAGTTTAAATACTACATTTACTCACTTTTTACTGTTTACACCCAGATTTTACAAAATGTTTGGTCATGGAAATTTGGTTTAAAGTCATGGAAAAGTCATGGAATCCATTGGTCAGAATGTGTCTGAACCCTGATCTGTCTCTGTAGCTGCTAAATGCTTCACTATGTTCACCAGCTCGTCACCATCTTTGTGTATTTATTTAGCTTTCATCTTGCCACCAACCATTGCCATCTGTCTTCTGTCCTCCAGTTGGCTCAGAGAAAGATCCGGGACATCCTGACCCAGGTCAAGCAGCCCCAGAAAGGCGGTATGGGCTCGGGCCCCAGCCCTAACCCCCAGGGCTTCACGGAGATGGGCAGCCCCACGCAGGGACTGAGCCAGGACCAACAGCCGCGCAGGAAGTGAGGGTTCCCCTGCCGCCCGACGGAGAGACCGACTGACAGACGGACAGACGCAAACACGGACAGACGGACGGAGAGACTGACTGACCGACAGACGGATGCAGGAAAGCGACACACAGACCCAGCGATAGACAGGGAGAGACATTAAGAGGGAGGGAGTACGCCCGACAGCCGGAGAGAAAGATCGGCATTTAGAGAGAAGATGATTCAAATCAAAAGATGAAATGAATTTAAAAAAGTAATAATACAAAAAAAGAGGATTAAGATAAAACGAAACGTGAGAACAGAAACCAGATGCCAGGCCAGAAGAGAGACTGAGTGAGGATGGAGGGATGAAGGAAAGGAGGGATGGAGAGACGGAGGGTGCTGCGTCCTCCTAGTGTGCCTCGGCAGGGCTGCAGCCGGCTCCTCGCCCGCTGCAGCTTGAACAGACCCGGCATGGGGCGGGTCTAACACCCGTCCACGTGCACCGCGGAGACATGCTAGCAGGGTGACACGCTAGCAGGGTGACCCGCTAGCAGCTAGCAGGGTGACACGCTAGCAGGGTGACCTGCTGGCAGCTAGCAGGGTGACACGCTAGCAGGGTGACACGCTAGCAGCTAGCAGGGTGACCCGCTAGCAGCTAGCAGGGTGACCCGCTAGCAGGGTGACACGCTAGCAGCTAGCAGGGTGACACGCTAGCAGTTCCTTCATCCGTCGTCCCCTACAGACCTCTCCCGCCATCTGCAGTTAGTCCTATATTTTAAGGGTGGTTTTTTAAACATAGAGATATATGTATAGAAATGTTTTATTCAGAGCTATTATCGATAGAATGCAGTGAGGCAGAGCCGGGAGAGGGAGCAGGGAAACCGCTATAACTTCCCCAGCCAATGAAAGTCTAGAAGAGGGGCCGCAGATGTTAACACTGCTCTTTAAAAAAAAAAAAAAAAGACCTCTCCGAATAGCGGAGAGTTCAGAAGGAGGAAAATATGAGGTTGTAAATATATAATCTTCATGTAAATGTTAAGAAATGCTGCGTCTGGCCGCCTTGCCTTTTTAAGAGAGAGAAGAAGAAGAAACAAGGGGTCTTCTGTACATTTCCCCAGTCCCTCGTCTATGACATGTAGCATAATGTAGCCTACAACGGGGCTGTGGGCTGGGGGGGCACCGAGGTTCCCTTTCCACGATTTAGCCGTGTGGCGGAAGGCGCAGTAGGAGACAGTCAGGGGAGCGGCGGTCGCAGCTGGTCCTGCAGTTCTATTGCAGCGGCTCAGCTCACACACACGCGGGAGACCGTTAGTAAAAACACAGCCGGCGGCTATGCTAGCTGGCTAGCGGCCCCGCACCTTAAACGGCATATTTTATATATATTGTATATATATGATATGTGAGTTAGCCCGGCCCCTCGGGTGAATGTATCAAAGGCAGCGAAGCGAGTCAGGCGTGAGGGTTTTTTCTTTTCGTACCAATAAAGTCGTGCGGTGCCGGACAGACGAGGCTCATCGGCTTCTTTCCGGCGCTGGACACTCGAGGCCGGTCTCGGACAGGATGGCGTTCTCCTCAGAGGAGCTGGGGTCATTGAGACCATCCCTGCATTAGAGGTATCTTTGTCCATTCGGACAAACGAGGCCTCTAAATGCTTGTATTATTATTATTATTTTGTGTTATTATTATTATTACTATTATAAAAAGAATGTTTGAGACTGGCCTCGGAACCAAAAAGCAAAGTCTTCCAAAAGCTCCTTGCCTTAAGCTCAGAGAAGGTAAAATCAGACCGAAAGTGGGCGGCGGCTTCCTCGTTCTCTCTCCCAATCTGCCAAAGGCCTGTGGGCGGAGCTTCCAGACCCCGACCGTATGATAATGAGGGGCGGGGTCTACGCCTGGACTCTCTCGCCAAGATTAGAACAGATTAGAGAACGAAATGAAAAAGAAACCTACCTCAGGGTAAAGTTACCTCAGTATTCCTAACTTTTTTGTTTTTGTTTCTTGCTGGTGTTTTATATGAGATGAAAAAAAGAAAGAGCTGAATAATCCTGAATATTTTTTATTTTTTTAAAAAGAAGTATTTTTTTTTAGGTATTTGTCTTGTTGCTTTGGTTATATTTTTCTGTTTTTTTTTTTTTTTTTGTGGCTCGTGTGAGATGACGTGTGAATGAGCTCAGGGTGACGAAGAGGCTGCGTGTTTTCCTCCAAAGCAAAGATCGACAAACTGCTCGTCTACAGAGGGAATGGGTTGAGTGCCATTTGACCTTTTTTAAATATTTTCTTTTTTTTTTGTAAATTGAGGAAAACATGCTCTCTGTCTTCCTGAGGTGTGATTGGAGCAGCTGACATATTGGCCAATGGGGAGTGGTGTTAACTCGAGAGGGGGGGTCCTGAAGGCCACACGGTGGTCCTGAAGGCCACACGGTGATCCTGAAGGCCACACGGGGGTCCTGAAGGCCACTCAACAGAGCTCACGTCACCACAGAGGATGACACTCTTCCTCGGGGCTCGTTCCCGTGGCTGTTGGCCCCGTGCCCCGAAAGGACCTCCCTCTCGTGCCTTATTGTGATGACATCATCACGAAGCGCCAAAAAACATTACGAGAGGGCTCCAAGCATTCAAGAGGTTACGTTTTCTCACCCTCACAGAAGACATGCGAGAGGGAGCTTTAAAAGGCAATTTCCTTTTACATCTCTCTCCTGGTTTTAAAACTCGGTCCATCTACAGCGTGACTGCATGAAGAGGGCATTCTAGCCACACACACACAAACACACACACACACACACACACACACACACACACAAACACACACAAACACACACACACCTGAACTAGCTCTGACTTCTCTGAATGTGAATATTTATTACCTGTGCACTGACCGCGACACCTCAGATGCTCCCCGTTGGCTACACGTGCGCTTGTTGTGTGTGTGTGTGTGTGTGTGTGTGTGTGTGTGTGTGTGTGTGTGTGTGTATGTGTGTGTTTGGGAGAAAGCGAATGCTGGTGTATGTGTTCACTGGTTTTAAATGTTAATTTCTGTCAGGTCGGGTGAAACTTTAGAAGAAAAAAAAAGCAGAAAAAAGTTGGACGAGAACCTATGGGGCCCTCTGTCTGTGTTCCAACTGACCGAGGAGAGAGAGAGAGAACCTTTTGAAATAAATAACAATGGGAGCAGAAAAAAAAGGAAAAGCGAGAGAGTTTAAAACAACACCAACACAGCTGTGAAATAGATTCAAACCTGTAAATACGATTTTAAAGGTGATCGCGATACTTTTGTATTTTTGGAGTAAAAAACGCATAAAGAAATCAGAATGGGGAAAAAGCTGTAGAGATAGAGAGAAGGAAAGATTGCGCCAAGTCGCTGAAGGACACTGCCAGAAAACTCACAATCTTTTCGACGTCCATCACCTCTGCTCGCCGGCGTCCACCGCCGGCCTTCATCGGCTACGCCCAACCGGCTCACCGTCAAAACAGGGGAACGTCTATTCCATCGTGTCTATGCTTCCATTTTTGCCCCAGGGGCGGTAACATCCGCCTCTTTCCCCCGAAAAACCATAGAGCTCTGTTCACAACCGCCAAGACACGATATTTAGGATTCATTATTCAGCCCGCAGCCATTTTGGATTGGTTACAATTCTTTTTGTTTATCTTTTTTTTTTTTTTCGACAATACAGCAAGCTTTATTTTGGACGTGACATCTGGGGGACGTACTGTTGCACTAATTGATTAAATATGTCAACAACGTCGCACTGCGGGGGGGAAAAACCCGACTGAGAAGCTCCCGTGAAGCCTGATGCAATTCTTTTAAAAAGGTGGAGAGTGAAGGGAAGAGGAGAAGGAAGAAAGGATGGGAGGAGAGGGAGCAGGGAGGGGAGGGGTCCACCGGCTCCTTCCCGCCTTTGTCCTTCCACAAAACAAAGTGAATTATTTCTCCTTAGGTTTGCTGACCTCTGAACTCCGGGAGAAGAGTGAGATGTTTTTATTTCCTTTTTTTTATTTAGAAACAAACAAAAAAAAAAACACAAAAAAATCATTTCATTTTCCGGAGCGGGCGGGATCCTCAGGGTCCCTCGCCCTCTCTTGCGCTGGTCTCCTTCGTGTTCGTTTTTCCTCACTTCTGTTCAAGACCTTTTGATTTTCTTTTATCTTTAACCACCTTCTTTTTTTATTTTTATTTACTATTGAAGTTCTGACTATTGAAGTTCTGATTTACTATTGAAGTTCTGACAAATGAAGGTTTGATCATTTATTGTTTTCCTTTTTGAATTTCACAAATCTAACAAAACTGCTACTAAATACGACAAACTACTAACACTCGGCTCAGTTCATGACAGTAACTGTGCCAAACACACAGGAAGGGGATCAGTTCCAACGCAGCGAGGAGCCAGTCCAGTAAATCACCTGAGATGCAGAGCTCAGAGGAAAGGTCTTCAGATAACCGCCGTACTATTTCAGATTGATGCATTTAAATATCTCATCTTGTTTTTGTCCGTACACTAGAGACGGTAGAGACGATACATTGTTGGGTCGCTGTGTTTACTCACTCACACACACACACACACACACACACACGGATCTTACGCCTGAGCGTTAGACGAGGACATCTGGGCCCAAAAGTCAGCCCTCTGTCCTTTTTCATTTTTATGCAAGTTGAGTGATATATTGATAAGTGTATCAGCTGGAACAGAGTTCGGCAGTGTGAGGGGAAAACAAGAATAAAGTTGCCACACACTAAAATTCAAGCATCAAACTTAAATGATTTTGTTGCATCCAGCGTATTCCAAGACTGTTAAAAGGACCCTACCAGTGGATGTTTTATCCCATTTACTATCAAATGCAATGTAATATTTCTGAGGACCATTTAAAAAAATATAAATGTAGACCCAAACGCACCATATTTAGATTTGAGAATCCATTTATTTTACTACAATAGGAAGACGAGTCAGCAGGACATGTTAGAGGGTCCTGGGCATGAATCGCTGTAAGAGCCCCCACAAGGGACCCACTCGCCAAAAAAAACAGCTGTGGCTTTAGTGTACATTACCTAACAACATATTTACATTTAAAGGTACCAGATTGGGCTTTTATCAAAATGAAGAAAGTTCTTTTTACAATCAGTATTTCACCCCCAAGAATCCTCAAGATGCTCAAACGCTCCTCCGAGTCGAGGGAATAATTCTAAAAGGCTACGGCATGTTTTAGGAAATGGTCCGCACTATTGTGAAGAATATGCAGTAAATGGGCTAAAAACAACTGGCATGTCCTTTTACGTTAAAGAGCGGAAGCTTGAAGACAGAGTTGTGGCTGAACCCGTCTTGTTCGTGGCAGCAGACGAGACAAACTAACAAACCTCCTGACACATAACTAGGAACGCTACCTCAAAGCATTAGCAAACTCAGCTAGAAGATTGTTTCTTTTTCTTTTCTTTTAATTATTTCAACAAAAAAAAATCACAAACTGACAAGAGCAAGCAGACATGCAGACAGAAAGCACGGACAGTCTATGTTAGTCACAACTTTTCATTAGAATTTTTTTCTTCACTCTTCGACTAATTTATTTTTTTGTTTTTTTTAAACGGCCCCTCTCCAGCTTAGAGGTGGCACTGTAAAAAAATAAATGACAAAATATGAAAAAAATGACAAAAAACACCCAATAAGGACACATTGTGGGACGGTGTGCGGTGGGCAGCCGGGATGACGTTTTTAATTAGTTTTATTCACACGCCGGTAGAAGCTTCAGTCACCTGATTGGTTCATGTTCGGCCCAATCGTAGCGAAGTGAAGGCTTTCTGTTTTAAACGTGACCGTTGAAAGCCGATTCAGTCACCTCACTTTGAGTCGCAACTTCAACGCCACCGTTTTTTTTGTGTTTTTTTTTTTACCTGCCTCCGACCGCGAACATTACCCACAATCCTCAGCTGCGCCCTGCTGCTCCACTCCCCCCTCCCTGTGATTTCACCTCCTGAATCAAGGGGCACGACACCTGTAACCATGTAATTGTTTTGTTGATCTACCTCTTGGGGGGGGGGGGGAAATAGCTAAATGGTATTTTTTTTTCTTTTTTGAAAACTGACACAAAAATGATAAGACAAAAAAAAAAGTTGCTCGAAAGAAATATAGGTAAATGATTAACTGGGTAGCGGCATCTCCATATACTGTAGTGGATAGTCTATTAAAGAAAAAACTTTTACTTCTTCCAAAGATGATTTTCTTTTCTTTCTCAATTCTTAGTTTATCAAATGATTATGAAATAATAATCTTAAAGGGGAAGACAAAAACATGCTACCTGTTTGTTTCCTCTCTTCTTTAAAAATAAAAACCCAACATAAATGAGATTTTTAGTTTTCTCAATTTGCATTTTCTTTTGTTCATTTTGTTAAACTTACATTTTTTTAACTCTAATTTTTCTTTGTTGATCTCTCTCTCTCTTTTTTTATGACAGCAGATTGTATCTCTTGTGTTTGGGTGCATTTTAGTATTTTCTTTCTCTGTGAAAAAGCCTACATGAGTCAGAGCGCCCTGCGAGGACCTTCTTCACTGATCGAGGATCTATTTTCTCTTCTAATGAGTCGTTTGAAAAAGCAGACGGACCTGACCGGGCAGCTGCGGGTGGAAGGAGGGAGGCCGCAGACCATTTCTGTCCTCATGCTGCCTCAGCTCCGACCCCCGTGTGCTTGGATGCGTGCGGTCGTGACCGGGCGAGTCTTCCTCCTTCCGCCAGACGGCGACTCTGGTCTTTACAGTATATGGACTTTCACCCTCTGCCTGCCTGATTCCTTTAGTCCTCATCAACACTTGTTTTAAACTCCTTGTAAACAAAACAGAGCATAGATATGAATGTGTTATTAAAAGATGAGAAAACGGATCTTCTCGCCTCCTTGTGGTCTTTGTGTGTGTGTGTGCCTTTTTCGATAGAATACACACTAATCCCTTAAGTGCTTTGATAAGATAAAGACTAATACAAGTACTCAGGTCATTCTATCTGAATTTTCTCAAAAGTCAAACGTTTTTTGCTTCATGCTCCACGTTAATAGGAATCAAATGTATCCAGCTCTCTTCATACATCCTTGGTTTAACTTGGGGTTGGAATAGAATTTAAACCAAAACCAGGAAATGTATTGTGATATCTGTATTATCTGCCCCTATTGCAGCTCTAAAACACATTGTCATTGGCTGGGCTTGCTGTAAGATTTATAGAACGTTAGATCTATATATATGGATCAATTGATATGTATAGCTATAGAATGATGTATCTAGATCTAGATGGATGTGTATATATATACACATCCATCTAGATCATCATTCTATATCTAGATCTAGATATAGAATGATAGATATAGATGGCTCTAGCTATATAACGACGGATGTATAGTATATAAATAGATCTTGATATAGAACGATAGACTAGCTTCATATCGATGGATCTAGAAATAGATTGATATAGATATAGATGATCTAGCTATTGAACGAGATGTAGAGCGATAAATCTAGCTATAGATTGATGGATTTAGATATCGATATAGACAAATGTAGATATATATGGATTTAGATATTGATGGATCTAGATATAGAACAATGGATCTAGATAGATGGATCCTAGCGATAGATCTAGATAGTGTGGTAGGAAAATGTATGTGTATTGAATGTAACCATGTATTTATAGCAATAATCTGATATGTCTTTACTGTTCCCATGTGTTAATCACCCATGATAAGTATATGCATATTTATGAATCGTATCCTTTAAATCGCGGGTAAAGAAAAGTTTGCGGTTTGTGGCGACAACAGCTTGATAGTTAGTGTTCAAAGAGTGTTCACGGGAAACAGGATGCCGAGCCAGCTGGTACGGAAAAGGGAGCTGCAGACGACAACACGTCTCCACTGATGACCGTTTTAGAGGGAGTGAGGAAATGTAGTATAAAGGGGGTTTGATGGATGGCCAACACGTTATCATTTAGAAGACAGGAACCCGAGGTTTGTAGCCTGCTTTCACGCGCAACTCATCCCAAAACTACGACCTCTTCCCTTTCTGCACCCTTCTGCCAGCCACCTGCAGACTCCGTCTACACCTTCAAATACTATAGCGGGTGCCACCGGAACCTCCACCCTTTACCAGAACACCATACCCCGTCCTCCACACATAAGGCTCTGCCCACTGCAACCCGAGCCTCCAGCTACAGCCCCACCACCAGCATATTGGGAGAGACGGCTTCAACCTACAACCTGGTCCACATCCTTCCTGCAGCCTTCGGCCTTTGGAGGAGCAGAGGCCCCGGACACACTCAGTTCTGGTAAAGGGAACCTTTTAGTTAACATGCAAACAGATCTGTGGGTAATAGCAGTCTGTCTGGGCTGATGGAGTCAAGCTGCCTTTATGTTTAAATGCTCACCATCTTTACATGGTATGTTCATGAAGGAAGGGCACCACACAGCCTGAGCCCTGAACCGGGGAAACGGGAGTCTGACGCTGAACTTCATCTCCCAGAAAGAGCGCTTCCAGATTTTTTTTTTATTTGACTTTATTTTGTCTATCTGTCCCGAAAGAAACAGAGACATTGACACCAATTTCAATGTCCTCTTTATTTCATGCTTTCAGGTTTTTTTTCACCATGTAAAGTGGAACTAGAACTTCCTCTAGTGTGGATGTGTAGCCACCACTACTAGCAAATGAACAGCTTCTTACAACTGTATGAATCCTGAACACAAGATGGCGACCTTGCACTTCCCAGACAAATATAATGTCTTACGACATCATTCAATTCATACTACACGTGGAGAAAAAACTAAAATATTTCAGTGGTAGTAGTGGTAGTTCATCAAACTATACTCTGACTGTCATGAATTTTCTTTAATAATAAAAAAAGCTAATCGGTGACTTTCCAGAATTATTTATGGCTTTCATGACGTATATTTAAACATACTATATTAAGACTTCTTTGACTTAGTATACCAAGGCTTTTTTATTTTTAACATTTTGCAGATTTCTTGAAATATTGTACTATGACAATTTATGACATTTTACATACTATGCTTTGAGTTTTTTATGACTTTTATGACACATTATACTGTGTGTTTGCCTAATGTCCTCACCAAGAAAAAAGTAATGGGAAAATTATTTATTTGCATATTTTACTTCTTTGGGGCAGTAATAACAACAATCAAAAACATTTTTTTAACAGACCTCACAGTTCTGTAGATGCAGGCATCTACCAAACGGTTGAGATGTCACTTTATGGTAAAGGTACCAACATATATACAAATACCAAAACAGTAGAATTAGTCAAATACATTGCTAACTTATTTTTTTGGTGATATGCTATTTTGTTTTTTATTCAAACAAAGTTCCATTTGAAATAATTTTAGCATATATAAGATGAAATAACATTAACTGTATCATATTTACAACAATGAATAATCAGATGTGTTTTATTTCAAAGCAAATACTGACTTTTATTTACATTAGCTTAACTTGCTACCTTTATTATGAACTGACAATTAACCCGTCTGGTAAAGCACATTATTATGAAATTATTTTTCTGGTATCAAGTTACATAATTCTGTTCAGTAATATGTCGAATAAATTCACTTACCTTTGAAATTTTCACCAATCTGGATGAAAATCTTTCTAGCTTCCTGTTAAGAGGCAAGCTGAGAAGGCCTCCTTCTTAAAGACACTGACATCTAGTAGATATTTTTTACAATAAGATACCTCAACCCAGTAGTAGAGATAGCTCAATCAGGTTAAGTTATGGTCAATACATTTTTCAATAAGATATAGTGACTCAAAATGTGCTCTACCAAAATGTAGAGTTGGCAGTTAAAGGGTTAAAATGCACATCAGCGTTACGGGTTCGTGACCAGCTTTCATAATAACGTCCTTCAGGTCCGACAGATTCTAACTTCCATCAAGTGGTATCTTGAAGTGCAGATACATTTGGTTTTATTGACCCATGTTTTTAAATGCCTGTCTTGGAGATTTAAACAATGCAATGGAGGTTGATGGAATTTTGTTTGCTCACAACATAAACAATTTCTATAATAAAATAAAAGGCAGCATGCCTGGTATTCCAAAAAACAGCGTCGCGTTTATAGTGGATCATTCACCCAGAAATGGGCTAGCTGTGTTTAGAAGGACGACTTCTTACTAAAGCCATACATCTGAATTAAAACGGTTTTGTGATCAATCCAGAGAAACAGAGACACAGATGCTGCTGTTCAGTTTAAAGTTTACATTTCTGTCTGTTAAGCATCACAAACTAATTCCTCCGTTGCCCTCCATATTCCCTTCAATGGCGATACCAGCATGCTATTGATCTTAAGATCATCTTTTCCTCTCCTGCATCTCCCCCTCTTTCACACCACTGTACAAATAAAATATAATTTTCATGAAAATCAACACTTTATTTTTTTTCAACAGTTTATACAAATTGTAAATAATTATAAAATAAATATTCTCTTCAATTTGTAATGGTAAACTTTAACACATTATAGACAGTCTCGTAGTGGAAGTGTGTATGTGTGTGGGCAAAACATTTATATATTTGTATATTATTTATGTGTTTGTCATGTGTGCATTAGTCCCTCTGTTCCTCCTCAGTCTTGTCCTTGGCAATGGGAAACTCCAGCGATGTCCTGAACCGAACCGGCACCTCCTGCTCCTCGCCGATTGGCCGCTTGGCCACAGGGGCGTGGATACGCAGCTGCCCGTCATCCATCAGGGAACAGGAGAGACCCGACAGATCCAGGTGAGGGGGGAGGTCGATCTTCTGGACAAACCCACTTTGAGATGAGGCCGAGGAGCAGAAGGAGGCGCTGGAGGAGGAAGAGGCGCAGGACTGGCTTTCTTCGGCTCCGGCCTGCTTCATGGCCACCACCGCCAGGCTACGCCCCTCCAGTTTGACAGTGATGTCATTGGGGGCGTAACCGCGAGCGTCTAGGGTCACCAGGAGGTCATTGTTGTTTGCTGTGGCCAGCTGGACTTCCTTGTGCGGCTCCGTGCTGGTAGTCTCCCTCTCCTTAGTGTCACCCGACCTGAAAAAGAAGCAGAATCTAGATCAGAATCGACTCCACGACTCCGGTGTCTGAGGGCGTTTTCAAACCTGCGTTGAATCAGACTGCCCAAAACAACCACATCAAGACCCTTAAGGGTGAGTGCTCTTGGACCGGTCATACATTTATTCTAGAGCGATTATTTTGTGGCGGGACTGGGATCCGACCTCATTCTGACCCGACTACAAGTCAGCAAGTTTGAGCCAAAAGGCTCCTGTAGCCAGGTGTGCTTTGCATACTGGGAATGCAGAAGTGTGAAATCAAAAGCTGCTGGCCGGAGAGCGAATCAGGGATTTTCGTGATTGCATCACTTGAAGGAACGAACGTGGGGAAAAGGCATCATCTTCCCCGAACTCATCCACTGATTCGGACCAAAGCCAACCAGCCACAGGTTTGAAAACGCCGTTTCACAAAGCCAACCAGGTAGAAGCACTACATTCAATGTACATACCTCATCAAAGTGGAGGAAATGAGGGGAAACTGGTTGAATTTGAGAAGGTGGGGCCGATCGTGAAACCCCCCCAGAAGGCTGTCGGCCACTTTGGTTCTCTGGTTGAAGAAGTCTTGCTGCAGTGATGAGAGCGCCGTGTGACGCAGCGGCCACAGCAGCCGGTCCTGGCTGAAGAAAGGGTCGTCGCCGAACAAGCCGGTCAAGGCTGCATGCTGGGACATCATGTCTGGACAGAAGCTTGACTTGCAACCTTGCAGAGCGTCGATTATCTCGTTGCAGGTTCCCTCTCTCAGACTTGATGTCTCTTCTCTCCGGTGAAGTGTGAGAACTGAGAGCTTCCACAGTTTCTTTCTCCTTGTTACTCTTCGATGGGGTAGTTTGGGACATTTCAGAGGACTCCCCTCCTTTATATACCCCAGCTGTCCCGCTCCGTCCCTCCAACCAGGCTATTTACACCCCATGAGCTCACAGCTGTTTGTTAGTGTGTGCCAGCGAGGTCAGGAATGCCCTGCAACTCATCAGAAGGCTAAAGACAGCTCATGGTCATATCCTGTCTGTGTTGTGTTCACACTGCATCTGAGATTTGCGTCCTAATATATGCTGCAGGTACAGATTTGTAAAGTGTGTGAAAAGCAAAGAGATGAGCTCATTGTTCGTGTAGCATCACAATATCTGGGTTGATAGCAAAAAGAAGCGACGGTGAAATGACTGTCGTTGGCGCTTCATTCAACAAATGTCTTTTCATTTAACACAAACTTTGCTGTTGAAAGCAAACTTTAAGTGAGAGGAGTGACTGAGTCCCCTCAGGCAGGTCAGTGATCATTGGTTTGAGAAAAAAAGATGACAGTTTAAAATATATTTTGCCTGTTTCCACATGTTTCTTGTTCAGTTTTTTTGTTTTTTACAGTGAATACATTTTTGGGTTATATTAATTATGTTAGATATAAGTTAATATTCAAGTTGTTAAACATATTTTATACTTTATTTCCAATTACCTCAGTCTACTTCATAATATTACACTTTGAGTGTAAAGTTACAGATGTTCTCGAGCTTTTCGTGAATTGAAAACCTTTAGAAAATGATAGCTTATATTTTGAGAGTTTTCTGTCCAGAGGATACAAGAAAAGGCAGACACAGGGACAAAAGAGCTGAAAGGGCCTCACTAATGGTATTGTTTGTTTTGCAGCTAATTAAGGGACCAACGGCAATAATACAGCTTTCAAAAACACTTGATATTCAGTAAGAAACCCAAGACAATTGTCAAAACATTCAATATAGTCACTGTTTATCTGATTATAACTTGTCAAAAACTCTGCTTAGACCCGGCTCAAAATAAAAAAACGCAATGAAAGGGTTTAAATTGAATTATATTCCGTTTTGTTCTGACTGACCGCCAGATCTTTATGTCCATGTATAATAAATACATTTTTAAGAAAATGTAAGCAGCCCTAAAATCCATATGACTGATAAATTAAAGTTTATGGTACTACGAAATAAGGTGACAAGAAAAATTAGGAAAGCAAAAACAATCCGTTTTATTCATGTCATTGACCAAGCAAAGGAACATTAATAATGTATTTGGCTGAATGCTAAATTCTAATCGTCACCCACAGCTAGAATTAGATTGGAAAATGAAACAAAATAACTGACAATTCACTTCGTTCCAACTTGCTAAGAGGCCCCCATTCATTGAGAAATGACATATTGTAACTTAAACGTGTTGAAATGAAATGTTATCAGTGGTTAGTGTGGTACCAGAACAGATGGTTAATCTTTTGCAATCATTGTGGCTCACATGTCTATATGCCAAATTGTAAACATCCATTTTTCCCCCCTGTTCACAGATAATTTGACGACCAAGAATCCGACTTCAGCAGCTGTTCAGAACTTAGCATGTAGACCAGCAATGTGAACAAAGCCTGTCTTGTCTCCGGTTACGGGGCTTCTCCACTGCCTCCTCCATGGATGAGCTCAGAGCGCTATTATTTCCCAGAGTATGTCCGCATGTGTGTGAAGCAAAGCGTTCTAACGTTACAAGGAACCGGTGTCATATCTATTTGTGGCTGTCTCGTCGTAAACTCTGTAAAACTGCCTTCACCCCATTGGCTCAATTGGTGAACTGGCTCGCATGTGATTGGCTTATAACAGCTGCATCATTGTGGTATTTTCTCACTTCTGCTTTTCCCCGTATGCCAAGACAAATTCCATGTATTATTCTGATATTCTGATATGTGGTGAACCGTATTAGTTTGAATCTCCGAGCATTTAAAAAGGGTGTTAACGTGTTTTCCGTCCAGTGTCGCCATTTTTAGCTTTTGAGCTGTTGTTGTGTGGAGTAGGTGTTCATAAACAATTGGATTGAAGTTGGATGAGACTGAGTTGCATCAGACTGAAAAAAAAGAAAGAAAGTGACATTTAAGACATCAGGAGGACCACTGCAAAAAATAAACAAGTGTGTCAATGAACCAAGGGATGCCAGGGGCATAAATAGAAAGGGAGATTCAAGATGGCTGCCGATTCCTCAGCTCTAAATGACTGGACTATTTTTAAGCCACCTAGCCTAGCCTGGTCATTATTTATGGTTGTATGAGATCATCCAGTTTAAGACCCCCCGCCCATTGGTCATCTGGGTTATGTGTGCATGTGCGAAAAGATATGCAAGAATACTTCTAAAAATCATTAGGAATTTTATTTGAAAACAATATAAAAGAAAGAGTATTATGCTGCCCTCAGTATATGAGTATATGTGCACCTTGGCAGTTAGACAAACTCCTTTGTCTAACTGTTTGTCCGGTTGTCCGTTGTCCACAGGTTTAATGACGTAAGAAAGAGTCAAACTAAAACACACAAAAGGCATAATGAATACAAATAAAATGTGTTCTCTTTAACCTTACACATACACACAATGTCAATATACTGATTCTTCAATGAAATACATTGCTTTGTTTTTAACCACTACATTTGATGTATTTACTGCTGATTTACCTACATATGTTCCTGCAAACCACTGTATTTTAACATATCAACTATTTATTCATATTTACTTGTATTTATTCTGTCATATGAACTTCAACAACAGTCACTGCGGAGTAGTCATTACTTTGTGCATAGAACTTCCCAAAACTAAACAGTCACAAAAATAGTCATCTGTGATGATCAGTAAGAAAACAAATCAATACATACCAACGATGCCATCAAAGGGCGCAACATGCAGGCAGACTCAACTAGATTGGAAAACTACTGAGGCCCAATCCCAATCCCCCCCCTGAACCCTCAAGGCCTGAACCCTCAGGGACTCACTGACGTCAGCTGCTAAGAGGCTGAGTGTGAGAGTCTGAGGGCTTGAACTGGTGTGAATATGAATGGGACAGCACTTTGCTGCAACATATCACGTGACTACATACAAACATATTGTGTACAATTGTTTATTAATGTTATACTTTTTATTCACTGATTTAAACATCTTCCTCACGAGATGAGAAGTCATTTTTAATGATCCATTTACTAATTTTTGTCAAAACAAAATGTTTGATGAATGTGAATAAATATTATTATATATCATTTCTGCTTGCATTCCTCTGATTTCATGTGTTTTTTTGCTCCATCTTTAATCCGTAATGTTGTAGTGTAAAGGTATTTTATCAGGCGTCACATTGCTATGAATTGTGGGTAATTCCCTTAGGCAAAGTCAACATTAGATGCCGACTTACGGAAAGGAATCATAAAGGGCTCAACATGTCTGGGACAGCCCTGAACCCTCAAGGACTTTGCGGGAGCGCGCCTCAAAGTCCGTGAGTCCGTAAGGGTGGAGATTGAGATTGGGCCTGAGCCATGCTTTTCCTTCACTTCCTGATTATAAGTCACCTGACAAGTTAGCCATTGATCTGGGATTGATTTAAGGTCTTTTGCACGATCTTCGGCCGGAAAGGCCTCCATGACCTCCTTGTTGTTTGCTGCGATCTTGTGCAGCCTTAGGTTGATTTGGAGAGAGCATCCTGTGTTTTTTTTTCAGCAGATCGACCACAGCTTCGACTGTGGGCAGGGACTAAAACTTCCGAAAACTAAACAGTCACAAAAATAATCATCTGCGATCATCAGGAACAATAAAACAAATCAATACATACCAACGATGCCATCAAAAGGCATAAGATACAGACAGACTCAACTAGATTGGAAAACTACTGAGGCATGCTCTTCCTTCACTTCCTGATGTTACCACCTGGCTCGAGGCTGGTAACAAAAAGGGAGACCACAACTTGATCTCCAAACAAAACCTTATTTTATTGTCGGTCCAAACATTTAATGCAAACAAAACACATGACCAGGCTGGTGCAGCAGCTCCTGCTGCTTCTGCCTGTGCGTGAGCTGAGAGTGAGAGAGAGAGAGAGGGAGAGAGAGAGGGAGAGAGAGAGAAAGAGAGAGAGAGAAGAGAGAACGACACTCCCATTTGTGCCGCCTTTTACCTCCGGAGGCGGGCTGTCCCAGCTAATATGTTTACAAATGTGTTTTATATATACTTATATATTTATATAGATACACATATAATTGTATATATTATATGTTTATAAATATGTATTATATATATATATATATATATATATATATATATATATATATATATATATATATATATACATATCCTATATCCTATATATATAAAACATCCTAAAATTACATTTTGTGACTCAACAACGGTAGTATTCAGAGAATGTCAACTTTCAGTTATGAGTATTCTCATCCGTCATTGTTCCCCGTTTGCTGGTCCGAAATGCATTCTGGGATATTGGCTTTCTCAAGAACGCTCAAGTCTGCTCTGATGCGTCCCCGGTAAAATGGGCGGATCAAGTCACATCCGGGCATTTTCACCGTTCTTGGCGAGAAGCGGACTTTTGAATTGGAACAGTACTTGGGCCGCGACTGATGACGTTTCACGAGTCCACGAGAACACAAGTACAGAGAAGAACGCTGATTGAGAAACGGCCGAAGTCACCTGACAAGTTACAGGACATTTCCTGTTTCAAAATAAAACGTGTTTCAAAATAAAACGTATAACATACTGATTTAACAATTGTAACAAAACACGTATATTCTTCAAAGATTAGCCTTTAAAACATTACAATATTGGTGATTACATTCATAAACAAACCAAAAAACTAAGTATACTAAACAACAACAAAACTAAAAGCTATCAAACTATATCAGATATAATCTTAAGCAAACGTATAAACAATACAACTTATGAATAAAATAACTAAATACTAACATCAAATAAAAAAAGTGGGTTAATTTTTTTCATCAAGAAAGTGAAACATTTTGCTTTTAACTTTAACTTTCATAATACAAGAAGCTAAATGTAGGTGTAGGTCAGCCAGTAAGATAGATTAATCTAAACAGAATGTTGTGGAACGTTGTAATTACGGTGGGCGCTGTGTTGTTGGGGGAAATACTTCCTGGTAAAATGGTCTCGGGAGAAAGGGCCAGATCACTAATTGATTGCACTACCGGAAAGATTATCTATCTTGTCTCGCCTGGGGATGCTTCTGGGTCCCCAGGAAGAGCTGGAAACGTTGCGGAAGGGACAGGAATAAATCTTTAATTTTATTACAATTGTGTGTTTGTATGTTATTTCCCCGAGATGCTACATGGCCACAAGACTAGCTGATACTGATATATATTTGTTTTATTGATGAAAATTCCGTTGTTAAAATGGGCCACCCCTACAATAATTCGGTTTCAAACTATAGGAATATAGGCATATAAAATAATGATAAATTGATGACTAGCCAATTCTCCTGAAATTGTAGCATTATCGCTTAAGCTACAAATTCTTCAGCAGTATACACAGCTCTCTCCCTCATGAAATTCACTCTCTTCTTCCTCCGCTCTCCCTGCTTCCTCTTTGAGTTTCTTCTTGGTGCACGCTGGCTTCATGTTCTCTTAGATATTTCTGGTCCTCAAACTTGTTATTGTCATTGCTGAGTCTGACAGCCACTGCAACACACAAGCACAAGCACCAGGACAACATGTCTCATGAATGTCAGAGGGAATTCTTTACAAGCATTCAAACACATTCACATTCACATGAAAGCTACAGTTCAGCCCTATTCACATGGGACTGTGATTTCAAAATGATCTCATGGATATGACTCTGCGTAACATCCAAAAAGGCAGAAAGAAAACAAAAATATGACCCCCATAATCACTGGGCTGCAAAATCAAACTGGACTAATAATTACGGGCACAGCAGTCAAGTCAAGCAAAGATTCCATCGCAAATTGCCAACCTTATTTTGCCAAACACGCTTTACCTGGGAATAATTATGGAGGCAGCCTTGGCAATTAAAAACAAATGTTTCAGACTTTACATATCCAGCACCAATGCACCGCATTAAACAGAGAGGAAATTTCCACTGATAATACTAGTCCCATACGAAAAAGGCTTTCTTCTTTTCATGTAATTTGCTGCGTGTCCTGGTGAGCACACACATTGAGTTTGGACGACGGCAACAGGCTGCTCGGCTCGTCTCTTTCTCTTGCAGACCAGACAGGCCGCCACCAAAACCAGCAAGACCAGCAGGAGCAGCAGGAGCAGCAGCGGACCCACGATAACTGAAACCAGCGGCAACAGAGACACTGGGAGAGGAAAATGTTAACAGTTAATTGCATTAAGAAACCGCCACTATGAACACATTACCTGCTATCTTGTCAGAAAAGACACTTTTTGAGCTTCCTGTGTTAGTTATTCGGAGAGGAGGTCCGTGTGCAATAACAGGTATTTTAAGGATCTCAAGCATGACAAACATTAAAGTAGGACATCACGGTAAAGATTGGGCTTGCTCGCCAGAGAAAACCTAGCTCACTTCACCCAAATTGACTGTGCACACAAATCATAATAATACTTTTTATTTGTATTTGCTTTAAAAGGGACTCAATGCACTTTACATGGTAAAGGTGGTTGGCGTCTGCAGATCTGAGGTTGCGGGTGGGAGCATGTCGAGCATCAACTGGATTATTTGCTGTATGGGGAGCCAATGCGATGTATTTAAGAAGAAACAAGACGGTTTTTGTGATGTGCTTGATGTGGCATTCAAAGGAGAGGGTTGGATCAAAGATGATATCAAGGTTACAGACGTGTGTGGAAGCAGGAAAAGTGGGGCCATCGATGGAGAGGGAGAAGTTGTGGTGGGATTTGGTGAGTGATTTGGGGCCGATGATGAGGATTTTGGATTTGTCGCTGTTGAGTTTGAGGAGGTTTGGCTTGCATCCAGGTCTTTATATCTGTGAGGCAGTTGGTGATGGTGGAGTGGGTAGTGGGTGTGATGGATTTGGTGGAGATGTAGAGCTATGTGTCGTTGGCATGGCAATGAAAGTGGAGACTGTGGTGGCGTATGATGTTGCCAAGGGGGAGCAAGTAGCGAATAAAGAGGAGGGGGCCGAGTACTGAACCTTGGGGGACACCTTGTGGGACTAGGGCTGTGTCAGACTTGGATTTATTGATGAACTGTTGGCTGAATTACTTCCTCCACCTGGGCCTTTGAATTGAACGACCCTTTCAAAAACCATGAACGACTCCTCATCTCTCGACAACTGGACTTCAGTGATCAATCTCTCCGGAGTAGAGGTAGCTGCACAGATTTTTATGATGGCTATAACAATTGTGGTGATATGTTTAAAGAAAGGGAGAGATATGTAGCTCATGGACTGTCAAATATCCAGGTGGGTTTTGAGTTGGTTGGCAACTGGGTATTCCAGTGTTTTGGACAGAAAGGGGAGATTAGAGATGGGTGTGACTTACCACTTCTACAACTAACGGAAGTGGCCGACCAGAAGAGCACGGTTCATGTGTGCATCATAGCTGAATAGCTTTTGCTGAAACACAAACTGAAGTGACCAACGTCGCTGAGCGATTGTTATATAAAACTGTAAATCATAGCTTGTTTTATGAAAACAAAAGAAAAAACTGCTGTATTTGGATGTATTGAACACCATACGTAATACACAAGTGAAATATATGGTTTGTTACATGAAAAAAATTTAAATGTTACAGATGTGCACAAAAGTGGCATAATGCAAACTTTGAGACCTCGCCTGAATGTTCTTTTGTACTAAACCCTCTCTAACTTTGTTCTGCTTCACTTGATCAAAGTCAACCTTTGCAGAGAGAATGTTCACATATTGAGCTATGACTTGGGTTAGAGAATGTTCACATATTGAGCTATGATTTGGGTTAGAGAATGTTCACATATTGTGCTATGATTTGGGTTAGAGAATGTTCACATATTGTGCTATGATTTGGGTTAGAGAATGTTCACATATTAAGCTATGATTTGGGTTAGAGAATGTTCACATATTAAGCTATGATTTGGGTTAGAGAATGTTCACATATTGTGCAATTATTTGGGTTTGTGAATGTTCACATATTGTGCTATGATTTGGGTTAGAGTTGGACCTTACAGCTGCATCATTTCAAATAAATAATCATCCTGATAGTGATTTTTCTCTAGGCGGACCTGAAACCTTTTCATTTTCTCTGTGTGTCATCTTCATTTACTCTTAACCAGTAACATATAGACGGATATTTACATATCTGAACAAAATCTCACATGTGTACCTTTTATTATAACCAAAATTATTGAAATAGCCCTAGTGATTGCAGAGATACACCCTTTTTAGTTTGGGTATGACATTTTCGAGGAAAGGGCCTAAAAATACGTGGGTTTCACTTATTTCAAGCCCAACCATGGTGTTTTCCTGATTTTGATATTCCCTTTGGAACATATTGAGGGTACTTGGCTCTGTTGGTTACAGAAGAAACAGGCAACCAGGGTGTGGTTACTGTGAGAAAACTAGGTTTAATAGCGCTCCTAGTGAGAGCTATTGTGTTTTATTATGAGTTTACATGTTGGAGGGTCAAGACAAATAAATAACTCTGTATGGATTATGCAATATAAAATGAATGACACTGTATGTATTATGCAAATGTATCAATGAGAATTATGGGATGTATTCGAGGATTGTGGAAGGAATCCAGAAAACATCAGGCCTCCATCAAATAAGTTACACAGCCGGAAGATTGGAGCAGATAAAGAGGACGTGCTCAGGAAGGTGTCTGTGTGAAGGTTGCTTGAAGGCCTGAGGACTGTTGTTAATGCGAACGGAGGGAGGTTTGATTGACAGAATGAGAATTTGTCCAATCGATGGACTGGAAGAGGTGTTGACCAGAGAAAGGGGGGCCTGACTTTAAGCTTGCAAGGCTGAGACATTCTGAAAATCAGCAGATCTCTACTGCCGGGCAGGTACCGATCTACACCGGTCTGCTGCCCGGTGGGGGGCAATGGATCTCTGTCCCATGAGATATCTTTTGTATATGTTGTGTAGTTATTAGTGTGATTCAATTGTAATTGTGTTTGCTGTACTTTTTATATAAATCATTTTTGTTATAACTGAAACCATCTATTTGGCTCTATTTTTGTGGTGAGACCTCATAGTAGAGGGGAGCTCTCCTGAGGAAGGCCGAACACGACATTGCAGTGCTTTACCCAGTGATGCATCCAAATAGCTCATTATAACCCACAAAGACTGGAGCTGTTAAAATATACAGAAAAGGTCACATTTCTCCAAAGGTTTCCTCACCTGAACAGATCACACCAGCGTCCTCATTGTGAACACAGTTGTGTTTCCCAAATCCTCCGTGCTGACACTCAGTGAGAGAACTTTCATTTCCTGAACAGTCCACATCATCTAGCCAGATTTGTCCGGTTCCTCCACCAAACTTGGCCGGCCGAGGATCACTCAGTAGCATACAGTTCAACTGTCTGCACACTACATTAGCATCCTTTAAGTCCCAGTGGTCATCACATACTGTTCCCCAGACACCGTTGTAATCGATTTCAACTCTTCCAGAGCAGGGAGTAGATCCAGGCCCAACTAATCTGATCTGATCTGATCAGAAACACAAGACACAACATAAGAAATAAGTCTGAAGTTATTTTCACATTAATATGAAATACGAGTGGTTGGTGTCATTAGAGGTGGATGAGTCAAACAAACACAGGATTTTTTACCACGCTCACTTTCAACCATGTTGATGAGTTGATACGATAGTGATGTTTGTGATATGTTAACATGTTTTACTTAGTTTACACACTTATTTCAAGCACAACCATGGTGTTTAGCTGATGTTGATATTCCCTTATGAACAAATTGAGGGTACTTTGTTCTGTTGGTTACAGAAGAATCAGGCAACTGTTTCTCAATTCAGATGGAAGAAAGCTTATTGAACACTTAGAAAAAAGTCACAATGCTCTGGTGGACCCTTTTTTGAACAGATCACACCAGCGTCCGCATCGTGTTCACAGTTGTGTTTCCCAAATCCTCTGTGCTGACACTTAGTGAGAGAACTTTCATTTCCTGAACAGTCCACATCATCTAGCCAGATTTGGCCGGTTCCTCCACCAACCTTGGCCGGCCGAGGATCACCCAGTAACATACAGTTCAACTGTCTGCACACTACATTAGCATCCTTTAAGTCCCACTCGTCTTCACATACTGTTCCCCAGACACCGTTGTAATAGATTTCAACTCTTCCAGATGATTACGATGTCCAGCTGTTTAGCTCATTATTTTAGACGGTAAAAGTATATGTTTTGTGGCTGTTTCATTTGCCCTATTTGGTGCCGTTTGTACTAGCTATATCCGGTCACACTGAAGTATACTTTCCTTTTATAAATTCTGTTGTTTTGCGTGTCTCGGAAGCTGATGTGCAGCAAAAGAGACCAGAAGGCAATGTCTGTGTTTTATTGTCTTCTGCAGGTATGTGTTTTCTTTTGTTTAAAGATGGAATTTTCGCTGTTTCTGCTCAGTCACTCTGGCTCGCGCAGTTATTTATTTTGTCCACTTAGGGTGGTTGTGTTCCCCTTTTTGTCATGATTCATGTTTTTCACTTAAGTTTTGTAATGTTGAAAGAAGCTGATGTGCAGCGAAAGAGACCAGAAGGCAATGTCTGTGTTTTATTGTCTTCTGCAGGAATAAATGAATGCTGTAAAATTCATCTGAGTCGACCTCTTCCATGCCCTGAACACATCCGTTACACTGGTGCCGTGACCTTCGGATCTTCAGATCAGCTTGATGCTCATCGCCGTGGATGCTGTGCTGACGTCCTGATCTGCCTTTGAAGACTATTGTGGTCATATCGGTTTTAAAAAAAAGATTGTGGATTAGGGCATTGTTTATCCTCAGTATGTCGATGACTTTTGATTATTGATATATATATATATATATATATATATATATATATATATATATATATATATATATATATATATATTTATTATCTTTTGTTTTGGTTTTGGTTCTAAATACACAACGCAAGTACATTTATTGGTTATAGACGGCCTCTAAAGTAACTATGGATGAGTTTGCTAGCCCTAGTCTGCCAAAGGGGAGGGGTGTTTTCCTCAGCCGTATTGCTGGCAGTAGAAATGTGGGATACTCTAAACTAACACCGGATAACCATGATACAGGGCTAGGTCAGAGCCCAGATTGTACTCCTGTTGGTGGGTTAATGAGGAGTCCTCTTATGTGTACTCCTGACAGTGGTACTGATGTCATACACCAGCCACCACCATGTCATACACCATCACACACCATTGATGTTGATGTCATACACCATCTCACAGACAAGGTGCGCAAATTGGTGAGTCAATTGTTGAGAAGTTAATGTCAGCTGGTGTTGTAAACACGACCAGTGACCACCAGACTACTACCACCCAGACCACACACGCCAATGTTGACTGACATGACCGTCCTCCACAGGTGACAGTCCATGTGAACTCTGATAAAGGACTTCAGACATTCAGAGGTGACAGTACTGACAAGTACCCAGTCCAAGACTGGATTGACATGACCAAATCTCATCTCAGAAAACGGCAGATTCCTGTTTGTGACCAAGCAGAGGAAGTGATGAGCCATTTAATGGCCAAGGCCAGAGATGTGGTGAAGATTGCCTTGCGTAGTGATCCTGTGCTTGATGCCAGCCTGGAACCTGAACGGATATTCAATGTTCTCCTCCAATACTTCAGTGTCACTCCCTCATGTCTTCCTCTCGCTGACTTCTATGCCACTTTGCCCAAGCATAGAAAAAAAGCAGTCGACTACTGGATAAGACTGAACAAAGCTGCCAACCTAGCCCTTGAGGGCTTACACAGACAAGGGAAGCGGACGGAGAACATGAACGATGAAGTGGTTCTTATGTTTGTCAAACACTGCCCTGACCCAGAACTGTACTGCACTCTGAAGTTTAAACCACTTCACGAATGGACCTCACGTGATGTTCAGCTGAGGATTGATGATTATCAGCGTGAGTTGAGGGCTAGTGGCGGTGCCGCTGGTAATGTACAGCTGAAAAACTACATCACCGCAGTTTCCTCTGAGCAGCCCAGTCAGCCATCGACTGGCCAGGCAGGGTCTGTGCAGTGCTTCACTCTAAGTGCCTCACCTTCCCCTCTCCAAGCCCAGCATCATGTGTGTCATCCTCCTTGCACTTCTCCACCATCTGTCCCAGTTCAAGGTGAACCCTGTCATGCGCCGAGTTGTCTCTCTGTACCAGTCGTGGCACAAAATCTCCAACAGTCAGAGGAGAGACTTCTCACCCGTATGGTCGACATGTTTCAGGAGATGGAGAAAATGCAGTCGCGCGACACTTTGCATCCAACTGTAGGTGGGCGGTTCCAGCGTGCCTCCCGTGAAAAGCGTTCCAGAGAAGCAGTTTGTAAAGTCTGTAACGACTCAAGCCACACACACTGTATGACCGAAAGACTTTGTTTTGCCTGCCACGCCCCCGGCCACACCAGGCTGAACTGCCAAACACTCAACCCAATACCAGACGGAGGGAAACTAGTCGACTTGTATTCAGAGGGAGGCAGTACAGGTCGCACAAAAAACTCCCAAACAGATGACATGTCTGATGCTGAGACTGTGTACACATCTGTGAGAGACTCGTGTGGTGAATCTGAGGTTGTTGTTTTTCAGAATATTCACAGGGTTGGCAGTAGTGATAGGCGACTGAGTGGTCGTCCCGAAACCGCAAGGTACCCTGTTCGATCCCCAGTATGGTCACATAGCTCACGTGTCCCTGAGCAAGACACTGAACCCCCAGCCGCTCCCCGGGTGCCTCAAAGGGCCGCCCACTATTCCCTAACCAGGGATGGGTCAAATGCAGAGAAGAATTTCCCCAAGGGGATTAATAAAGTGCATGTGTCTTTTCTTCTTTCTTTTCTACACACCTGCGGTAGTGGGTGGGACAGTTACAATAGGTTGCATGTTGGACAGTGGCTCCATGGCGTGTAGCATTAGCGAAACAGCTGAGATGAAACTGAGAGATGCTGGAGTGATAACCGACCAAAACCAAATTAATGTCAATGTAGTCCTTGTTGGATGTGGTGGACATCGTGTGAGGCTTAAGTGTGCTTTTGGTGTGGAAATGGAAGTGTATGGTTGTAAGGTGTTTGTTCCAACACTTGTTGTCCCGGGACAGCATGATGAGTTGATTATAGGGACAAATGTTATAAAACACATCCTGCATCAGTCTAAGCTCTGTGATTCCTATTGGAAGACAGTGTCTGGCCCTTGCCCAGACAAAGACTCAGACACTGAACGTTTCCTGTCTATGCTCTAAGGTCTGAGTCCATGGAGAGGTAGTGATGTTCCTGACAAGGTCGGTACAGTCAGATGTAACTCAGCCACCTGCCTCGAGCCTGGCCGTGAATATCTCATCTGGGGAAAACTACCCAAGAACACTGCTATTTCTCCAGGTAGCACTGTCATGACGGAGTCCACTTCATCCCGCTTGGCTCCCAGAGGTGTTCTGGTCACTAAGATTGTAACTACACTTTGCGGAGACGGGCAGGTTCCGCTGAAGCTCATCAATACATCTGACAGACCTGTGCTCTTGAGGCGAAATGCAAAGTTGGCTGATGTTTATACGTGTGCAGAGCTTGAGGACATGGATGTTGCTGAACAGACAGAGGTTCCCCTGGCTGGCTGCACCTAATCAGCTGTGCCTCCTACTGCTGACGCAGACTCTTCCAAAGAAATGCTTGGCTCAATTGGGCTTAGTACTGTTGACATTGAGTCGTGTGAAGTGTCTGTGAAATGTAAGAAGAGAATGGCTGACCTTGTGATGCAGTATAAGGGCATCTTTTCGCGCCACCATCTTGATTGTGGAGAGGCAAAGGACTTTGTACATTGCATACACCTGTCAGATAACAGACCATTCAGACTCCCATACAGGAGAGTGCCCCCTGGCCAGTACCAAAAGCTGCACCAGGTACTGAGCGAGATGGAGGAAAATGAGATCATCAGAAAATCAACCAGTGAATACGCGTCACCATTGGTGCTTGTGTGGAAGAAGAACGGAGATCTCCGCATCTGTACGGATTTTCGCTGGTTAAATAAAAGGACACTGAAGGATGCTCATCCTCTTCCCCACCAGGCAGATTGTTTGGCA
Organism: Taurulus bubalis; assembly: GCF_910589615.1. NCBI lineage: Eukaryota > Metazoa > Chordata > Actinopteri > Perciformes > Cottidae > Taurulus > Taurulus bubalis. Next base: position 3,627,043 of record NC_136605.1, read on the forward strand.
GTGCTGGGGGGGAACTGTCTTTTCAGCACAATGGATCTGACTTCCGGGTTTTATAATATGCCACTCCACGAGGACGACAGGAAGTACTCTGCCTTCACCACTCCCATGGGCCTGTATGAGTACAACCGTCTGCCGCAGGGCCTCTGCAACAGTCCCGGGAGATTTATGCGCATGATGACAAGTATTTTCGGTGACCAAAACTATTTGAGTCTCTTATGCTACTTGGATGACTTGCTGGTGTTCGCAACTGCCTTACTGCGCCTGGAGACGGTGTTTAAGAGGCTGCGTAGACACAACTTGAAGTTAGCCCCCAAAAAGTGCTTCTTCCTCAGGAGGTCTGTAAAGTTTCTTGGCCACATTGTTGATGAGAATGGTGTTTCAACAGACCCGAGCAAGGTTGAGAGCATCACCAACATGGCGAGCACTGATCTCATGGAGCCTGATGGCGTGACCCCGTCCCCGAAGAGCATACGGTCCTTCCTAGGGATGGTAAATTACTATCAACACTTCATGCCCGGCTACTCTGCAATGGCCAAGCCGCTGTTCGACCTGTTGAAAGGTGCGAATAGAAGAGGTAAACAACACAAAAACAAACTGCAGGAAGCTGTATGCGGCTGATTGGACACCGGAGCAGGGACAGGCCTTTGAGAGTCTGAAAGCTTCATTGGTCCATAGTGTTGTCTTGGCTCACCTCGATTTCAACCGTCCTTTTATGCTGTCAACAGATGCGTCCTTGGATGGCATAGGTGCGGTTCTGTCTCAAATTCAGGAGGGTGAACGACGAGCCAAGCCCATTGCTTTTACGGTCCCAAAAGAACTACACAGCTCATCGGCCACAAATTCACTGTCTGGACAGATAACAACCCGTTGACTCACATCCTGACAAAGTCAAAGCTAGATTGTTGTGAGCAAACGCTGGGTTGCCAAGTTGACGAGTTACGACTTTGATATCAAGTATGTTCCGGGCCCACAGAACATTGTAGCTGATGCCCTGAGCTGTGTGCCGTTTGTCAGGGCGAATGTTGGTCACAGGTTGCTCGTTTAACTCTATGCGGATCTTCTCGCAGAAGTCCAAGACATGTCAAGTTTCTCTGTCCAAAATGCCTTTCGGTTATCCAGTCATGACAGGGAGTCCTCCCCTCTGAGTAACAATGTACAGTCTGCATGCAGTCCACTGTGCATGCACACTCAGTCTGTTGCAAAGGAGGACGTGTCCGCTGTACTACAGTCACACATTGAGTGGGATGCTGGTCTAAGGGCCCGTGCTGTTGAGGTGTTGCAGCACTTACCTCAGTTGGTTCCGCCTGGACAAGACACCTTACCTGCTTACACTGTGAAGGACCTCTGTGATAAGCAGTTGGAGGATAGAACCCTCTCTCATGTTCTGTTCTATGTTGAGAGACATCGGAGGCCTTCTAGAAGAGAAAGATTCAATGAGTCTGTCCTGGTCACAAGGTATCTGAAGCACTGGGATAGGCTGACTGTGAAGGATGGTGTACTGTACAGGATTTCAAGAGCGCAGAAGACCAAAGCAAAACGTTTTCAATACGTTGTCCCTAACTCGCTGAAGACTGAGGTTCTGCAGGGGATTCACAATAGGGCCGGGCATCAAGCTCAGTCCAGGAGCCTCAGCTTGGCAAGACAAAGGTTTTTCTGGCCAAACCTCGACAGGGATGTAAGAGACTATGTTCGTCATTGTCAGCGATGCATCGTAAGCAAGACAGTCGAGCCTGAAGGACGGGCCCCCCTGGAGAGCATAACGACAACCCGGCCACTGGAGTTGGTCTGCATTGACTTTTGGTCGGCTGAGAACTCCAAAAACAGATCTGTCGACGTTTTGGTGATAACTGACCATTTCATGAGGATGGCTCAAGCGTTTTCATGTAAAGACCAGACAGCTAAGCAGGTGGCTAGGGTTCTATGGAACTGGTACTTCTGTGTCTTTGGATTCCCAGAAAGGATCCATAGTGACCAAGGTGCTATCTTTTAGAGTCTGCTGATTAGCGAGCTTCTCAGGGTCTCAGGTGTCAAGAAATCACACACATCCCCTTACCCCCCAATGGGGAATGGGAGTGTGGAACGTTTCAATCGCACCCTGGGTGGCATGATTCGAGTACTGCCCCCTGAAGAGAAGGCTGACTGGCCACGACGCTTACAGACTCTGACATTCATGTACAACTGCACGGAACATGAGACGTCAGGTTATTCCCACCTCTACCTCATGTTTGGCCGGATCCCCCGCCTACCTGTTGATGTCCTCTTTTGTGCTGTCCTTCATGATTCTGCTGTAATGAGCTATGAGAAGTACGTGGTGAGTCTTGCCAATGATCTGAAAGAAGCAATGGTTATTGCTCAGGTCCATGCTACAAAAGAGCAGAATCGACATGCCCAGCTGTACAACAGGAGAGTAAAGGGATCCAATATCAAGATCGGTGACAGGGTGCTCTTGGTCAACAGAAAGAAAAGGGGTAAAAGGAAGCTTGCTGACAGGTGGGACTCGATCGTCTACACTGTGGTGGATGTGAGTACATAGACACACACGTACAGAATCCGTGATATGATCACTAGACGGGAGAAGGTGATCCACAGGAACTTGCTGATGCTGGTTAATTTTCTCCCTGTGGGGGATACATGTGACATGTCTGACCTGGCCTCATCCTTGCTAGCTACAGGACCCTCAGCTTCAGGAGAGGCAGAAGAGACCTTGTCTGGGAGAGGGGGCGAGCCTCGTAGTGTGGCTAGTGAAAGCCTTGACACTGAAAGTGACAGAGAACCTCCTGTGACTGTGAGAGATGGACAAGGCCCCTTGACCATCTCAAGGATGGATTCGGAGAGGAGAACCATTGAATGGATTACTCGGTTGTCTGTGTCAGGTTTGGCCTAGGTGAGCACTACTGACATGACAAGTGTTACTTCTGACCTCCAGAACACCGCTCTCTCACTTGAGGACCACACAACTGATCAGTCTGTGACTTGTGATTCTTGCTCTTTGACTGCTGCGGATGTCTCAGCAGATGTAAGACAGTCAGACTTTGCGCTTGACACCACGACGCAGACGGATAACACATCTGACACTTTGCATACTGTGGTTCAAGTCTCACCCACACAATGTAGTCGTTTTAATGCACAGGCCAGGTCAAGATTTGGTTGCTTAATCAATCCTGTTAGCAGGCTTATACAGACCATGTCCAGGCAAGATGTTGTCCAGGAGTAGCTCAATGTTGAGGCTGTTTGCAATTCCATGTTCCAGATTTTTACTTTTTAAAATAAAAAGTAAGATAATGTTGGTCAGAGAGGTTGAAATAGTTCATACAGTTGGTTGGAGTCCAGGTGGGTTTTGAGTTGGTTGGCAACTGGGTATTCCAGTATTTTGGACAGAAAAGGGAGATTAGAGATGGGTCTAGTTGTTGGGGATGGCAGGGTCCAGGCCAGGTTTTTTGAGGATGGGTGGGACTGAGGTGAGTTTGAGAATGGGGAATTGAGTTGAATAACAACAAGTTGAGATGAACAGTTATGTGCTCAGTGGTATGTTCACATCTGTTTAACAGTGTGGGAAATCTGAGACGAAATGTGAGAGTATGTCAAATTGTAAAACTGGGTGTAACTTCCCACTTCTACTACTAACGGAAGTGGCCGACCAGAAGAGCACGGTTCATGTGTGCATCATAGCTGAATAGCTTTTGCTGAATCACGAACTAAAGTGACCAACGTCGCTGAGCGATTGTTATATAAAACTGTAAATCATAGCTTGTTTTTTGAAAAAAAAGAAAAAACTGCTGTATTTGGATGTATTGAACACCATAAGTAATACACAAGTGAAATATATGGTTTGTTACATGAAAAAAATTCAAATATCACAGATGTGCGCAAAAGTGGCATAATGCAAACTTTGAGACCTCGCCTGAATGTTCTTTTGTACTAAACCCTCTCTAACTTTGTTCTGCTTCACTTGATCAAAGTCAACCTTTGCAGAGAGAATGTTCACATATTGAGCTATGATGTGTGTTAGAGTTGGACCTTACAGCTGCATCATTTCAAAGAAATAATCATCCTGAAAGTGATTTTTCTCTAGGCGGACCTGAAACCTTTTCATTTTCTCTGTGTGTCATCTTCATTTACTCTTAACCAGTAACATATAGACTGATATTTATATATCTGACCAAATCTCACATGTGTACCTTTTATTATAACCAAAATTATTTAAATAGCCCTAGTGATTGCAGAGATACACCCTTTTTAGGTTGGGTATGACATTTTCAAGGAAAGGGCCTAAAAATAGGTGGGTTTCACTTATTTCAAGCCCAACCATGGTGTTTTCCTGATTTTGATATTCCCTTTGGAACATATTGAGGGCACTTGGTTCTGTTGGTTACAGAAGAAACAGGCAACCAGGGTGTGGTTACTGTGAGAAAACTAGGTTTAATAGAGCTCCTAGTGAGAGCTATTGTGTTTTATTATGAGTTTACATGTTGGAGGGTCAAGACAAATACATAACTCTGTATGGATTATGCAATATAAAATGAATGACACTGTATGTATTATGCAAATGTATCAATGAGAATTATGGGATGTATTCGAAGATTGTGGAAGGAATCCAGAAAACATCAGGCCTCCATCAAATAAGTTACACCGCTGGAAGATTGGAGCAGATAAAGAGGACGTGCTCAGGAAGGTCTCTGTGTGAAGGTTGCTTGAAGGCCTCATAGTAGAGGGGAGCTCTCCTGAGGAAGGCCGAACACGACATTGCAGTGCTTTACCCAGTGATGCATCCAAACAGCTCATCATAACCCACAAAGACCAGAGTTGTTAAAATATACAGAAAAGGTCACATTTCTCCAAAGGTTTTCTCACCTGAACAGATCACACCAGCGTCCTCATCGTGTTCACAGTTGTGTTTCCCAAATCCTCTGTGATGACACTCAGTGAGAGAACTTTCATTTCCTGAACAGTTCACATCATCTAGCCAGATTTGGCCGGTTCCTCCACCAAACTTGGCCAGCCGAGGATCACTCAGTAGCGTACAGTTCAACTGTCTGCACACTACATTAGCATCCTTTAAGTCCCAGTAGTCACCACATACTGTTCCCCAGACACCGTTGTAATCGATTTCAACTCTTCCAGAGCAGGGAGTAGATCCAGGACCAACTAATCTGATCCGACCACCTATCAGAAACACAAGACAACAAATAACAAATAACTCTGAAGTTATTTACACTTTAATATGAAATAAGAGTGGTTGGTGTCATTAGAGGTGGATGAGTCAAACAAACACAGGACTTTTTACCACGTCACTTTCAACCATGTTGATGAGTTGATACGTTAGTGATGTTTGTGATATGTTAACATGTTTTTCTTAGTTTACACACTTATTTCAAGCACAAAAAAGGTCTTTCTTTGTATTAAAGTTGAATTTATGGGGTATTCAGCAACATTTAAAATATATAGAAAAGGTCACATTTCTCCAAAGGTTTTCTCACCTGAACAGATCACACCAGCGTCCGCATCGTGTTTACAGTTGTGTCTCCCAATTTCTCCGTGCTGACACTCGAAGAGAGAACTTTCATTTCCTGAACAGTTCACATTATCTAGCCAGATTTGTCCGGTTCCTCCACCAAACTGGGCCGGCAGAGGATCACTCAGTGCTGTACCACACTTCAACTGTCTGCACACTACATTAGCATCCTTTAAGTCCCACTGGTCATCACACACTGTTCCCCAGACACCTTTGTAATCGATTTCAACTCTTCCAGAGCAGGAAGTAGATCCAGGACCAACTAATCTGATCTGACCATCTATCAGAAACACAAGACACAACATAACAAATAACTCTGAAGTTATTTACACATTAATATGAAACAAACCAACAGAGGATTTTTTAACACGTTCACTTTCAACCATGTTGATGAGTTGATACGTTAGTGATGTTTGTGATGTTAAAATGTTTTACTTAGTTTACACACTTACTTCAGGCACAACCATGGTGTTTCACTGATTTTGATATTCCCTTATGAACAAATTGAGGGTACTTTGCTCTGTTGATTACAGAAGAAACAGGCAACTGTTTCTCAATTCAGATGGAAAGGGAGCGTATTGAACACTTCGAAAAATTCACAATGCTTTGGTGGACCCAGCAGCACTGGGAGGGTTTCCTCTGAGGACCTGCAGCCTTTCCCCCAAGCTGGGCTAAGGAAAGTGGGAGGTGCTTTCAGGAGGAAAAGGAAAACTGCCTTTCTGACAGACACACCCATGTAGAAAGATCCAGAGGAGGAAAAGAGAACGCAAAAAGAGTCTCTTCAAAAATAAGCATTGAGTTATTTGGAGCACTTTTATCTTAATTTTTTTTTCAATCATATGTGTGCTTTGCATCACTCACACAGACAGTATATCAAACACACACAAAACAACGTATTCCTTTGCATTAAAGTTGAATTCATGAGGTGTTATACAGAAATATACAGAAAAGGTCACATTTCTCCAAAGGTTTTCTCACCTGAACAGATCACACCAACGTCCTCATGGTGTTTACAGTCGTGTCTCCCAAATCCTCCGTGCTGACACTCAGTGAGAGAACTTTCATTTCCTGAACAGTTCACCTCATCTAGCCAGATTTGTCCGGTTCCTCCACCAAACTTAGCCGGCCGAGGATCACTCAGAGACGTACCACAGTTCAACTGTCTGCACACTACATTAGCATCCTTTAAGTCCCAGTGGTCATCACATACTGTTCCCCAGACACCGTTGTAATAGATTTCAACTCTTCCAGAGCAGGAAGTAGATCCAGGCCCAACTAATCTGATCTGACCATCTATCAGAAACACAAGACACAACATAACAAATAACTTTGGAAGTTATTTACAAAGAATATAAACTGAAAACTTTTAGATTGTATGCATCACACTGTAGAACTGACTGACCTGCAGCAGATGAAGTTGAGGTCAAGAGAAAAGAGACTATAGAGAGAAGAGAAACAATGGTATGGCTCATTCCATTCAGCAAGCTGAAAAGTGCAGAAATTCAAGTTTCCCTTGTTGTGTTTTGGATTTCCTTGATAATTCAAATAAAGTGAAGGAGCTTTATACAGAAAGTGTAGTCTTAAGAGACTTCATGTTCATACCATACAGTAAAACTGCTGTACCATACAAAAAAAAAAAACATCTTTCCAAATACAATGTGTGAATATATCTTACCAATGGCCAAGTAGCGAAGGCTTCTCTGTTGTTTGATCCCCATGGCTGAAACAATTGACAGAACAGATGGCAGAAAACTGAATTTAAAACCGCGATACACAGGAAGGGCTGAGCCCTTCCTGGAGAGCCTGTTGCACCCTTGAAACGAACTGTCTACAAAGACGTCCTTCTTCAGTTTTGCAACTTTATTTAACAAATCCCAGTTTAGTAACAAGCATACGTTTTTGTCTTCAGCCAGTATACAGCACATCTGCTTCACTTCTCCCTTAAAGAGACAGCGCTCTTTTCTAAGCTGCATGCAATACTGTCTGCCCTTGACAGCCAGCATGTGTACAGGTAATGCAATGTTCTCAAACATTGGAACAACAACATATGACTTAACTTAAACACACAATTTAAAGTAAATTGTTAGTAATGGACACAGTTGTATTAAATTAGTAAGACATATGAAATAACATATTTCAGGGCGCTACACTTCCTCTTAATTTTTCCTCATTTCTTTCAGATAAAAAAAAGTGCTAAAACTAAGAACCCAGCGGTGGATTGGCCATAGGGAGTACTGGAAGTTTTCCCGGTGGGCCGTTCAGTAATGGGCCGGCAGTGGCTGACCTTTTTTTTTTAATGTAAAGACGCATAAGAGGCCCAGTGGCCCTATGATAGGCCCACTAGTCCCGCCCACGCATTTTCCAGACCCCCCTCGTCCAATCACCTTGATGAGCTAATGACACATCATTAGCAATTTGTGAGAGAGAAGAAAAAACGAAAAGGCGGTGCAGAAAAACTGAGGGAAAAGAAGAAAAAAAGCTCTCGCAACTGATGCTGCTAAGAGCAGAAATATAATAAACATGTTTGCTGCTGTGGGGGCCGGCGGCGGTGGCGTTGCCTCCGGCTCCGGGGCTTTGGCTGCGGCGGGGCCCTCTCAGGAGGTGTCGTCAGACAGTGAAAGTGAGGATCCCGCTGCCATGGTGGTACAGGAGGGGGAGGAGGAGATTGGTGGTGGTGATAGCAGGTGAGTGTGCTAGCTAACATGTTGATGTTGTGGAATAAACACTCATTCACTAAATGTTCAGAAACGTTGTCTATGAACTTTACTTGACATACTAGATAGCGTGTGATGTAAATCTAGTTCTAAAGCAGGGGTGGGCAAACCCCTCCTCTCTACCTCCTTCTGCTTAATGGATCGTGGTTATCTGGATCATGGACCATGCCTACTACTCATTACATGAATAATTTCTGTCACATTCATTGAATGTGCTGTAACTCCGTTACGTTATTCATTCTGTACACATGACATCTATTGCTTCTGTCCATCCGGGGAGAGGGATCCTCCTCTGTTGCTCTCCCTCAGGTTTCTTCCCCTTTTTTTCCCTGTGAAAGGGTTTTTACGATCTTTATTGGAGGAGTTTTTCCTGATCCGATGTGAGGTCCCGGGACAGGGATGTCATGTGTACAGATTGTAAAGCCCTCCGAGGCAAACTTGCATTCGTGATGTTGGGCTATATAAAATAAACTGAATTGAAAATCTTTTGGCTCAGGGGCCACATTGAATAAAAAAAATTGACAGACGGGCCGGGATCAGATGGATGGAGAGTGTTTGTGTGAACCTGTCACGGAGGACAATGTTTAGGACCCAAATGCAGACCACATGAGAGTATGAGTATCTGGTAAAACAGATTATTGGAGATTATGGGGAGCCTGTGGTCCGCCACAGGGGGTGCTGGGCGGTGTGAGACCCGTGGCTTTACACTGGAGGACTGCGAGGCCGGCAGGGGGCGGTGTGAGAATATAACGTAAATGACTCAGCTTTTTTGTTCAACTCGCTGGTTAAATTTTCATCAATTTGTTCTAAACGCCGAGTCACTGTTCTGCGTGATAAACTCAATTTTTCAAATTTGTTTTTGCTCTCTGGACATAAGAGACCTGCTGTTTCTACCATACATTCTTTCAAAAACTCTCCTTCAGAGAAAGGCTTGGCTTCTGCTAATTTGAATGCTAGCAAAAAACTTGCCTTGGTGCTTGACTCTTGTATAGCAGTTTGGTGGAGAAAAATATTTTGCTGACTCTTTAAATTGGCTGCCAACCTCTTAGCAGTAGCCGCCCGTTCTGTCGTTGACTGTTGGCTAGCATAGTTAGCATGCCCGGCGGAAAAGTGGCGGCTAATATTGTATTCTTTGAATACTGCAATGGTTTCTTGGCAAATAAGACGTACTGCCTTTGATCGTACTTCGGTGAAAAAATACTTAGCAGTCCACTCCTCATTAAAGACTCTGCACTCACTGTCGACTTTTCTTTTCTTGGGTCCACTCATTGTGACAGAAGGGATCAATGCAGGAGGATGGCAGGAGGCTGACAGACAGAACCCTATATGTCACATGACATGAGCGCGCAGGGTGGCGCAGTTCCATGGGTCGAATGTGGTTAGTTGTGTTAGTTATACTGAGGAAAAATACTCTGCATGCAGCTGTCAGTTCATTTTACAACTCTAAAACTGTTGTAGTACAAACCCTGTCTCCGGCGACAGAAAGTGATTCATATTACCGTAATGCTTCTAAAGTTAACGCTTTACGACATAATTAAAAAGGATTCTGACCGCTAAGAAGTGGAGCTTTTCAGTGATTTGCGGTATATTACGGTAATCACAAAAAAAAAAAGTGTCGCCCTTGTCTGTGGGATCAGTGGGGGAGGGGTGGAATTGACCAGCGCAGAGCAAGTGTTGTGTGTCGCTCTAGTTCAACAGAACACGGCAGGCAGCGGTCCACACAGCACGTACAAACTGCTGTAACGCCTCTCTGTTCCCGACTTGATTTTCCCAAAGCACAATAATGGCAACAGACCAGCATCAATGTTTCTTAATGATTAAGGGATGTCATGTGTACAGATTGTAAAGCCCTCCGAGGCAAACTTGTATTTGTGATGCTAGGCTATATAAAATAAACTGAATTGAATTGAATCCTCCAATGAATCGCCACCTTAACGTGGTGGAGGAGTTTGAGTGGCTCAGTGATCCTGGGAGCTATGTTGTCCGGGGCGTCAGCCCCTGGTAGGGTCTCCCAAGGCAAACAGGTCTCGGGGGAGAGCCCAGACTAAGAGCGGTTCAAAAAACCCTGATGATGTACGGCCCACGGAATGAAGCTACCTCGCCCGGACAAGGGAAACCGGGGCACCCTCCCGGAGCCAGACCCGGGAGGGGAGCTCGACGGCGAGCGTCTGGTGGCCGGGCTTTCACCCATGGGGCCCGGTCGGGCTCAGCCCGAAAAAAGATCATGGACCAGCAACCCTGTGGACTCACCACCCGCGGGGGGAAGCATCGGGGTCGGGTGCTATGCAGACCGGGCGGTGGGCCAGGCAGGAGACCTGGGCGAGCCGATCTCCGGCAGCATAGACTAGCTCTAGGGACGTGGAACGCTAGCGGGGAAAGAGCCGGAGCTGGTGCAGGAGGTGGAGTGGTACCAGCTAGATTTAGTTGGGCTCACCTCCACGCACAGCATGGGCTCTGGAACCAAGCTCCTGGAGAAGGGTTGGACTTTGTCCTTTTCTGGAGTTGCCCAGGGTGAGAGGCGCCGGGCGGGAGTGGGGATACTCACGAGCCCCCGGCTGAGCGCCGCTATGTTGGAGTTTTCCCCGGAGAACGAGAGGGTCGCCTCCCTGCGCCTACGGGTTGCAGGGAGTAAAGCTCTGACTGTTGTTTGTGCTTATGCACCGAACAGCAGTTCGGAGTATCCGGCCTTCTTGGAGTCGGTGGGAGGGGTCCTGGAAAGGGCGCCGCCTGCCGACTCCATAGTTCTCCTGGGAGACTTCAACGCTCACGTGGGCAATGACAGAGAAACATGGCGGGGCGTGATTGGGAGGAACGGCTTGCCCGATCTAAACCCGAATGATGTTTTATTGTTGGACTTCTGTGCTAGCCACAGTTTGTCCAAAACGAACACCATGTTCGAGCATAAGGTGGCTCATAAGTGTACCTGGTACCAGAACACCTTAGGCCGGAGATCAATGATCGACTTTGTAGTCGTATCATCTGATCTGCGGCCGTATGTCTTGGACACTCTGGTGAAGAGAGGAGCAGAGCTGTCAACTGATCACCACCTGGTGGTGAGTTGGATCAGATGGCGGGGGAGTCGGCTAGAAAGACCTGGCAAGCCCAAACGTGTAGTGAGGGTGAACTGGGAACGTCTGGCGGAGGATCCTGTCCGGGAGGTCTTCAACTCCCACCTCCGGAAGAACTTCTCACAAATCCCGAGGGAGGCTGGGGACATGGAACCCGAGTGGACCATGTTCAAAGCCTCTATTGTGGACGCGGCTGCTCGGAGCTGTGGCCAGAAGGTCATCGGTGCCTGTCGTGGCGGCAACCCAAGAACCCAGTGGTGGACACCGGGGGTGAGGGAAGCTGTCAAACTGAAGAAGGAGGCCTTTCGGGCCTGGCTGGCCCAGGGGTCTCCTGAAGCAGCTGACGGGTACCGGCAGGCCAGAAGGGCTGCAGCTGCGATGGTCGCGGATGCTAAAACTCGGGCATGGGAGGAGTTCGGGGAGGCCATGGAGAAGGACTTTCGGTTGGCCTCAAGGAAGTTCTGGCAAACCATCCGACGGCTCAGGAAGGGAAAGCAGGGCCTACCCCAGGCTGTTCTCAGAGCTGACCCGGACTGGGGACATCGTCGGGCGGTGGAAAGAGCACTTTGAGGAACTCCTAAACCCGGCTAACATGTCCCCCGGAGAGGGGGCAGCGCCGGAAGTCTTTGGGGTGGTTTCTCCCATATCCCTGGCAGAGGTCGCTAAGGTAGTCAAAAAGCTCCTTGGTGGCAAGGCGCCAGGGGTGGATGAGATCCGCCCTGAGATGCTGAAAGCACTGGACATTGTTGGGCTGTCTTGGTTGACACGCCTTTTCAGTGTCGCATGGGGGTCGGGAACAGTGCCCATGGACTGGCAGACCGGGGTAGTGGTTCCCATCTTCAAGAAGGGGGACCGTAGAGTGTGCTCAAACTATCGTGGCATCACACTGCTCAGCCTCCCGGGAAAAGCTTATGCCAGGGTGCTGGAAAGGAGGCTCCGACCGCTTGTCGAACCTCAGATTCAAGACGAGCAGTGCGGATTCCGTCCCGGTCGTGGAACAGTGGACCAGCTCTTTACCCTTGCAAGACTACTGGAGGGGTCCTGGGAGTTTGCCCAACCAGTCTACATGTGCTTTGTGGACTTGGAGAAGGCTTTCGACCGGGTCCCTCGGGGGTTTTTGTGGGGGGTGCTGCGGGAGTATGGGGTGCCGGACCCGTTGGCACGGGCTATCCGGTCTTTGTACGCCTGCAGTAGGAGCTGTGTTTGTATCCTCGGTAGTAAGTCAGACACGTTCCCGGTGGGTGTTGGCCTCCGCCAGGGCTGCCCTTTATCACCGGTCCTGTTCGTGACCTTCATGGACAGGATATCTAGGCGCAGCCAGGGGGCGGAGAGGATCCGGTTCGGGAGTCTCGGGATCGCCTCCCTGCTGTTCGCGGATGATGTGGTCCTGTTTGCCTCCTCGGACTGTGACCTCCAGCATTCACTGGGGCGTTTTGCAGCCGAGTGTGAAGCGGCAGGGATGAGAGTTAGCGCCTCCAAATCTGAGGCCATGGTGCTCTGCCGGAAACCGGTGGATTGCTCCCTCCAGGTGGGGACAAACTGCCTACCCCAAGCGAAGGAGTTCAAGTATCTCGGGGTCTTGTTCACGAGTGAGGGTAAGGTGGAGCGGGAGATCGACAGACGGATCGGTGCGGCTGCAGCAATAAAACAGGCGCTGTACCGGTCCGTCCTGGTGAAGAGGGAGCTGAGCCGGAAGGCGAAGCTCTCCATTTACTGGTCGGTCTATGTTCCAACCCTCACCTATGGTCACGAACTCTGGGTCGTGACCGAAAGAACGAGATCTCGAATACAAGCGGCCGAAATGAGCTTCCTCCGCAGGGTGGCCGGACTCACCCTTAGAGATAGGGTAAGGAGCTCGGACATCAGGAGGGAGCTTGGAGTCGAGTCGCTGCTCCTTCGTGTCGAAAGGAGTCAGCTGAGGTGGTTCGGGCATCTAGTCAGGATGCCTCCTGGACGCCTCCCATTAGAGGTTTTCCAGGCACGTCTAACTGGTAGGAGACCCCAGGGAAGACCGAGGACACGCTGGAGGGATTATATCTCCCGGCTGGCCTTGGAACGCCTCGGGATCCCCCAGAATGAGCTGGAAAGTGTTGCGGGTGAGAGGGAAGCCTGGGTCGGCCTGCTGAACCTGCTGCCACCGCGACCCGACCCCGGATAAGCGGCTGATAATGGATGGATGGATGAATTGAATTGAATTGTAAGAACCTGAACATGCAAGTATTCTGTAGCTGATGGAGGAAAATATGAACCATTAGTCCACACTGTCTCTAAAAGAAACCTAAACACACTTATTTTATTAAAGTATTGTAGTAGCAGTAGTAGTACTAGTAGTAGTAGTATACTATCAATTAGTATGACGTTTACTTGCATATGAAATACCTTAGGTAACCAGTTGTTTCAGCTTACCTAGACCAAGAGGTTCCCTGGACACAGAATCAATGTGACATCATGAGTAATACCTTAAATGACGTAAGACGTGTTTTATTAATCGGTGGCTCTGTAGGTTGCGCCACCGTCTTTCAGTAAGTTTTCATTTTGCTCGACAGGGATCGAATCCAGGTCGTTGTGATCTTTTTATTAATATATTTTCTTTAACGTGTTTCTTCATACGTGGTTGTGATGCAGTGCTCACTTCGCTGCAATGGATATGAAATGTGGCTTGAAGATCTCCAGCAATATGTTTGTGAATATGTGACGAATCTGGTGACCAGACAGAAAACTGCTGCAGCTGCTGTGAAGTGAAGACAACGCACGCATGCGTAGGGAAACCAGTAGGTTTGAAAACCAGTTGGGGTGTAACACCGGCATAAAGACAATTATAAAGTGCATAAAGATACAACTCACTACCACTACGCCGAAGTAGTGGAGCCCTGAGCAGTGGCGGTTCCACATGTAATTACGCCCCGGACGAGACCCCCCTCCGAGCGCCCCCCCCCCCCTCGGCCGGGTAAAAAAAAAAAAAAAAAAAGTCAGAAAAATATTTTATTTTGAAAAAAGACCGGATACATCCGTCTGTGCGTAAAAGTCCGTTACAACTCTGTGTTCTGGATTAAAATCAAGGCAGAGTTACTGAGATCGCCAAAAAAGCTCTGAAACCCTGCCTCCATTTCAACATCCTGTCTTTGTGAAGCAGGTTTTAATAAAGTGACAGATTGCATATAAAGGTTTAAGGTACGGAGTAGAGTCAGTAGACTGGACATAAACAACAGACGTCGGGGGTCGGTCTTTTTCTCCCGTCACCCCGAGACGGATCGGCTCGTAGCAGAGAAAGAAGCTCAGGGCTCCACAAATGCAGTGTCATGGTTGTATCTTCATGCACTTTATAATTGTATTTATGCCGGTCGTATTACGTCATATTTATTACGTCATATTTTTCGTCTACACCGTGAAGGCAGGTCCATGAAAATATTGTCTGACACAAAACCGGTCCGTGGCTGAAAAAAGACTGCGGTCAAGTGAGCCCACATCCGCCGAGTGAGCCGCAGTTGTAATTCTAAATGCACCTCTATTCAAGGTGTTACGGTACGGGGGCCAGCTCCACGTCACAATATTCAAACAGCTCTAAAAACAGATCCATAGACTTGTACATAAATATTCCACTGCAGGCTTGTTCAGGGGGACCTAAGCTATGCCCATGTGCATGGCCTCAAAATATTACTGTACAGTTTTGGAGAAAATTGAATTCAAAGTCAGCTTGAATTTCATAATGATATTCACAGTTTCACAATATCACAATATTCAAACAGCTATAAAAACAGTTCCATAGACTTGTATATCAAAATTCCACTGCAGTCTTGTTCAGGATGACCTCTGCTATGTCCATGTACATGGCCTCAAAATATTACTGTACAGTTTTGGAGAAAATTGAATTCAAAGTCTGCTTAAATTTCATAATGATATTCATAATTCCCCAATATTCAAACAGCTATAGAAACTGTAAGCCACGCCCACGGCACGCACTAACACACATGTAACAGAGACACGAGACACATGGAAAACCCCCAAAAGGACCGGACTATATCTAAAAAGAGCCCCAAAACCACAAGAAACAATGTTTGTTGATTTATTTGCACAAAATGCATTTCCAATAAAATGTTTTGATCAGTTCTAGTTTTGTTTTGTTTATCTGCAGGCAGTCGGCATGAAACCACCTGTTACATGCATCACACTGAATCTGAAAAAAAAAAATGAAACAATTGAATTTGAGAATTTCATTAAGACATGAATTCACCCCAAACGCAAATAGCATCTATTTGCAATTTTTCATTTTCTAAACAAATATTTAATTTTATTGTCATGTTCATCGCTTGTAAAATGTTATTTTGATTGACTGACAATCAACTATAGCACAGGTACTATTTTAATTTTACAGCTGCCATGGTACAAATGTCCAATGTTTTTTTTATTTTTTTAAAACACACATTCCTCGAATTTTTTAACAAAATAAACCATTTTGTTTGCATTTCCAAGATTAAAACAAGGGGTGTCCCAATGGCGGAGGGGTGAACCGCGATTATTTATATGGCTCTGGATGGTGACTTTTGTTACATAACGTTCCAATTCTCTCTCTACCCCCTCATTTCCTGTCCACTGTCAATTAAATCTTCAAAATGCCAAAACTAAAACTTAGGTCCACAAATCAAATGAATTAAAACAACACATTACCCATTCAGTGACTGGAGGCCTCGGAGTGGGTGGCTTTTTTGCCGAACACATGGCACACTGTGTTTCGATGTCAAAAACTAATGAAAAGAATTATAGAAATGTTGCATCTTTTGTAGTACAATATCACAATATAAATTAATATGAAGAAAAGCTGTCACACACCTGATGCGCGGAGTAATTCAAGTGCCATGTTTTGTCGTTCCTCAACAATGTTGTCCAATTGTGTCCCAAAGGCCATGCACATGGACATAGCAGAGGTCCCTCTGAACAAGACTGCAGTAGAATTTCAATATACAAATCTAAGGATCTGTTTCTCTAGCTGTTTGAATATTGTGAAATTTCGAATATCATTATGGAATTTAAGCAGACTTTGAATTCACCTTTCTCCAAAACTGTACAGTAATATCTAAAGGCCATGCACATGGACATAGCTTAGGTCATCCTGAACAAGACTGGAGTGGAATATCGATATACAAACCTTAGGATCTGTTTTTATAGCTGTTTGAATATTGTGAAATTATGAATATCATTATGAAATTTAGGCAGACTTTGAATTCACTTTTCTCAAAAACTGCACAGTAATATTTGGAGGCCATGCACATGAGCATAGCAGAGGTCCCCCTGAACAAGCCTGCAGAGGAATATTTATGTACAAGTCTATGGATCTGTTTTTATAGCTGTTTGAATATTGCGATATTGTGAAATTGTGAATATCATTATGAAATTTAAGCAGACTTTGAATTCACTTTTCTCCAAAACTGTACAATAATATTTTGAGGCCATGCACATGGGCATAGCAAAGGCCACCCTAAACAAGACTGCAGTGGAACATAAATGCATCAAGATTATATTAGTCTAAAAGAGAAGAAAACAACACTTTGTGACATACTGCTTACTAGGCTCTATGGCTAAAGTTTAATACCAGTCAGATAGGCACAAAACCCACAATACGCTAGAAGTCTCCATTGCGCAATGCTGCAAACACCAAACGAGCGCGAATTTGACGGACAGATTCGATAGGTTACGAAAAAGCGTTTTTTTCTGCCGGGCGGTGCGAATGATGCATTTGAGGCAGCGCGAACAGAGCGTTTGACGTGGGGTGAATTCGCGCGAGTTGAAATTTTCCAACTCGGGCAAAAAAAATCACGTTGCCCAAAGTTGCGTCAGCCAATCAGCTTTGAGAAGCTCCTCCCATCACCACCGCCAGGTGACACGGGACTAGGGTTGGGTACCGACAACACGTCAGGTACCTACCGGACCGAAAAGCAACGCAGATTTCGGTGCTTCCTTCCGGTGCCTGAACCGATTTAAATACTTTTTTTTTTACACAACTCTGTAAAGTTCCACGGTATATAGATACTAAAAAGGTAGCGCGGTGCCCGCACGCTAAAAACGATTATTAAAATAGCGCGGATCAGAGCACACTCGCTGCTCTGCTCTCTGTCTGCCTGCATGCAGAGCGGGGCTCGAGGGGGCGGGGCTTCCAGCGCTCACACACACACACACACACACACACACACACACACACACACACACACAGTGCGCGCACACAGAGATCGCTGGAGACACGAGCACGAGCTTTTGAACGTCCGTCCTCAGCTTGATGGAACAAATCTCTCCAGTTGATATTAATGATGACGTGTAGTCCAGTAAAGCAGCAGTTTTAGGATCCAACAGTGTCTGAGTTCTGTTGCACACGGTCCCATCAGGCCACCTGATTGGACTGGTGTCTGTTCTTTTTTTAAATATACATTTTTATATTGTGAAGTTAAAAGGTTTGAAGCTGTAGTTTGAAGCGTGTTTGTATGTACTTATTTATTTATATCTATAGTATACTTTAAACAGTTAATAATATTGTTCAATTTGAAGAAAAAAAATTGCCTTGGCAATAAAAAGGTATATGTTTAGGCACCGGTATCGTTTTAAAAAGTATCGGTTTAGCACCGGGATCGGAAAAAACCCAAACGATACCCATCCCTACACGGGACCAGTCAAGGGTCAAGCACCAGCCAACCGCACTGGGCTCGGGTCACCCACCTGACCTCGAGCAGAACCTCCACGGAGAAATACCACCTGGTTTTAATGATGGAGTTAGACTCTTTTACCAAACCTCAAAGCAAATAGAAAAATAAAGTCACCAAACACAATGAGAACAGACCGTCACACACGAGAGAGAGGGACTACCTTATTTATCTTATGCTATCAGCTGTTATCAAACTAAAAAAGAAAATAATTCATGACAAGGGGATTTAATACTTATGGATCCCTCTCCTAGCCTGTAGACACGCAGTGTCCGGCCGGGAGCCAGAGGTCATCCAGGCACAGTGATCTCTCTCTAATTAGTTACACCAAATATGTGTCTGTTATGTAAGTGTATCCTGTATATTCATCAGTTTGTGTAGCCGTGGTGGATGCGCCTCAAACTCACCTCAGGGGCTGTCAGGGCGGGTCGTCGTGAAGCTCTGCCTCGGGCGCTCAGGTGGATCGATCAGCGAGAATTGAAGAAGACGAAAGAAAAGTCTACGGATGCGCTGACTTGAATTAAACTTTGATATCATTCAATATTTAATTTAACAAAAGATAGAAAATGATGTACCAGTTACAAATGCAACCTCAAAAGTACTTAGAAGGAAAATTGAGAATAGAGGCTCTACTGAAAGTTCGGAGAAAGTAATCAACTCAACTACACCTCAGTATTGCTTCACCCAACACGCCAAAAACGTATCTGAATAAGCTCTTGACTCTTGGTCATATTTATATTTTATGCATTGTAATTTACACATAAACAATTCACTTTACATAGATGTGCGAGTCTAAATGTGACAAACCAAGCTTAAAAACCACTACACAACCTTCCAGGGCTGCTGAGGGCAATGGGTTTTCTCCAAGCCCCCACTTCTTCTGCCTCTTTTCTCAACTTTCTCAATCAAAAAAATCACATGATGTTACAAAGTATTAATGAACACCAGACATCCTGATTGTACATTTGAATTTAATACAGGGAGCCACCATCTTCAGCAAACTCTTCAGCTTACCATCTGGTACGGATTCGTGATGGAGACGAGTGGAAGGCGTGTCCATGTACGTTTTGTTCGTTTGATTTATGGTTCATTCGAAAATACGGAAATACGTAAATACCATGGTTTCTTCGTTTTCTGTTTTTGGCGTCGGAATCCAAAAACGAGAAAACGATCAAACCAAACTCGAAATACGAGCCGATTCTTTTCATGTCAAATTAAAAGCCTGTAAAAAATATTCTTATTTACTGTCTTCTATGACGCAAACACATAGAAGGGTAATGTTAGAAGAACATTAATGTTAGAAGAACATTAATTAATCAATATAAATAAATAAACCTAGATATGTTAGCAACAGTAGTGACTACAGGCAGTTTAATATGCATGTATATATTATGTAAACAGCACGAATCAACTTTTCAATTAGGCGTTGCATTGTTTAATGCAACACAGTTCGTCATATAGTTTAATCGTCATCACTGTTACTGTCATCATCATCAACATCTAACTGTTCTGTTCTGACTCTGCTTTCATCATCGCCATCATCATCATCATCTAATTGTTCTTTTCTGACACTGCTGTCAGTGTCTTAGCCCTCTGACTAGATCACATCATCATCATGTAGCACTTTGGTCTCAAGTAGGGTTTAGCTCTGTGTTGTGTGGACACTGTTTGAGGAGTTGACTATATGAGTTATTGTATCAGACTGAGAGCACAGCTACTCTCACATTTCTAAGATGTCTCACATTTTTAGCCGTATGTCTAAATCTCTGCATGTACATTTAGATAAGTCATATTCATTGTATGTGTTCACACTTAAAGCTGATTCTGATTATATAAAAAGCAATATATTAATTGATATAGTTTGCTGTTCCTGTAAAACTGAGCAACAGGGCCATTGGGTTCCCCAGGTTACATGTCGGTCAATAATACATTTACATCAGCAGGTCATGACCTTGTTTAGCTCAGAGCAGTCACTCATAGCCTCCCTTCCTTTTTGTACATTCCGACCAAAGTCCAGGCTTGCTCATCTCAGAGTGCCTTTGTAGTCTCGTAAAGGTAAGAGAGATCTTCCCCTGAATAGGCTGACAGTTTTATAGTGTGCTCTGGCTAAATGTGACCTTTGACCTTTTGTGATGATAGGTCAAATGAATCAAATGTACAACAAAAGATGATGTCTCTCTGTCACTAGAGATAATCCGTTGAAACAATCCTATCTCCCACAAAAATGCAATTCCAATGTCACTAAACTGCAATCTCTACTACATTTCAGGGATGTGTTTTTTTTCCTCTCAGATTACGGTCACAGTTTTCAACAGTTTTAAACAGCCCCCCTCCCAAAGCAGGCTTCTGCATACCAGTGTTATTGGATGGGAACTTCATTTTCATGAGACAGTGCCATGCTGGTTTGCCCAACATGCTAAAGAGCTGGTACTCTGTTGCATTGGATCCCAAACCAAGTCCAGCCTGACGGTCTGCATCCCCCTACAGCTCCAGAGGTCACTCTGAGGTCACAAGACAGGTACCATGGTAGCAAAAAAGTATATATAACCAATTCATCTGGTTTGTGTTCTTGTAAGATTTAGTCAAACGTTTTGTATCTCAATGGCATTTGGACCACAGCATTTGACCAACATTAGCCTAGATCATAGGAAACCTTCAGGGCCTGATTGTAGAGACCCTTACTTTTTGAAATTGGCTGCTGATTTTGTTGCAGAGCCACTTTTTTTTTCCATATATTTTTAAACTGACAATGAAAAATAATGAAATACCAATGAAATGGAAATCTGCCTTTGTTCTCCCACTGTTCTCCCAGAAGTTCTTGTACACCAATGCCATTGTTAGAAGGGGTGTGGTGTTGAGGACCCAAATGCACAGACGCAGCAGTTCAAGTTCCAAGGGCGGACTTTATTGCGATAACACAAAACACAACGAATAGACAGACTAATACCAACGGTAATGTCCAGCGAACACAGGAGATCCACCTCCCCTGGTCCAGAGTCGGGAGGGCAACTCAACCGCTCTTGTGAAGACTGCTCTTGAAGCACGCCGGACGGATTACGCTCCAGAGTCGGGAGGGCAACTCAACCGCTCTTGTGGTCAATGCTCTTGAAGCACGCCAGACTGATTCCGCTCCAGAGTCGGGAGGGCAACTCAACCGCTCTTGTGATCCACTCTCACCTGAAGAAGCAAACCAGACTGGAACTGGAACAACCCGACAAATGAGCCAGGTACGCAGTGGTCCCTAAATCACCTGCCGGTGATCAAGGCAATGCACAACAGCTGGGATGAATGAGAGGGGCGTGGCAGTGGGCAGAAACCGGGGGTGGAGACCCACGAGCAGACAGGGAACCCAACAGTACCCCCCCCTTAACGGGAGCCTCTTGGCGAACCACCGGATCTACCAGGGTTCTGTCGATGGTAGTCTCTAATGAGCCCCGGATCAAGAATCCGAGAACGGGGCACCCAGCACCGTTCCTCTGGGCCATACCCCTCCCAGTCTACCAGGTACTGATATCCCCTACCCCGCCGGCGGACATCCAGGAGGCGATTGACTGTGTAGACGGGGCCCCCCTCAATGAGACGGGGGGAGGGGGGCACAGACGGAGGATTTAAGGGACTGGAGACAACAGGCTTGAGGAGAGAGACATGAAATACTGGGTGAATTCTCATGGAACGAGGCAGCTGAAGTTTGACCGACACCGGGTTGACGATGGAGATGATGGGATAAGGGCCGACATATCTGGGGGAGAGCTTCTTACACTCGGTGCGGAGGGGGATGTCCTTGGTCGAAAGCCACACCAATTGACCAACACGGTAGTCCGGGGCTGGAACACGCCGTCGATTCGCCGATCTCCTGTTCTGCTGTGCGAAGTAGAGCGGCCCGAGTCTCTCTCCACACGCGTCTACAACGACGGGCATTGCTTTGGACCGAAGGTACGGCAACCTCAACCTCCTGGCTGGGGAACAGGGGAGGCTGAAAACCCAAAGAGGCCTCAAATGGGGACAGCCCGGTGGCAGTAGATGTGTGGGAATTGTGGGCGTACTCGACCCACGGAAGGTGACGGCTCCATGACAAGGGATTGGTGGCGGTCACACACCTGAGGATGGCCTCGAGCTCCTGGTTCATCCTCTCAGTCTGGCCATTAGTCTGTGGGTGGAATCCTGAGGAGAGGCTGGCCGTGGCGCCGAGGGTGTGACAGAAGGCCTTCCACAACTGGGATGAAAACTGAGGACCGCGGTCCGAAACTATGTCCGCCGGGATGCCATGAAGCCTCACCACATGTAGAACTAGCAGATCGGCGGTTTCACGGGCCGATGGAAGCTTGGGCAGGGGAATTAAGTGAGCAGCCTTTGAAAACCGGTCCACAACCGTCAGAATGACGGTGTTGGTGTCAGATGGAGGGAAACCAGTAACGAAATCCACACCGATATGGGACCACGGGCGTTGGGGCACAGGAAGTGGTCTGAGTAACCCCACGGAAGGTCGATGCGAAGCCTTGTTGCGGGCGCACGTAGTGCAGGCCAGCACATACGAACGCGTATCCTCCTCGAGGGATGGCCACCAAAAGATGCGGCGGAGCCAGTTTATAGTTCGGCGGATGCCCGGGTGGCCCGAAAGACGGGACTCGTGGGCCCACCGCAGGACTTGGGAACGGGCGGCCTCAGGAACAAACAGGCGGTTCGGGGGACCTCCTCCGGGATCAGGCTGGGTGTGCTGGGCCTCACGTACCACCCTCTCAATCTCCCAGGTAACTGCACCCAGCATGCACGAGGCGGGCAGGATGGTGTCGAGAGTAGAACCTCCCTCCTCCGGAGCAAACTGACGGGAGAGTGCGTCCGGCTTGGTGTTCTTGTGCCCTGGCCGGAAGGTGATGGTGAAGTTGAAGCGTGTGAAGAACAAAGCCCAGCGGGCCTGGCGGGAATTGAGGCGTCTCGCCGAATGGATATATTCCAAATTATGGTGGTCGGTCCATACAATGAAGGGAAGCACCGATCCCTCCAGCCAGTGCCTCCACTCCTCCAAGGCTAACTTAACCGCCAACAGTTCGCGGTTGCCAACGTCATAATTCCTCTCCGCCGGGGACAATCTGCGGGAGAAGAAGGCACAAGGATGGAGCTTGGAGTCGGAAGCGGACCGCTGGGAAAGTACAGCTCCGACTCCGGTGTCCGAGGCGTCCACCTCGACGACAAACTGGCGGGTCTCGTCTGGGTGGACCAGGATCGGGGCCGAGACGAACCGATCCTTGAGGGCACGAAAAGCCCCATCGGCCTCTGGGGTCCATGAAAAACGGACCTTGGAAGAGGTGAGTCGTGTCAGTGGTTCTGCCGTTCGGCTGTAGTTCCGGATGAACCGACGATAGAAATTGGCGAACCCCAGAAACTGCTGAAGCTTCCTTCTTGAAGTGGGCACCGGCCACTCCGTTACTGCCTTAACCTTCTCGGGGTCCTTTCTCACCTGACCCTCCTCGATAAAGACCCCCAGGAACTGCACAGATGTAACGTGGAACTCACATTTCTCAGCCTTCACGAAGAGCTGATTCTCCAACAGCCGTTGCAAAACCAGGCGAACATGGTTGGTGTGCTCCTCGGGGTTCGGGGAGAAGATGAGAATGTCATCAATATACACAAACACAAAACGGTTCAAGAAGTCGCGGAGGACATCGTTCACCAAGGCCTGAAAGACGGAAGGGGCATTAGTTAGTCCAAACGGCATCACCAAATATTCAAAGTGTCCCAGGGGTGTGTTGAAGGCCGTCTTCCATTCGTCCCCCTCGCGAATTCGGACCAGGTGGTAAGCGTTGCGGAGATCCAGCTTGGTGAATATCTTGGCTCCAGCTAGGGATTCGAAAACAGAGGACATCAACGGGTATTTATTCTTGATAGTGATTTGATTCAAACCTCTGTAGTCGATGCAGGGACGGAGGCTCTTATCCTTCTTCGAGACGAAGAAAAACCCGCTCCCACAGGTGATGAAGAGGGGCGTATGATTCCAGCGGCGACCGAGTCCGTGATGTACCTCTCCATAGACTCACGTTCTGGCCGGGAGAGATTATATAACCGGCTCGAGGGAAGTGGAGCGCCCGGGAGCAGGTCAATGGCACAATCGTATGGACGATGAGGGGGAAGTGAAAGAGCCCGTTCCTTGCTGAACGCCTCTCCCAAATCCACATACTCCTGAGGCACTGCGACGAGGCCAGGACCGGTGTCAGGCCTGCTGGGAGGAATAACCTGACGGGGCAGCGCAGACCTGAGGCAGCGAGAATGACAGGCAGAACTCCAACCGGTGATCCTACCTCCAGCCCAATCAATCTGAGGATTGTGCTCCCTGAGCCAGGGAAGTCCCAGAACCAAGGGTGTCTGGGGGGACGGAAACGCATAGAACTGGGTACTCTGGCTGTGATTGCCAGACACATGCAGGGAAATTGGCTGAGTCCAGTGTGTTATCTCCGCCAGTGAACTACCATCCAATGCGCTTACCAGCAGAGTGCGCTCTAGCGCCTCCACAGGAATCCCTTGGCTCCTAATAAAGTCAGTGTCCAAAAAGTTCTGTTCAGCCCCGGAATCAATGAGGGCTGACAGGTGCACAGGCCCTGATGACAGCCTCAGGGTGGCAGGAAACAATGACCGAGACTCAGAATGGGGAATTCTCCTTGACCCACTCGCCAGCACCCCCACTCCTACTGACGAGCTCTCTCTTTTGGCCGAGCGGAGCACACGGCCCTGCGGTGTCCCGACTCCCCGCAGTACAGGCAGCTTCCTGTGCGGAGGCGTCTCTCTCTCTCCTCCGGAGAGAGGTGAATCCGCCCGAGCTGCATCGGCTCCGGTTCCAACGGGGGAGGGACCGAGGAAGGAGAGCGGGCGCGCTCCTGGCTGTACCGTCCGACCGGGCTCGGAGGCTGAGAGCCGGGAGCGGAAGAAAACTGGCACACCCGACGGCGTTCCCGAATACGGCTGTCCAGCCTGACTGTGAGAGCGATGAGCTCCTCTAAGGAATCCGGTTCGTCCCGGACGGCCAGTTCATCTCTCAGAAGCTCCGACAGACTGCAGCGGTATATCCCCTTCAGCGCCTCATTCCCCCAACCCGACTCCGCCGCCAGAATCTGGAAATCCACGGAGTATTCTGCTGCGCTGGTGGACCCCTGGCGGAGACCGAGCAGGCGCTGTACAACGTCCCGGGTGTACACCGGGTGGTCGAATACGCTCTCGAAAGCCTCCTTGAAGCGCTCATAGGAGACCCGAGCAGGGCGTCTGTGGAGCCATGCCTCAGCCCAGACCAGCGCCTTACCACGTAACAAACCCACCGTATATGCCACCTTCGCATTGTCCGAGGCGTACGTGCGGGGCTGCTGGGTGAAAACAAACCGACACTGGAGCATGAACCCTCGGTACTCCCCAGACGCGCCACCATAAGGCACAGGAGAGGGAACAAAGGACTCACGGGTGCAGGCGGACTCCTCGTCCTCCGGGACCGGCTCCGCGGCGGCGGGGCGGCGCAACGAGAGGTTGTGCAACATGCCTCCGATCTCCTCCATCTGGGAACCGATGGTACGCTGGGAGTTCAGTAAGTCCTGCAACACCTGCTGGTGTTGGCCGAGGAGAGCGCCCTGCGAGGCAACTGCCCCCTGCAGCTGATCTGCAGCAAGCGATGCTGCTGCGGCGGCTGGGTCCGTCATCATTGGTCGGGTTGTTCTGTTAGAAGGGGTGTGGTGTTGAGGACCCAAATGCACAGACGCAGCAGTTCAAGTTCCAAGGGCGGACTTTATTGCGATAACACAAAACACAACGAATAGACAGACTAATACCAACGGTAATGTCCAGCGAACACAGGAGATCCACCTCCCCTGCTCCAGAGTCGGGAGGGCAACTCAACCGCTCTTGTGAAGGCTGCTCTTGAAGCACGCCGGACGGATTACGCTCCAGAGTCGGGAGGGCAACTCAACCGCTCTTGTGGTCAATGCTCTTGAAGCACGCCAGACTGATTCCGCTCCAGAGTCGGGAGGGCAACTCAACCGCTCTTGTGATCCACTCTCACCTGAAGAAGCAAACCAGACTGGAACTGGAACAACCCGACAAATGAGCCAGGTACGCAGTGGTCCCTAAATCACCTGCCGGTGATCAAGGCAATGCACAACAGCTGGGATGAATGAGAGGGGCGTGGCAGTGGGCAGAAACCGGGGGTGGAGACCCACGAGCAGACAGGGAACCCAACAGCCATTTTATCAACCTACCAGTCCAGCTTTAGGAAAAAGCATAGCACTATTACAGCTGCACTGAAAGTGGTAAATTACATTTGTGTTGCTCTTGACAAGAAGCAACACTGTGCGTCACTGTTTATTGATCTGTCCAGAGCATTTGACACAGTTGATCATGGTGTTTTAAGGCTGAAGCTCCTCAACTCAGGTCTCTCAGAACAAGCAGTCACTTGGTTAACGAGCTACCTTGAGAATAGGTCTCAGTGCATCAGATTTGAGGGTCTATTCTCTGATATTGCTACCGTCTGTAAAGGTGTGCCACAAGGATCTGTATTAGGTCCACTTTTATTTACTATTCATATAAATAATCTGGGCCAAAATGTGGTGGACGCTAACTGTCACTTCTACGCTGATGACACTGTGATATATTGCTGTGTGTCAACTCTTGTGCAGACAATTGATCTCCTGCTAAATGCTTTTAATGATGTTCAAAATACCCTTTTTCAACTGAAACTTGTTCTAAATACAGATAAGACACAATTTATATTGTTTTCAAACAGTCGGAGTAGGCCACAGAATATCCCTTCGGTGGTCACTCTTGAAGGAAGTGAAATAGAGGTTGTTGACTCTAATAAATATCTGCGTATTCTGATTGATGACTCCCTCACATTTCAGCCACATGTACAGGTGAAAAAGTTGAGGTTAAAACTGGGTTTTTATTTTTGAAATAAGCTGTGCTTTTCAAATAATGTAAAAAAGTGATTAGTTGTTAGGTCGTGCTTTTCAATGGTCTGGAAAGGCTAATTCTGTGGCTTTAATGTTTAGCTAGCTTAACAATGTCCCTTAATAGTTTTGCTCATGAACTTCTTCTAAGACAAATGGTTGACCTATTTTATCCATCCTGCAGTTGATAACACGTAATTAATGTAGAAGTATAAGCCATTTTTTAAAGTGACCGCAATTTTCTTTGGGGAAATAGTTTTCTCCTCTTGTAGATTAAAAACATTAATTTAAAATCCCCTTTGCTATGTTTTACACAGTTAAACGGAGCGTCCAAGTGTAATGTAAACTATTGAATATTACGTTTAAGCTAACTCAATCAACTGACTGGGAGCGTATTTGAAAATTAGAATAGAAGTGTAATTCTTGGTTTATACTTTTTTTTTGTAAACTAGAGGATTTTTGCTTCAAAATCGCTTGATCCCTGTTTTTGTTTTAAATATTTAGAAATGTAAAAGACTGATAATTTAAGCGTAACGTAAACGCATGTTATATTTATATAAAATACAAATATTATATGTGGGTTTTATTTTTCTGAAACACAAATATTCACTAAACGTGCAATTCATTAGATTTTTTCTGTTTGCAGATGTCATCAAGACTGTCCAGTACGTGATGTGGAAATGTAAGTTTTTGTGCATTCTCCTCATCATCATCGGTGGTGTTTAGGCCTTCTCTGTACTCAAGTTAGCACTAAACCTTTGGTATTGCATTCATCTACTCTTGTCTGTTTTTGTAGGATACAAACCAGAACCAAAGAACAGCTGCCCTGCTTGGTCTTCCATGCTATCTTTCAGAGGATTCCTCCAACATAATCCGGATGTGTGATGTACTCCACTCAATTGTTGTAATGCGACTGTTGCGCACTTAGACACAGGAGATCCAGACGTGCATGGATTTTAAGACTTGAAAGACTTGAAAGACTTGAAAGACACTCTGATCAGCCACACACTGAATACTGCAGGCTATTCTAGTCCACTACTGAATCAAACGTTTTCTTATACATATATACACATATCAGCAACTTCATTCACACAACTGTCATTCTCACAGGCTACAAATGGTTACTACGGTGTTTCCTGGTCGCTAGCTAGCTAAGCTAAGTGATTCATTATATCCCGACACATCATGACATTCAACTTCCAAACTGACATGCATTCATATTTGCCTTCCTAACGGTTATGCCCATGTGTCGCTACTTTTATACCATTTCATCACTTTCACCCACCTGAAAGTACAGAAAGACACTCTGATCAGCCACTGCTATTGCAGGCTATTTTAGTCCACTACTGAATGGCGCGAGCAATACTTTTTCCCTCGCTTTCTTACCAAAGGAAACAAATGAGAATGAGAACATGGAGGGGAGGGGGGGGGGTCAATGTCCAGTTCTTATTATCAGAGCAATGTTAATATGGGCCCAAAACGACAATGTAACACGTTTTGTATTCATTAGCTTTATTACCCATAGCCACACTCATTTTTATAGAGATTTTTTATGATTGCAAAATACCTTTTCAATGGAGTCTCCTTCGCCTTTTTTATTTTATTTTATCGAACTTTAATGAGGACTCTCTTAACATTGAATTAGTACTATTTTGGAGATGTCAGTTAAGATGTGATTGTCTTTATATGTCTTCAGGTTCATGGAGAAACCCTGGGTCCAACCCTGGCAGGTTGGACTGTTGATGGGACACGAAAGCATTCTGCAGGATTCACTTCCTTTGGAAGTCTTCGATGTGGCCGAGGTAGCAGAGAAGATCATCAACATGAGCTCAGAGACGATCATCCAACATGAGCTCAGAGACGATCATCTTCATGAGCTCAGAGAAGATCATCAACATGAGCTCAGAGACGATCATCAACATGAGCTCAGAGACGATCATCCAACATGAGCTCAGAGACAATCATCTTCATGAGCTCAGAGACGATCATCAACATGAGCTCAGAGACGATCATCTACATGAGCTCAGAGACGTGCCCACAGGCTTCATGTTGATGGCACAATCTACTGCCTTGACCTGGAGTGACCCGTAATATGAACGACACCTTTGAGTTCCTTCATGAACATTAAACCGGACCAGTGCTCAGAAGCAAACTGCTCAGATATAAATGGTAAATGGACTGCACTTGTGTTTCTCTCTTCTAGTCTTCCGGCCACTCAAAGCTCTTTAACACTACTTGTCATCATTCACTCATTCACACACATCCATACACTGATGGGAGGAGCTACCATGTAAGGTGCCACCTGCCCATCAGGACTAACTAACATTCACACCGCAGAACAGCTACGGGAGCAATTTGGGGTTAAGTGTCTTGCCCCACGTCGATATGGGCTAGCAGAGCTGGGGATCGAACCGCCGCTCCTCTGATTGAAGGACGTCCCTGTTCTACCACTGATCCACAGTTGGCCAAGATTATAATAATATAATAATAAATATTGCCAGTAAATCTCAAACACATCTCAAAGTCAAGCTTGGTTGAGACATGTAAAAGTTAAAACCGTTGACTAAAACTCTTCTAAACTGTGGATTGGTTGTTTTAACACGTAACACCTTTTGTGAGGCTGTTGGAATTATGTTTAAGAAATGTTATAAAAATTAAAGCTTTATTATATGGTTTCATGAAGTTCTCAGTATCCCACATTTTGCCTCTGCACAGCCACACGACCTCATCTCATCTGTCTCTAATTATATTATTCACCTTTTTTTAAAGTATCCAATTCAAATGACTGAATCTCCATTTTTTGGAGCGTTTACAATGTTCTTGTTCATATTGAAAATGTATGAACCTTTGTATTTATCTCTAGTTTGTCAGAGTACAACCACACCTCCTGTCTGTCAGATTGCCTCCACTTGTATGTGGGAACAATGTTTAGGAAAACCCTGCACAGATTTCAGTTTAAATCATTTGAGTTTCTTCAGTGAAAAAGTCATGTTTTTTCTATATATATTTGCTATTTGGGTGTGTTGAGATGTACTTGTAGCGAATGTTTCAGTCTGTGTATATATTCTTCAAATAAATGTTATATCTTTTGAACAGAAGTAAGAATTATTGGTCATTTCTTTTTTATAAAGCAAGGACACTTTCAATTGTCAGTCAAAATAACCTTTATATGCAAGTTGAAACAAATTTGTAATGTAAGTCCTCTTAACTTGAAATGGCAAGTTGTATACACATGGTGAAGTTATTTTAACTTGTAACTGTGTGCTACATAAAAGCTCAAATGTGCGTTTGTTTGACTAGCTAAGGAAAGTTTTCTTGAACTGATAATGTAAAAACATATCTTCTCATCTTGGCCCTTTGACCCCTTCTGTACCATTCAATGCAGGATTTAAGTGACAAATCAATCAACGAGGTAGGTCAATTATATGCGTGTTTAATAAGAATAAACCAACTGTCTCTTTATTTTTTAATTGTCATCATTTATTGCCTTGTGATCAACACATGCTCACTCTTCCATGTAGGAATGTTTGGTTCTAAAATGACACAAATATAACAAGTAAATACATGATGTATACAACTATGCTGCAAAGTAACCATGAACATTAAATATCAGAGGAAATAAACGTAATTAAATACATCTGTATCAATAACCTACTTAATTAACAAAGACACAGGTAAATGTAACTAAATGTATGGTTTAAATACACATATACTGCCACCTGCTGGTAGAAAGGTGAACCTGCACTCTGGTCTCCTCAGAGGCTCTGCTCTGCGTTCACTCAAGAAACGGCATAAATGAGGTGGAAATATAGATATGATGCTAACAGCAACAACTCTACACACACAAATGACTTTGATTTAACTATATTACGAACTGTGTTGCATTAAACAATGCAACGATTAATTGAAAAGTTGATTCTTGCTGTGTACATATATACATGCATATTAAACTGCCTGTAGTCACTACTGTTGCTAACATCTACAGGATTATTTCTTTACATAAATTAATTAATGTTCTTCTAGCGTTACCCTGCTATGTGTTTGCATCATAGAAGAGTGTAAATAATAAGTTACTGGCTTTTATTTGGACATGAAAAGAAGGAGGTACAAAAAACAAAATTGGCTTGTATTTCGAGTTTGGTTTTCTCGTATTTTCGTTTTTGGATTCAGACGCCAAAAACGGAAAACGGAAGTGGTATTCCGTATTTCCGTTTTTTTGAGTGAACCATAAAACAAACGAACAAAACGTACACGGACCGATGACACACACACACACACACACGGAGCCTCCACCCTGTGGGTCCACCAGGATGGGCATTGGACCTAGGCTGGCTATCACACTGGGTATCACGCTACTCAGCCTCACCGAGGAAGTTTATTCTAAGCTGCTGGAAACGAGGCTACGACTGATGGCCGGACCTCAAATCCAGAGGGAGCAATGCAGATACTGTCCTTTGAACAGTGGACCAGTTCTTTACCCTTGCAGGTCTGTTGGTGGGGTCATGAGAGTTTCCCATCAAGTCTACATGTATTTTGTTGACTTGGAGAAGCTTATGATCATGTCCCCCGTGGAATCCTGTGGGGTATACTGCGGGAATATGGGGTGCAACCCATCTGGTCCTTGTATAAACAAAGTGACATCTGTGTCAGTATACTCAGCAGAAAGTCAAGCACACATCCAGTGGGTGACGGCCTCCACCAAGGTTGTCCCTTGTCACCGATGACCAGGGGCAACCTTGTCCCTTGTCATTGTTGTTTAGAATTATTGCGCCGTGTTCACCGCCCTCATGTTTGGGTTCATGACATCATCCGTAGCCGCACACAGCTCGGTGAATTTCATCGACTCCTCCAGGAACTGCGTCTGGCTGCGTCATCCACCATGGAATTAACCACTAGTTCTGCTTTATATTTGTTGTGTAAATTCCACATACGTTGGAACATCAAACTCCATGGTGTCTGGGTTCATAATATTATCCGTAGGCCCACAACAGCGTCTGAATGACGGCCGCTACCAGCGCTGGAGCTTCTCAACGCTGATTCTCAACACTGATTGGCTGACGCAACTTTGGGATAATTCAACTCACGCGAATTCGCGCCGCGTCCTTCGCTCTGTTCGCCCCACCTCAAACGCGTCTATCGCGCCGCCCCGCGTCCAGTGTGAACACGGCATTAGAGATAGAATGAGGCGCACAGTCATCCAGAGGGAGCTTGGAGTAGAGCCGCTGATCCTCCTCATCGAAAGGGGCCAGCTGAGGTGGTTTTGGCATTTGATCAGGAGGCCTCCTGCACGTCCAACCTATTAAGAGGAAAAGACCGAGCGCTACCGGAAAGACTATCTATGTTGTCTCGCCTGGGGATGCTTCTGGGTCCCCCAGGAAGAGCTGGAAAATGTTGCGGAAGGGACTGGAATAAATCTTAAATGTTATTACAATTCTGTGTATGTTATTTCCCCGAGATGCTACATGGCCACAAGACTAGCTAATACTGATATATATATTTGTTTTATTGATTAAAATTGTTAAAATGGGCCACCCCTACAAGAATTTGGTTACAAACTATAGGAATGTAGTCTGGCATATCAAAATAATGATAAATTGAAGACTAGCAATTCTCCTGAAATTGTAGCATGATCTCTTAAACTACAATTTCTTCAGCAGTATTAAACAATCAACATCTCAAAGGTTTTGATAAATATCCTCATCTCCTCCATAAATGTCCAGACTTAGGTCATCACATTGCTGGGCTACAATTTCATAATCAGCTTCATCATCACTGGTTTCTCTTTCTTCCTCCTGATCATGACCTTTACAGCTCTCTGGCTCCTCATAATCATCACTCTCTTCTTCCTCCGCTCTCCCTGCTTCCTCTTTGAGTTTCTTCTTGGTGCACGCTGGATTCATGTTCTGGTAGACATTTTCCTGGTCCTCAAACTTGTTATTGTCATTGCTGAGTCTGACAGCCACTGCAACACACAAGCACAAGCACCAGGACAACATGTCTCATGAATGTCAGAGGGAATTCTTTACAAGCATTCAAACACATTCACATTCACATGAAAGCTACAGTTCAGCCCTATTCACATGGGACTGTGATTTCAAAATGATCTCATGGATATGACTCTGCGTAACATCCAAAAAGGCGTAAAGAAAACAAAAAATAGATCGTAGAGCGAGTACATCACGGGTAGATCGCATGCCATTAAAAAAAAAGAGAGCTCCTGGTGGGCAAATTAACAGGCTCGTTCGAAAGAGCTGCGCCTCGCCTGGAACCCAGACGAGAGCAGGCGGGAGCAGCAGGGGGCGGAGTCAAAAAACTGCGGTCAAGTCGGACCGTTTTCAGCTGCCTTCAAAATAGTCAGTAACAGGAAGTCACAGAAAAAATGACTTCCTGTTAGTTCTGAACTTTAGGCTTCTTGTAGTTTACAGATCGCGTTTGGATTTATTCATATGTGTTTCTAAATATATATTCATGTAGAAATGTGAGTCTAGCTGCATCCTTTGTTCTTTTTATGTCTGTTTTGATGTGTGTTGTATAATACGATTTTGTATTATCAACCACACAAGATATGTTTTTAGATTAAACATGAGACTAATAGTCAACAATCGAGCGTTAAGTATTACAACTACACATAAAATAAGGATTTTCTACAACACGTGTTTGCTGTCAAATCTAAGAGCCAATCAGGTCTCTGATGTGGCGACAGCCAGGCGTTTCCCATCATGCACTGCGTCACGCAGTCGGTGGAGAGCTACTGCGGCGCCTGGCTCTGAAATCGGGGGCTGCCTTGCTCTCGTGAGATCATCGTTGACCACATGTGCATGAAGTCAGATCAAGTCGGGATCAAGTCAGACTAAAATCCAACCGGCATGCATTGCACGCCGATCGCCGGTGATCAATTCTGCGCTGAACTGGCTCATCTCGAACAAACCTATTATTGTCAATCACCACGGACGCTGCGCCCGCAATGGTTGGCAGCTTGAATGGATTTATTGCCAAGTACAGGGAGGACGATGTTTTCCCCGACTTCCTTAATTACCACTGCATAATACACCAACAACCATTATGAGCTAAAATGCTAAACATGAAAGAGATCATGGATGTGGCAACGAAGATCGCCTGTTCTGCTCGAGCGAGAGCTCTTCAAAGACGGCTGTTCCGTGCGCATCTGGAGAAGGCCGACTGTATAATAATATTATAAAAATACTAAGTCCAAACACGTTCCACCATGACTGATGACCATTTGGAAGTCTGCCTGAGGCTGGCTACCAGCAGCTACTGTCCGGACTGTGCAACCCTGCTGGTTCCGTTCAGTGCAAGTCATCAGAGTTAAATGTAATGACCAAAAATTTACAGAATTGTATTGTGTCATAAGGGTTCATGCAGTTATGCAAATATATATATATATCATTGTATTTATCATTATTAATGTAGGTAGATCTTTTTGACCTGGTCATTTTAAAAGTAGCTTGCGATCCAAAAAAGTGTGGGCACCCCTGATCTAGAGGATGATGTAAAATACAGACTTTGCTTATCCAGCGCCAAAGCACCGCATTAAACAGAGAGGAAATTTCCTCTGATAATACTAGTCCCATACGAAAAAGGCTTTCTTCTTTTCATGTAATTTGCTGCGTGACCTGGTGAGCACACACATTGAGTTTGGACGAGGGCAACAGGCTGCTCGGCTCGTCTTTTTCTCTTGCAGACCAGACAGGCCGCCACCAAAACCAGCAGGAGCAGCAGGAGCAGCAGCGGACCCACGATAACTGAAACCAGCGGCAACAGAGACACTAGGAGAGGAAAATGTTAACAGTTAATTGCATTAATAAACCGCCACTATGAACACATTACCTGCTATCTTGTCAGAGAAGACACTTTTTGAGCTTCTTGTGTTAGTTATTCAGAAAGGATGATGCCAAGGCTACAGACGTGTGTGGAAGCAGGAAAAGTGGGGCCATCGATGCAGAGGGACAAGATGTGGTGGGATTTATTGAGTGATTTGGGGCCGATGGTGGGGATTTTGGATTTGTCGCTGTTGAGTTTGAGGAGGTTTGGCTTGCATCCAGGTCTTTATATCTGTGATGCAGTTGGTGATGGTGGAGTGGTTAGTGGGTATGATGGATTTGGTGTAGATATAGAGCTGTGTGTCATTGGCATAGCAATGAAAGTGGAGACCGTGGTGGCATATGATGAAGTAGAGAATGAAGAGGAGGGGGCCGAGTACTGGACCTTGGGGGGCACCTTGAGGGACTAGGGCTGTGTCAGACTTGGATTTATTGATGATAATGAACTGTTGGCGGTCAGAGAGGTATGACTTGAACCATTAGAGGGCTCAAGATGGGAGAGGAGGATGGAGTGGTTGATGGTGTCAAAGGCTGCACTAAGGTAGGATTACAATGTTGAGGGAGGGGTCATCAGAGGAGAGGAAGAGGTCGTTGGTGACTTTAATTAGGGCTGTTTCGGTGCTGTGGTGAGATCTGAATCAGGATTGAAGTGGTTCATGCAGTTGGTTGGAGTCCAGGTGGGTTTTGAGTTGGTTGGCAACTTTGCATTCCAGTATTTTGTACAGAAAAGGGAGATTAGAGATGGGTCTAGTTGTTGAAGATGGCAGGGTCCAGGCCAGGCTTTTTGAGGATGGGTTTTGACTGAGGCAAGTTTGAGAATGGAGAATTGAGTTGAATAACAACAAGTTGAGATGAATAGTTATGTGCTCAGTGGTATGTTCACATTCTGTTTAATAGTAGTTGCAGAGATACACCCTTTTTAGTTTGGGTATGCAATTTTCGAGCAGAACACCTAAAAATAGGTTGGTTTTCAAAAGGAGAACCACTGCTAGAGTTACAAACTAGGTCGATGAGAGACATAAAATGTATGCAGTAGCTATGTGTATGTATAAATGTTACTCATTGTGATGGCAATAACAACATCATAGCTCCTCATATTAACATTATATGGTCTTCTCTCTCCATGTCACTTCTCAGCCTACTTGTCCGTCAGGCCTTTACTGCTCGCTGATGTGTCTCCTCCCACTTCCCTTATCTGCCCCCGTCACAAATAAACTCTCATGCCCGCTGCACTCTCACTCACTGGCCTAACAATACTTCATACAGCGTTGGAGTCCCTGTTCTTTCCTATAAGGGTTTCTCCGTGGTGCAATAAGCAAAACAAGTTTTCTCCAGAGCATACATTTAGGATAAAGCGCACTAGCTATTCCTTTAACCCCAACACCCGGCCGTTGGTCCAACCTCGTCCTCAGGCTCATTCACATGAACTGAGGAAGGACAATAACTCTTGATTCAGCTATTAGAAAATGTACATAAACAATGTTGCTCACGCTGCACTGGCTCTCAAATCCATTTGTATACTGACAACACCATTGTGTACACATCTAGCTCTTCCCTGAACACTGCCCTGACTTCCCTGCAGCACTTCAATAGTAACATGCCTTCTACAACCTGCATCTTCTCTTTAACACAAACAAAACAAAATGAATGGTTTTCAACTGACACTCACCACAAACTTGAGGGTTAGAGTCCACAAGACCGGAGCTGTTAAAATATACAGAAAATGTCACATTTTTCCAAAGGTTTTCTCACCTGAACAGATCACACCAGCGTCCGCATCGTGTTGACAGTTGTGTTTCCCAAATCCTCTGTGATGACACTCAGTGAGAGAACTTTCATTTCCTGAACAGCTCACATCATCTAGCCAGATTTGTCCGGTTCCTCCACCAAACTTGGCCGGCTGAGGATCACTCAGTAGCGTACAGTTCAACTGTCTGCACACCACATTAGCATCCTTTAAGTCCCAGTTGTCACCACATACTGTTCCCCAGACACCGTTGTAATAGATTTCAACTCTTCCAGAGCAGGGAGTAGATCCAGGCCCAACTAATCTGATCTGACCATCTATCAGAAACACAAAATAACAAATAACTTTGAAGTTATTTACAGATTAATATGAAATACGAGTGGTTGGCGGCAGTAAAGGTGGATGAGTCAAACAAACACAGGACTTTTTATCACGTCACTTTCAACCATGTTGATGAGTTGATACGTTAGTGATGCTTGTGATATGTTAAAATGTTTTACTTATTTCAAGCACAACCATGGTGTTTAGCTGATTTTGATATTCTCTTTGGAACAAATTGAGGGTACTTGGCTCTGTTGGTTACAGAAGAAACAGGCAACTGTTTCTCAATTCAGATGGAAAGGGAGCTTATTGAACACTTTGAAAAAGTCACAATGCTTTGGTGGACCCAGCAGGACTGGGAGGGTTTCCTCTGAGGACCTGCAGCCTTTCCCCCAAGCTGGGCTAAGGAAAGTGGGAGGTGCTTTCAGGAGGAAAAGGAAAACTGCCTTTCTGACAGACACACCCATGTAGAAAGATCCAGAGGAGGAAAAGAGAACGCAAAAAGAGTCTCTTCAAAAATAAGCATTGAGTTATTTGGATCACTTTTATCTTGATGTTTTTTTTCAATCATATGTGCTTTGCATCACTCACACATACAGTATATCAACCACACACAGAAAAAACTTCCTTATTTGCATTATAGTTTAATTTATGGGGTGATCAGCAACATTTCACACGTGTCATTCCGCTTTTCAATTCTGTGAGCATGTTGCAGGGTGTGGTTACCAGCACTTTACCCAGTGATGCATCCAAACAGCTCATCATAACCCACAAAGACCGGAGCTGTTAAAATATACAGAAAAGGTCACATTTCTCCAAAGGTTTTCTCACCTGAACAGATCACACCAGCGTCCGCATCGTGTTTACAGTTGTGTTTCCCAAATCCTCCGTGCTGACACTCAGTGAGAGAACTTTCATTTCCTGAACAGTTCACATCATCTAGCCAGATTTGTCCGGTTCCTCCACCAAACTGGGCCGGCAGAGGATCACTCAGTGCTGTACCACACTTCAACTGTCTGCACACTACATTAGCATCCTTTAAGTCCCAGTGGTCATCACACACTGTTCCCCAGACACCGTTGTAATAGATTTCAACTCTTCCAGAGCAGGAAGTAGATCCAGGACCAACTAATCTGATCTGAGTATCTATCAGAAACACAAGACACAACATAACAAATAACTCTGAAGTTATTTACACATTAACATGAAATTAGAGGTGGATGAGTCAAACAAACACAGGATTTTTTACCACGTTCACTTTCAACCATGTTGATGAGTTGATGCGCGTTAGAGATGTTAGTGATATGTTAACATTTTTTATTTAGTTACATTTTTAAAATCCAATCTGAGCGATTGTTTTATAAAACTGTATATCATAGCTTGTTTTATGAAAAAAATCCCCAAACTGCTTTATTTGAATGTATTGAACACCATAAGTAAGCAATGAAAGTGGAGACCGTGGTGGCGTATGATGATGCCAAGGGGGAGTAAGTAGAGAATAAAGAGAAGTGGGCCGAGTACTGAACCTTGGGGGACACCTTGAGGGACTAGGGCTGTGTCAGACATGGATTTATTGATGATAATGAACTGTTGGTGGTCAGAGAGGTTGAAATAGTTCATACAGTTGGTTGGAGTCCAGGTGGGTTTTGAGTTGGTTGGCAACTGGGTATTCCAGTATTTTGGACAGAAAAGGGAGATTAGAGATGGGTCTAGTTGTTGGGGATGGCAGGGTCCAGGCCAGGTTTTTTGAGGATGGGTGGGACTGAGGTGAGTTTGAGAATGGGGAATTGAGTTGAATAACAACAAGTTGAGATGAACAGTTATGTGCTCAGTGGTATGTTCACATCTGTTTAACAGTGTGGGAAATGTGATACAGAGCAGTATGTCAAATTGTAAAACTGGGTGTAACTTCCCACTTCTACTACTAACGGAAGTGGCCGACCAGAAGAGCACGGTCCATGTGTGCATCATAGCTGAATAGCTTTTGCTGAATCACGAACTGAAGTGACCAACGTTACAAAAGAAAGCCATCTTTTGAAAACCATTGCCCCCGTAGGGGGGTGGGAGACTGAGCGATTGTTATATAAAACTGTAAATCATAGCCTGTTTTATGAGAAAAAAGCCCCAAACTGCTGAATTTGGATGTATTGAACACCATAAGTAATATACAAGTGAAACATATGGTTTGGTACATGAAAAAATTAAAATGTCACAGATGTGCGCAAATGTGTTATAATGCAAATTTTGGAGACCTGGCCTAAATTTTCTCTGTATTAAACCCTCTCTTACTTTGTTCTGCTTCATTTTATCAAAGTCAACCTTTGCAGAGAGAATATTCACATATTGAGCTATGATGTGTGTTAGAGTTGGACCTTACAGCTGCATCATTTCAAAGAAATAATCATCCTGAAAGGGCTTTTTTTCTAGGTGGATTTGAAACCTTTTTTCGGTGTCATCTTCATTTACTTTTAACCAGTAACATATATACTGATATTTACACATCTGAACAAAATCTCACATGTGTACCTTTTATTATAACACCCATATTATTCAAATAGCCCTAGTGGTTGCAGAGATGCACCCTTTTTAGTTTGGGTGTGCAATTTTCGAGGAAAGGGCCTAAAAATAGGTGGGTTTCACTTATTTCAAGCCCAACCATGGTGTTTTCCTGATTTTGATATTCCCTTTGGAACATATTGAGGGTACTTGGCTCTGTTGGTTACAGAAGAAACAGGCAACCAGGGTGTGGTTACTGTGAGAAAACTAGGTTTAATAGAGCTCCTAGTGAGAGCTATTGTGTTTTATTATGAGTTTACATGTTGGAGGGTCATGACAAATAAATAACTCTGTATGGATTATGCGATATCAAATGAATGACACTGTATGTATTATGCAAATGTATCAATTAGAATTATGGGATGTACTAGATGATTGTGGAAGGAATCCAGAAAACATCAGGCCTCCATCAAATAAGTTACACAGCCGGAAGATTGGAGCAGATAAAGAGGACGTGCTCAGGAAGGTGTCTGTGTGAAGGTTGCTTGAAGGCCTGAGGACTGTTGTTAATGCGAACGGAGGGAGGTTTGATTGACAGAATGAGAATTTGTCCAATCGATGGACTGGAAGAGGTGTTGACCAGAGAAAGGGGGGCCTGACTTTAAGCTTGCAAGGCTGAGACATTCTGAAAATCAGCAGATCTCTACTGCCGGGCAGGTACCGATCTACACCGGTCTGCTGCCCGGTGGGGGGCAATGGATCTCTGTCCCATGAGATATCTTTTGTATATGTTGTGTAGTTGTTAGTGTGATTCAATTGTAATTGTGTTTGCTGTACTTTTTATATTAATCATTTTTGTTATATCTGGAACCATCTAATCGGCTCTATTTATGTGGATGGACCTCATAGTAGAGGGGAGCTCTCCTGAGGAAGGCCGAACACGACATTGCAGTGCTTTACCCAGTGATGCATCCAAATAGCCCATTATAACCCACAAAGACTGGAACTGTTAAAATATACAGAAAAGGTCACATTTCTCCAAAGGTTTCCTCACCTGAACAGATCACACCAGCGTCCTCATTGTGAACACAGTTGTGTTTCCCAAATCCTCCGTGCTGACACTCAGTGAGAGAACTTTCATTTCCTGAACAGTTCACATCATCTAGCCAGATTTGGCCGGTTCCTCCACCAAACTTGGCCAGCCGAGGATCACTCAGTAGCGTACAGTTCAACTGTCTGCACACTACATTAGCATCCTTTAAGTCCCAGTAGTCACCACATACTGTTCCCCAGACACCGTTGTAATCGATTTCAACTCTTCCAGAGCAGGGAGTAGATCCAGGACCAACTAATCTGATCCGACCACCTATCAGAAACACAAGACACAACATAACAAATAACTCTGAAGTTATTTACACTTTAATATGAAATAAGAGTGGTTGGTGTCATTAGAGGTGGATGAGTCAAACAAACACAGGACTTTTTACCACGTCACTTTCAACCATGTTGATGAGTTGATACGTTAGTGATGTTTGTGATATGTTAACATGTTTTTCTTAGTTTACACACTTATTTCAAGCACAAAAAAGGTCTTTCTTTGTATTAAAGTTGAATTTATGGGGTATTCAGCAACATTTAAAATATATAGAAAAGGTCACATTTCTCCAAAGGTTTTCTCACCTGAACAGATCACACCAGCGTCCGCATCGTGTTTACAGTCGTGTTTTCCAATTCCTCTGTGCTGACACTCGAAGAGAGAACTTTCATTTCCTGAACAGTTCACATTATCTAGCCAGATTTGTCCGGTTCCTCCACCAAACTGGGCCGGCAGAGGATCACTCAGTGCTGTACCACACTTCAACTGTCTGCACACTACATTAGCATCCTTTAAGTCCCACTGGTCATCACACACTGTTCCCCAGACACCTTTGTAATCGATTTCAACTCTTCCAGAGCAGGGAGTAGATCCAGGACCAACTAATCTGATCTGACCATCTATCAGAAACACAAGACACAACATAACAAATAACTCTGAAGTTATTTACACATTAATATGAAACAAACAAACAGAGGATTTTTTATCACGTTCACTTTCAACCATGTTGATGAGTTGATACGTTAGTGATGTTTGTGATATGTTAAAATGTTTTACTTAGTTTACACACTTATTTCAGGCACAACCATGGTGTTTCACTGATTTTGATATTCTGTTATGAACAAATTGAGGGTACTTTGCTCAGTTGTTAACAGAAGAAACAGGCAACTGTTTCTCAATTCAGATGGAAAGGGAGCGTATTGAACACTTTGAAAAAGTCACAATGCTTTGGTGGACCCAGCAGCACTGGGAGGGTTTCCTCTGAGGACCTGCAGCCTTTCCCCCAAGCTGGGCTAAGGAAAGTGGGAGGTGCTTTCAGGAGGAAAAGGAAAACTGCCTTTCTGACAGACACACCCATGTAGAAAGATCCAGAGGAGGAAAAGAGAACGCAAAAAGAGTCTCTTCAAAAATAAGCATTGAGTTATTTGGAGCACTTTCACCTGAACAGATCACACCAGCGTCCTCATCGTGTTTACAGTTGTGTTTCCCAAATCCTCTGTGCTGACACTCAGTGAGAGAACTTTCATTTCCTGAACAGTTCACATCATCTAGCCAGATTTGTCCGGTTC
Source organism: Taurulus bubalis (assembly GCF_910589615.1). NCBI lineage: Eukaryota > Metazoa > Chordata > Actinopteri > Perciformes > Cottidae > Taurulus > Taurulus bubalis. Next base: position 3,669,007 of record NC_136605.1, read on the forward strand.
CTCCACCAAACTGGGCCGGCAGAGGATCACTCAGTGCTGTACCACAGTTCAACTGTCTGCACACTACATTAGCATCCTTTAAGTCCCACTCGTCATCACACACTGTTCCCCAGACACCGTTGTAATAGATTTCAACTCTTCCAGAGCAGGAAGTAGATCCAGGACCAACTAATCTGATCTGACCATCTATCAGAAACACAAGACACAACATAACAAATAACTTTAGAAGTTATTTACAAAGAATATAAACTGAAAACTTTTAGATTGTATGCATCACACTGTAGAACTGACTGACCTGCAGCAGATGAAGTTGAGGTCAAGAGAAAAGAGACTATAGAGAGAAGAGAAACAATCGTATGGCTCATTCCATTCAGCAAGCTGAAAAGTGCAGAAATTAAAGTTTCCCTTCTTGTGTTTTGGATTCCCTTGATAATTCAAATAAAGTGAAGGAGCTTTAAACAGAAAGTGTAGTCTTAAGAGACTTCATGTTCATACCATACAGTGAAACTGCTGTACCATACAAAAAAAAATCCAAATACAATTTGTGAATATATCTTACGAATGGCCAAGTAGCGAAGGCTTCTCTGTTGTTTGATCCCCATGGCTGAAACAATTATCAGTGACAGAGCAGACGACAGAAAACTGAAGTTAAAACCGCGATGCACAGAAAAAAAAAAACCTCTACACTGTTCAGCCCCTCCTGGAGAGCTTCCTCTTCATTTTTTGTAATTTCTTTCAAAACTCGAGTGCTAAAACTAAGAACCTGAACATGCATGTGTTCTGTAGCTGATGAAAGAAAATATGAACCGTTAGCCCACACTATGATGTCAATTGGGCTGCATTCAAACAATGTTAAATCCGTATCAGTATTTTTCTCAACAAAAAATAAATAAATAATGCATTTTTACATTTCGAAGTGAGTTCAACCACTTAGACAAGAGGCAACAAGGCTCCACTCAGTGCTCGCCTCGCGATGTTGTGCATCCTGGCTGACCGACTTCACCAGCACCAACCCCGTCGGATCAACAACAATGCATGTTGTCCAAATACCCACATTCACAGTCACATTCCTCAGTGGTGGGCCGTCAGGGCCTGCTAAGCCTTCTCTGCTGGCCTAACCAGAATCACAAAGTTATAGCTATTTTATAACGTAACTGTTTTTCACAAATACACTACATGTATTATAATTATTTTTCCCTATTAGCTTATTTTCTCATTGCACACCTGTCTTGTATATTCCTCCTGTCTGTCTGCTTCTGGTCAGCCAGCTGTGCATGCAGCGTGGCCCCAGCGCATCACCTCTGTTTCTCTCTGTGGTAGAGAAGCCGGTTAAATTACATGGTGACAGCCAGCTAGCTGGGCTCTAGCGCTACGGCACACTAGGTGGCAGTACGCACCTAGTCAAGTTGGTTGCGATCCGCCATTTAACTTTGGAGGAAGAAGTAGCTGCAGCCTTTTCCTGTGTGTACTGTTCCTGTATAACCGGTTTTGTGTCAGACAATATTTTCACGGACCGGCCTTCACGGTGTGGGCGAAAAATATGACGTAAATGAATTAGTGGGAGCCCTCAGCTTGTTTCTCTGCTTGTTTCTTCGAGCCGGTCCCATCTCGGGGTGAAGGGAGAAAAAGACCGACGTGTGGTGTTTATGTCCAGTCTACTGACTCTACTCCGTAACTTAAACCTTTATGTGCACTCTGTAACTTCAGTAAAACCCGCTTCACAAAGACAGGATGTTGGAATGGAGGCAGGGTTTCAGTAACTCTGCCTTGATTTTAATCCAGAACACCGAGTTGAAACGGACTTTTAAGTTTAATTTTTGGGGAAACGTATCACGTAACGTTACGTTTGAGGCTACGTACAGACGGATGTATCCGGTCATTTTTCAAAATAAAACATTTCTCCGACTTTTTTTTTGTCCATAAAGTCTTTTCTCTTTGGGGACCGCTGCCGTATAGCACTTGGACCTGCTGTCCTCCCCGCGGCGCATCTCACCCTGCCTGGTACCTGGCCACCCAAGGCGCGATGGAAAGCGCTAGCTGGCTGTTAACTGAGCTAACCAGCTGCAGGTGCCTCATGTTCACCCTCCTCCGTACCGAGTGTGATTTTGTGCAGCACTGTTGGCAAGCATTTATAAAGAAATGTGGTGCTCCATCAAAGGAGACAATGCAGAAAAGCGTCCTGCTTCATAACCTGCCCACGCTGGATTGGAGGTTTTAAGAGCTGTAGGACTGAGGAGGGCTTTGAAGCAACGCGATCACATGAGACTTAACATGAACTAGTTTTGACGTCGCAATCGGGAGTCTGGCTGTGCTCCGGCTGGTTTCAGTGGCTCTTGCGTCTCCTTCTCCCTTGTGTTTCCAAGTGTACCCCACTGCTGTTGTATTCAGTGTCCTCGGCTTGTCTCTGTGTGTGATTGTAGATGTGTGTGTGTGTGTGCTCTTCCTGTCCTGCCGTCAGCTTGGGCCCACTCTACCTACACACCTGCCATCAATCAGCTCATCACCTCTGCCGGCTCTGCACACACCTGTCAGCAATCTACTCATCAACTGCACAGTGCGTCAGATCTTTGTCTCAGACGTATACAGCGGTAGTTCAGGCTTCAGGCATCGGCAGTGTCCGGGTTTCTGTGAGTACAATTCACCGGGTTGTTTTTGGACCCGGTGATTAACTGCTGTTTCCGACACGAGGACACTCCAGTTTCAGACACAGGTTTGTGCACATTTCTGATGAAGCAATCCGCAGCAGAAGGGAAACAACAGGGATCAACGAGAGAGAGATACCACAGTGGTTGTTGAGTGGTTGTGAATGCTCTAATAATTAAATAAAGCTTTGTTTGTGATGACAGTTTCATTTACTTCAAATTGTGCACTACCCAATGAAAAATCCTTTTCCTCTAGCCTCGTGATAAGAGAAGAGCTTAGAAGACAAACGCTACTAAACAACGGACTGATTTGATTTCAAATTAATTCAAAATGAAGTGGCAAAAGGAAACTCGGCTGCCATTTCCACTGGTATTTGCTATTGGTTTTTGATGGGCTAGCTTCAGGCTGTATTTTGTATCTCTTAGCACCACATCAAGAGAGTTGTCTGTCCGTCATTTACTTTTTTACTTTTCTTTTAGCTTAAGTTAAATTTTATTCTATTTTCTATTAATTAATTTAATAATTTGTTGACTTAAATTGTCTGCCTTTTGTGAGTTTAAAAAAGTAAATTGTTAATACCACAGGTAATGCTGCAAGCCTATTTGGACTGGAGCTGACATCAGATCTGCTGTAGTGTCCAGCACCAGCCACTAGAGGCCCTCACAGTGCAGGTATTTAATGAAAAGAGCAAGTCCACTTCACCATAATTCCAATAACAGGATGTTTTTCTTCAGGTACGGCATGGACCCCATCTTTTATACAATGTCATTTATTCTTGTCATCCAGTTTGTTTGAAACAAGCTGGGAGTGTAAAAAGATGTATTCTCCTGCAAAAGGGAAGAAAATGAAACGTGAAAGGTTTCCTAATATAACCGAGGCCTTTCGTAAAGAGATGGTGCACAGTCGTATGTGCCCACAGACCGATGCTGACAGCTCAGCGAGCAGCGTAGCGTGAGAAGGCTGAGGAAGTGACTGGTGTGAGAGCGCTGCCGCCGCAGCCCCGTGGCAGCTCAGCCTGAGGCCTGCGGTAGTCTCCACTCGACCTGCCGCCCTCTGAAACTCTCCTCGACCTGCTTTTAACTTCCACTGCTCTGTCACCACGCCGAGACACTCACTGGGCCCTCAGCTTCTCCATTTCTACAGAAATTCTGCAAATGTGTGCACAAATGACAGAAAAACGATGCCTACTTCTTTATTTTCTTTTTCCTTTTTTTCCGTCTTTTCGATCATTTCATAAATATTGAAATTTTATATTTCTCAAGAAATGTACAACAGACCCTTTTGGTTTTGTTGTTTTCTTCTTTTTACGTTTCACATTTTTACACATAAATATGTTCTTCTATCTAATAAGAACAAAATGACCATGACCCCCCCCAATAACATTTGAGTCGTTTTGATATGTTATGATAAGAGTACATTATTGTGGTTAAAGGCACTAGATTTAATATTTAGATAGTTAATATATAGCAGCACAGATGTAATAAAGACACGGTGTATAGTAACTTCTACCAGAGCAGAGAATGAAGTCATTAGTAAAAAAAACATTAATCAATTGAGTTGAACCAACTCAAATTATTTTTATTTAATCCGGCACAAGTAAACTAGATTTGACTAACCCTAGTAAATTAAGTTGATCCGACTCAAGTGAGTTATATTGAACCAACATAATTGCTTATTGCTTAAAGAAAGCAGTTTAATCATGTGGAAATCCTTTCCATGATTTTATGACGTTAGTTGAAAGCATGTGTGTGTTGTAATCTCAGTTTCTTGGTTCTTTTGTTGAAAGAGCCCAACCGGGACGCGCTCGCTTTTAGTGCATGCGCGTGTCGCACTAGCTAGCTAACGGCCGCCGCTCTGCACTGCGCTCATCCACCGGTTACAGCTGATAACGCCGACAGGAATGCAGCTGAAAGCGTAGCTCCCACCCTCCTGTTCTCCCTCGGATACGCGCTGTTGGCTCTATCAGAACTGTTGGCGCCGTTAGCTGCGAGCTGCCGGCTCATCCGTCACCATGTTGAGAGCCGTTTAGAGGCAATCGAAATGCCCCTGTTCTTATTAAAAAAATCTTCAAGGTCAAATGAGCTTTTTGCTGTGGTTAAAGGGCTACGTTGAATTCCACAGCCAGTAAAACATGGTCTGGTTGAGTCCTACTGGTCTACACATTTTGAAGAAAAATGCCACATTACCACAGGTACAATAGGAAGTACCTCAGGAATATGCAGCTCTTTGTCAGTGTGTCTGTATTCACAATGGTTGGTATTATCTCGGTTGTTTGAAACGGTGGCGGACCGTGTCTTTTTCTTGGCCCAGTGCGATTCATCCTGGAGAGCATCCCGCCTGAACTGCAAATGCACAAGTGGTGTGTAAGGGAGCGTAATGCTCATTGACCGATATCCTCGTTCGCTGCTGGAGCTCTCAAACACACGGACACGCAAACACGCTGCGGTACTGTTTGATGTAAAAAAAAAACTAAATGTTATGTGGAGTTTTTGGTCACATGGTCCTGCATTTACAAGTAAAAAAGTTTCCCCATTATGCTTTCTTGAGCTCTTTCTCGAGTGCACACACACACACACACACAGCCGGCCCATAGTGGTTACAAGAGGTCATATCTGAGCAGCGGAACTGAAAAACAGGAAGAAATTTGAGGTGTAAGAATGGCAACGAGGTGTGTGTGTGTGTGTGTGTGTGTGTGTGTGTGTGTGTGTGTGTGTGTGTGTGTGTGTGTGTGTGTGTGTGTGTGTGTGTGTGTGTGTTTGCTGGGTGAGTGCACAAACATGCATCTTGTGCAATGCGGACCCATGAGAAAGAGATTGGAGGTGTGTGTGTGTGTGTGTTTTGGTGGTCATTAAAAGGCAGCAATGATAGATAAGGAAAAATACAGAGATTCCTTCATTTTGTTTTACAGCACTGGGAATGTGTACACACACACACACACACACACACACACACACACACACACACACACACAGAGTGCCCAGCAACTGAATGTAATTCGGACCGACAGCTAGCCTTCACGCTCTGACGCACCTCGCCTCCCAAAATGGATGCAGAAGGCCCGTTTTTACACACACACACACACACACACACACACACACACACACAGTGTCTAAATGGGCTTTCTGTCCACAGCAGCTAAAAACATTAAGTGGAGTTGGGGATAATAGTTGAGTCGGGGGGGTTGAGGAGGATGGATGATCAGGGTGAGTTCGGGTCAACAAACTGACAGACAGAGGAGAGCAAAGGCATACCACGAAAGTGCTAAGAGACCTGTTCATGAATGCTACATATATATATATATATATATATATATATATATATATATATATATATATATATATATATATATATCAAGCTTCTGGAAGCGGTGTAGTTCTCCAGATAAGCCTTGACCGATCTCTTCCAAGGTCTTGTATCGTCTCGCAATAAACCACATTTTTACCTGGTCTTGTTTGGGTCTCGGACAAAGAGGACTCTGGATTATATTTCAAGACCGGTCTAAACTGCAACTGCGGGGACATCAATAAACTGTCCGTGCATCGTCTGATTTATTGGTCAACATCCATTCTATGCGATTGCTCAAAGAAGACGGGGGTTTTCTTTGAGCAAAAGTTTAAGTTTCACCTCTGCAATGCCCTTTCGGTTATTTAATCAAGACATTTCTCATGGTACACTTATGCATTCATAGATTAATTTGATGAGTACCTATGAAAGTTATATTGCAGATGGGGAAAAAGCTTTTCCCCTCTTTTTTTTATAGTCCTGCTAGACTACTAAATTGCAATCGTTTGTCAAATGATTTGATTTACGTCTGCCTGAGCATTGTCATGGAGGTTGTTCTATGCTACTACTTTTACTAAGCTATTCCCTTATAGCACCAGTTATTACTCGCTTAGTTTTACAAAACAGATTTCAAGATTAGTAATGTTGGTTAAGGCCAATTCCTACCCTACTTTTTATGTTATCTAACCTAAAATTAGTAACAGACAAGTTTTGCCCGCACTTTACAGGTAGCAGGAGTGAAAATAAGTCATCCTCAACATTTGTTGTGTTGTGGTTTCAGAAAGTTGGATAACAATTAGATACCAAATCGGATTGAGGCTTTACAAGGTTTATATTTGTATCTAGGTATTCTATTATCAAATGGCAAGAACAAATAGTGCATATAGCTGGCGGGTTAAACAAAAAATTATAATAAAAGACTTCATGTTTGTATCTGTGTCACCTCGAGGAAGACTAAACCTGCGACTTGACGGAAGCAAATCATATTCACTATATAAATTATTGGATAATAGGAAGGATTTCTGCGTGACTTTCTTGACACCAGTTTGTTTATGGCACACATTCACAGTTTTTCCAGTTTGTGTTTCTCACACTGAGATTTCCAAACCAGCAGATCATATAAATTGTTAAAACTGAGTCAATAAAAGAAATATAGAACAAGCAGAGACTTGTCAACGCTAAATCTTTCACGCTTCCCTTCAGAACCTTTTTTGGGAGGTTTATTTTTTTCTAAATAAAATACATTTTGGCATCAACATTCTCCCAAGATAGTTCCCACGTATTTGTAATGCCGGACTGTAGGGTACAGGCTTCCACGTAACAGTGGAAGGAGCGAGAGAAGTGGGTGCCATTTGCCAGTCAATCTCTTGAAGACGTTCAGCTAAAGGAAAGACAACAACTGCCAAATTCTCGGACAGGTCTGTTCCCAACTGTGCCCATGGCTTTCTATTTCCAGGTCATCCGCGAACTTAAGAACATGTCTTTATAATAAGTCCGACAGTGAAACGCAAGAAAAATAACAGCAGGGAAAGGACGCAGACCTGAGGAGACCCCGTTGTGCAAAGGATGTGGGGCTGGATAAAAAGTCGAAGAGAAATCAATGAATGTCTGGGTACCTTCTGCTGCTCCAAAGAAGACTGAACCGTATCTAACTCTGAAGCTAGACACTGTGTGTGTGTGTGTGTGTGTGTGTGTGTGTGTGTGTGTGTGTGTGTGTGTGTGTGTGTGTGTGTGGCCCGCGTATCTCGAGAACCGTTCATCTGATCTACTTCACGGCAGTATTTCGGGGGACCCGAGGACGTGCAGTGTCAGAGTTGGTGCTTTTATTACCTCTCGATTAGACTATTGTAATTCTTTGTATGTTGGTGAGGACCAGTCGTTTCGTCGCAAGGAGAAGAGTTAAGACACTGAACCTAAAAAATAGCGAAGGATTCATACACCTTACCTTGCGTTGCATAGGTCTGCATAGGTGCGCTGGGCGATCTCGGCTTCTCTCACTGAAAGAGCTTGAGGAAAGGTTGATGCTCAGCTGGAAGTGCAAACTCTTTCAGACCACTGATCTCCCATTGTGTCTGAAAAGGGCATTGAAACAGATCCTGAGAAGATAGCAGCACTACAAAATGGCCAAAACCAACAGACCTAGTGCAGCTGAGAACCTTCCAGAGATCCTGCAGCTGTTTCCATTGATTCATCAAATATGGTTCAAAGATTTTTAAACGGCTCATTGTTCCCATCGCTGGGAAAACGCACACAACATTGTGATACATTATTTTTTTTAGAATTGGAACAAAATGTCCACAAAATCAGGAACAGGAAAGGTGAATTAACAAGCTTTTTCATCCACTTATGGTATGTGAATATATCGCCATGAACAGTTCTCCATATTTTTATCTCTTCAGTGGAAGCTAAAGCAATGTTTAAATCCCATGTGTTCATATTGGGGCAAATGTAAGTGTAACTTCATCTATGGACAGCATGTGTTAGGGTGAAATCACCCTAAGCCATATGAGAGTCATGTGTGAAGTCACGAGTTAACGCATGTGGCATCTTGTCCCAGAAGCCATCAATTCACAAACATTTTATGAGAAGAAAAAACCAGACAGCGTGAATGGAATGGTTCCAGTGTGTCCAGGACTATAAGGACTTTGTACACGATCACTTCTTTCCCAATGTCAAGTGAGTCAGACTCATGACTGCTGAGTCAGAAGCTTTAAATCGGATCAATTTGCTGCAGAATCCCTTCAGACTCTACGAGACGTTCTGTCCATCCAACCGTCCTCTATCTGCTACTTTTTACTTCCCTACCGATTTGTGACAACTTTAGTTAGTTGTCACTGTGGAGGAAAAATATCATTAACCTTTGTATTAAATGCTGCTCTGACCATCCGCCTTCCCGTTGAACTTTGACTGAACCGCTGTCGTCCGACTCCCTTTCTGCCGAGGGGCAGACTAAAACTTCTTATTTTGCATACGAACTGTGTTGTACACTACAAAGCCTAATCTGTATACCTCACTGATGTGAGATTAAAAATAGCCTATAGTCTGCACATACATCTTTTCTTGTCTGTCCAAGCCAAGAGCGTGCCTTCATTTTGGAAAGTCCCATGTTCTTTAATAGGGGAAGCATCTTTGTTTGCATGATTAGACATATCTAATCCTGACATGAATGTAAGTATTGATTGTTTGTCCTTATGCGTATAAAACCCTGGTAAGGATGCACTCAGCACTGATTCCTCGGCAGTCGCCTGACAGTCATTTGGTGATTTTGGTCCTTCTAGGCAGAAGCCTATTAAATATACAGAGACACATGTATTTATTGTCGGTCAACTTCCACCACAGTTACATTTCATATTACAATTGTATTATACCCTTCCTGTCCGGTTTTTGATCTGAATGTTTGTGATAAACTGAAGGAAAGTGTTGTTTCACGTGTTAAGAAAATCCTCCTACTTCTTGACCTTTTTGACATGTGTGGCTCTCTATTCAATGAAATGTATTCGTACAGCCCGAAACCACAAATTACGAATTTGTCTCTCTAGGGCTTTAAAAAATGTAGAGCATACAACGTCCTCTGTCTTTGGCCCCGGTCCTCCCCTCTGCCATGGATCGTGGCTGCTGCCATGGCCCTGCTGATGCCCCTCCTCTCTACCTCCTTCTGCTTCATGGATCGTGGTTATCTGGATCATGGACCATGCCTACTACTCATTATATGAATCATTTCTGTCACATTCATTGAATGTGCTGTAACTCTGTTACGTTGTTCATTCTGTACACATGACATCTATTGCTTCTGTCCATCCGGGGAGAGGGATCCTCCTCTGTTGCTCTCCTGAAGGGTTCTTCCCCTTTTTTTCCCTGTCGAAGGATTTTTACTATCTTTATTGGGGGAGTTTTTCCTGATCCGATGTGAGGTCCCGGGACAGGGATGTCATGTGTATAGATTGTAAAGCCCTCCGAGGCAAACTTGTATTTGTGATGTTGGGCTATATAAAATAAATTTAATTGAATTGAATTGGCCCCTTGCATTGGAAAAGGGAAAAGTCCCCCAAAAACACTTTAATAGGTCAAAAAAAGGATGAAACCTCAAGGAGAGCAACAGAGGAAGGATCTCTCTCACAGGATGGACAGACGAGTAATAGATGTCATGTGTACAGAATGAACAACGTACTAGAATAACACAGTACAGCAACGCTACAATAATCATCCTGTAGAATATGATAAACTAGCCAACACTAAGGAGTTAAAAACAACTACAGCAGTAAAAATGCAACATACACATTAATGCAGCAGTGATCCAGAACCACGTTTATTAAAACATCTTACATACATCTTTTAATACTTTAAGTACATTTTGCTGATATTACTTACTTAAGCCAGCTTTTGAATGAAGGACTTTTACTTGGAGAGTATTTCCAGTTTGAGACTTTAGGATTTTCATATTGTGTCCACTTGACTTTATTTACAGTATGTGATGTGGACATCACAGTGGCATTAGAATTCATAGCATACATCTATGCACAAAAAAAACAGATGCGCTGAGTTAAGTGTATATAGAGAAATGCTAATTTCCAACACCTGTCCACAGGAGGCTTTTTTTAATTTAATAAAATGTGATAAAATAGAATAAAAAAGAGAATACATCCACAGATACATACACTGCTATAGATCAATGACACGTACATATTAAAAAAAGATATGCAAGAAAAAAGCGATGATAGCAACAACACAATGAACACCACTGTGAAACCAAGGAGGTGTTTAGACGTGACGGGATGGTAGAAACCAACACAGACTCACGGCGATGCGTTTGTGTGCCACTTAAAATGCCTCCAATCTTTAGCTCTCACTAACCCTCACGACAAAGTATCTTTTAATTCTCGCCAAGCGCGGCGGTTTATCAACCTGCCACGACAAGAGAGAGTGGAAAAAGAAAAAAGTTTGAAAAGTGTTTGCGGTACACAAGAAAGAGAAAGTGGGCTCCCGGTGAAGTAGAGGAGAAAGAGCGCGGAGGGGGAAGGTGATTTAGAGAGCGGTTGAGGAACGTAATAGAGACAGTGAGGTGTGATTTAGGGCCGAGGGGAAAATGCAGGAGTGGAGGCGCCTTCTTGGCAAAGATTGAGTGTCATTTAATGCGGGTGTGAGTGGAGAAATTATTGCACGGCTGCTACACTAGCTGACTATAGATGTGACACATCGCTCATGCGGGCCGCTATCCCAGCTGAATGGGAATTACCCCATTAACGCGGGCTGAATGCTAACTGCTACGGCACATATTGAGCTGGCAGCAAAGAGCTGAGCTGGCTAATGACTGTATGTCACCGTAATGGCGTGTCTCTATCAAGTGTCTCTGCCTCTGCGGGACGCTTAGCTCTTCATCGCTCCGCCCGGCCTCGACTCTTCTTCGTGCTGCCAACCGGGTGACCTTCCGACTGCGGATTCAGATGAAAAAGTCGTCGCTGCGAGAGGTTTCCCTTCTTCAATGCGTCACATTTTTATAAATCTCCTGCTTTTAAGCAACCTCGCTTGTGGACAGATGGGTTTTTTGTCTTTTTTTTTTTTTTTTTACTACACTAACAATCTCGTCTATGTAAAGAAAAATTCTGATTGCCCCTCTCGCACAACTTGGGAACGATTTGCTCTAATGATCCAGGTGCTTCCCATATAGAAGGCAATTCTCCCGGGCATCTGTCACTGGAATGTCTTGAGAGCTGTCGCCGCGTCAAAACGTAGATGTGTTTACATTTTGCGTTTTCCCGCATCCTTGCAATGCTGCGGACGTGAAGTTTTTGAAAGCCTGTGCAGCTGAATGTGAACCGCCCCTCAGTCCGGATCGTTTTTGCAGGGGCTACATACCCAGGAACAGCTCTCACCCTGGCCCTGTCTTGGATCACTAGCTATGTATGGAAAATTCAGAAAAATAAAATGCCTTCGATGGCAGTTTTTGGAGCCGGGAGTGTAGGACCCCGACACGTAAGGATCATTTAAAATGACTTTCATTTCTTCCAGGCATCACTTTCAAACACTATCCCCACACAGAATAAAGAATACGACAATTCTTCATTCAACTTGTTTATTTACTCATACAACTTATGCGCATGTCAGCTGTGGGATGGATTTGTCTAAAGCTTATAGCAGTTAAAATAATTAAAATGACCGCCTCGCGTACACATGTAGCGTACACATTGGTTTGTAGACTGCGGTTTTCAAAGCGTCTAGTTTAACGTTTTAGGCCATTGCCATCTTGGATTTTGGCCGTCGCCATCTTTGTATTTTGCAACCAGTGAACGGTAGTGACCATATTTTGGACAGCGGAGGACGTGGGACACCTTGGCTTGTGCTTTGGTATTAGTAGCGACCTGTCAATCACAAGGTATCCCCGCCCCAAATAAAACTCTGCTTTATGATCTGTTTTACTTTAAATGGGACCATAATTCACAAACATCATGTTGTATTGAAGAAGAATTTAAAATAGCGACCATTTTGAAACGATAAACTCATGTTATCAACGTTTAGTGGGGGAATAAACCAAGTGAGGTCATTTTCTCAAAGACTCCCATACAATCAGACTTTGTTTTGCCCCTGGCTGGCTATTAGAAAAAAGAAATATCAATGGCATTTCCGAATCGGATTCACTTTTCAGAACCGAAGATCGCCGTCTTACTTCAACAAAGCTTAAATTACTGAGAAAACTTTCTGTGGCTGGTTGGCCGCTGTGCTAATTTCTGCGGTAACCACAGTGTAAGTGAGAGATTTCTATCTGGCTCTCGGCTGTACATTTTACCCACCTGCATCACCTTCATCTTTATATCTAATCACAATAAAGATGGCTCCTCTGGGTATTATTGCAATATTCAGAGGGACTGGACTTGCTAGTTGCTCCCATGGGACAATCTATCTATTCTTGATACAGCGCGCGAGTCTGAAAGCAGTAGGCTATCTGTCATTCATGCTATTAGTTCATGGTTATCATCAGCAGTGGCCAAGGCCATTAGCCCAAAGACATTAGCAGCAGCCATCAGCAAAGCCATTAACTCCTCTCCCTGCTAAAAGGCTACTGTCCCTCACAAAAGACTCATTAAGGAGAGGTGGGGGGAGAGATGGGCATGAGGTGGGAAACAGAGAGATGGAGGGGAGGGGAAGGAAGAAAGAGGAGGGCAGAGGTGGGTGAGAAAAAGAAATACAGAAAGACTGAAGGGGAGAGAGCGCAATAAGGCCGGGAAGGGAAGACTTCGATCATTTTAATTGTTCACCGTGTCATTTCCCTCCATCTCCTGATCTGCAGTGGGTGTAGGACATACGTACGTTTTACATTGTCCTGGGTGGGGATCGGCGTGGTTGAGGTTTCTTTTCTCTGTGGATCTACCCAAAGAATTTAATTGTTCCTTTGTGAAAAAGGAGAAACATTCAATCTAAAAAAAAACATGTGTACCTCTACAAACCAATAAGTAACATATGTAAAAAACTCAAGATATCATTACTTTAATATATTTACCCAGAAAAAAATTTGATGATTTCAGAATGACAATGTAATTGTCCTTCTCTTCACAGGTCTGGCCTTACGAGCCGGACACGATCACTTTCGCCACACCAACGTGTCCTCATGTATGTCCTTTTGTGTGATATCTCACAAAAAAAGTCCCCCCTAGTTTTTGGTGCGTTTTCCTACGAAAGTCAGAAACACATGTTCATTTATGCTCATGTGGTCTTCTCAGAGTAAATTCATTTTAGGTGAAAGCAACAAAACTACCTACCGTAAAAGTCGGGTTACAAGCCGCTCCTACCTCCGGTCAGTGTCCCCGCTGTAGCAAGCTAGTTCCCCGCTAGCTAGCTAGTGCTGCTGCTAGCTAGCGGGGAAGTAGTGCTAGCAGGAGCCCCAGCTGGCTACAGCGGGGAGCTAACGGGGACACTGACCGAAGGTAGTAGTGGCTCGTAACCCGACTTTTACGGTAGTTGGGTTGAGAAAAGATCTTGAAATACTGAGATGTCGTCGTTTGGGTTAAAAGTAAAAATACATCAATGTCAACTTTCACAACGGGAAGAAAACAGCGGTCTCCCGGCTGAATGGTCGCTGTTTGTTGGGCCCATCCACCTCCTCGTCCTGTATTGGCTTCTGCGCTCTTAATACTTCCTCCTTCATGATAACATACTATATTATTTCATGGGTTATACCTGCACGTTACTTTAAAAAGTAACTTCATGCCATTTAAAGAGTAGTTACGTTGGAGTGTTACCTTCTGAGGAAAGTAACCTATACTGTCCTAAACATGCAAACCCCTTTGCCTGCGCTGCAACATGTCGGTTATCCGGGTCCAAAGCCTTTTGAATGTGTCGACTGATGTAGAGTTGCTCGTCTACGGCATCTCTAACGCAAAGTAACCCGGTAAATTACAGAAACCGCTTCTGTAATTTAGCCTTTGGAGTTTAAAGGCACCTTTGATGAAGCTGTGCTGCGTAACGAAATTGATGTAAGAGAGAGAGCTGCACAAAAGTCATGGGAGGAGAAGAAAAGGGAAGGGAAGGGGGGAAAAGAAAGGGAGAGCGCTGAAAGAGAGAAAAAAGAGGGGAGGTGAGTTTACCCTCTGACCCATCGTCCCATTCTATCCCAGAGTACTTCGAGGGGCCCCCTGACATACGCTTAATACCTCACACGGATGCACATGAATGTCCATTAGCTTGCGCGCACGCGCACACACACACATACACACACACACACACACACACACACACTCCTGTAGCTGATCTCTGATGTGCTTACGGGGGCGGTTGATTTCATTAGCAGAAAGATCAGGGCGCTAAAACATTAGCTTCCATCTTTCACTCTTTGTACTTTTCTTCTTCTTCTTCTCCTCCTCAATTACTCTTTCTCGTACTTGTGTGTACGCTGACTCAAAGGGACGACATGTGAACGCACCCATGCACACACGCACACACACACACACACACACACAGGGAGCTTGATGTCAATAGGTTTGTTTTGGAGCCAGGATCAGGTGGTTCACTATGTAGGTCAGAGGGAGAATAAAAGGGGAGCGAAGCCACGTGTCGGTTTCTTCAATAATTAATCAATCCTTTCGCTGGCTATGCCGCTCTGACGCGAGGATACGGGCAGGGCAGAAGAAGAGATGGACAGCCAACCGCACATCAAGCTGCAGAGTTTATTTGTCCTCAGGGAGCCTGATCGCCTCCGTGGGCTTTTAACAAGCCGCTGTCTCCGCCGGTGTCTCAAAATTCTGTTTTTCTGCGAGGACGTTCGCACGAGCCGGCCCCCACGCGGTTGCTTTAGAGGGGAAAGGTTGCGTCCGGATACTTTGATCTGCGGTTACCTCACGTGATTTAAAATACAAAAAAAGGGGAAGAAAAAAAAGGAGGAAACCACAAGAGAACGGGTGGTGGTGCAGAAGGACTGACACCCAGTAGCGCACACTTCGATGGCCTCACACACACGCGAGCAGGCTGGTACCACAGGATATCCTGCCGTGGGCGTCGGCCCAGGGAAGAAGAGGAAGTGCAGTAAGCAGAGGCTCATGGGAGTGGCGCTTCACTCTGTATTTCCTCGCAAGAAGACGGATATATGAGTCTGGAAACGGCACAAACACACCAACACACCGACGGAGGCTAGCGACAATGGACCTGCCGGGCTAGCTGTCTTAATGCTAAGCTAAACTAGCCGGCTGCTGTCTTCATGTTTACACAGGCAGGAGAGCGGTGTCCATCTTGTCATTTAATTATCTGCAAGATGATATTGAACTGTTCCTTTTAGAGTTATTAATTTCACCTGTTTCAAAATGTCCGCCCGGTAAAAAAGGTCTACAGCGTTAACTGCTACAATGAGGAGCTTTCGTTATTGCTGATTTCCGCAGTCCCTGAAGACAGAAGCGATGTGTTTTCCGAGTGCTTGAGAATCCTTTTTTTTTTTACTCATTTTACTGCAGCAGGGTCTGACAGTCTGGCCCACGCAGTCCCGGGTTCTGGTTCTCCTGGGCCTCCCTTCCCAGCGTGGTCTCACTCCAAAACTCATCAACACTTGGTCCACGCTATCAACTCACGTCAATGTAAACCCACACACGTCATTACTTAGACGGGAAATGCGAGATCCAGGGGAGGGTGGATGATTCAGACAAACTCAGAACTTTAGTCCAGGAGGCCGTTGTTCGTGTTAGCTCTTTGTCACATCAGCCATTAGTCATGTGACACGAGTCACATTATCTTCAACTCCGCTCTTTGCCCAAAACCCCAAACATAACTTGTGAAGAGAAGTTTATTTAGAAAAGGCATTATGCATGTCATGAGCGGAAACCGACCTCGACAGTTAGGAGTGAGCGGATGTTGTCCTCCCCTCAAGCGGGCCCAGCGATACCCTCTGGAATACGTCACGACATAAAGATTCTTACATTATCCAAAGAGACAGTCTTTTCGCTGATGGTCTCGTTTACTTATGTGGGTCATATGGAAGCATCAGTATTAAACTTTCATAACCAGTTTAAAGTTCCTCATAGCAACTGCAATATGTGACACATTATAATATCGATGCAAAAACTCCGATCTGAACAATTAAATGTAAAAAAAAAACTTGTTTTCTTGCAGAATGCTATTTGTTAAGGATACCCAATACATAATGCAAAACAAGAAAAACACACATAGTGCAGATAGGAGGGTTTTCCCCCACTTTTCCTGCATCATTTTGCAGAAAAGTATTTAAAAGCAGCAATAATGACAAGTTCTGACCTCTTAGGGTCAGCTGAACAAGCTGTAAACACGGATCGCTGCTCTCCCGAAGAGAGTCTTGAAGAAACAGAAGGTAGGAAGCGAGGGAGGAGGCACGGGAAGTGAAGGCAGCGAGCGCAGAAGGGAGGGGGATAAAACAATGGGGGCATCTGTGGCATGTCGGGATTCCCCTACATTCCCCTGCTTAGCCCGAGCCGGAGAAGAGGAACGGCAGTGACAGTGGCGTGTTTACACACAGCCCCGCCTGTCATGCGCTAGGATGAAGAGCCAAGGGGGCGAGACATGCTCGCGCCTACACACAGAGGGTTTTATTGTGACTGGACGTCTATGAATCAGTGATATGAAATGAAATCTCCTGTGAAAAGGGATTTTAGCGCCGTGACCTTTTTTTTTTTTTTTTTTTTTCACTGGATTAAAGACGAAGAGGAGCCGACGTGACGAGCGACTACAGTTAGGAGCACATTGTGTAACTAGTTGCGCAGTGCAGAGCCGCCGATCTTACACAACAGACCCAAATATTTCCACACACACACACACACACACACACACACACACACACACACACACACACACACATTCAGGCATGTTTTCGGCCACAGTACTGCCACTGTACTAATGGGGTCACAGAGAGCTCTGCCGCTCTCCTTTGTCCGTTTGCCTTCAGATGGTCTCTCTTCCTTTTCACGTGGCCTCAGGTGTCTGTCAGCCTGCTTAGCTCCAGGGCTGGTTTATGACGGTGAGATGGTGTAAATTATAGGTGGGCGAGGGAGGGGAGGGGAGGGGGGGGGGGTTGAATCCCAAGACGGACGGCTCAAAAGAATCTGGCAAAAATGACAGCTGGAAATAAAGTAGTAATCTGTAGTAAAAAGAAGAAATTGTGTATGCAATAACGGCATTTCCGTGGTTATTTTTAATTGAAACAAAGATCTCTTCCTAAATCTAACCAAGTCCTTTAGTTGCCTAAACCTAACTAAGTATTTCATGATATTTTCCTAAACCAAGTCCTTCTGTTGCCTAAATCTAAAGTATTTCACGATCTTTTTCATCATTTCAGGAGGACGAGTTTTTGGCATGTAATTTGCAAACAATTTACACGTGTTGCTTAGCTTTCGTAAGAAAACGTGCGAGTAACTTTTCGTAATGACATCATACTCAGCAGGTGCATGAGGATACGTCACTACAGTGACATGAACAGAGACGGTTAAACACAGACCGCTCAAACGGGCTGAAAACAAGCCCGTCTCCTAGAAACCGCTGTGTGCTAAATTTGCAAGGGAACAAGGCATGTTCGGCTGCACGCAGCTAGTTCCAGACCTCCTGGCTGTGTAACCTCAGCAGACATAAGACTAACCCATGATGTTCTATACAGTGAGCTGGGCTGTCCCCTGCTGTGCTCCCTCAGCCCATCAGACACACACACACACACACGCACACACACACACACACACACACACATTACAGAGTCAAGGAATCCATCCTGCAGCATTGTAGAAAATTAACTTTGTGTGCGTGTAGGTGTGTGCGCAGATGCGTGCGCACTCACATCCTCGTCATGTTTCATTACTAAATTCAACTTGATCTGTTATTCTACTCTCCTCACGCGAAGGGCAGACACACGCAGACACACACACACAGACACACACACACACACACACACACACACACTGCTGTTAAATAAAGAGCAGAAGCTTGTTTCTAGGATTACTCTTAAGAGCATATGCGTGTGTGTGTGTGTGTGTGTGTGTACAAGCAAAATGTACACATACATCATTTTTTTATTTTTTTGTCTTTGTTCATTTAGTTTATTGCATTCTATAGGTGTGGCGTGTGTGTCAGGCTGTCCTTCATGTTCTCCATCCATCATCTGTAGCTGTTATCCTGTGCGGGGTTGCAGTGTCCTTCTTCTTAGTCCTCGCTTGCGTACCCACTTTGTCGCTTGCTCTTTGGAACAGTTACGTGGCATGTTAGCCAATCTCCGACATTTCTCTTTTAAACGGCGTCGTACACGGAACGGACTCAGAAACAGAGCCCTGTGAGGATATAGTGGAGTAATGTCCACCCGAGTATAGAATTGATTCGCTCTCTCTGTGTGTGTTGTTTTCCGAGCTCTTACTCGGCCGGCTGCGCGTGTTATTTTTTAAGTGCATGTTCGTGCACGTGAACTGGTTAGCTAACGGCGAAGTGTAGCGCCCAGCCTCTCAGGTTCCAGCACGGACCAACACTGTTAGCTCTGTCAACACTTTAGCCATTGTTAGCGCTGTTAGCTCCGTTACCTGCAAGCCGCCGGCTCAGCTGTCGCCATGTTGAGAGCTGCAAAGAGGCAACAGAAATGCTCCCAATCTCGTATCCAACACTTTTAACGGAGACTGTATTTTGTTTCGCAATACAAATAAACACCACAGATCACATGCTCTTTTACTCTCTGGATTAATACTAACATGTATGTCACCTATTACATAATAAATTGCCCAAATTTGTATTGTGTTTGTGGAAGAACAGTGGTGTATGAGTCATCACAAAGACAGCTTATCCATGAATTCAGTCTTTTTGCTGTCGAAGAAGATGTAAATGTTGTAAATAAGGCAAAACAATAGTTTTGTACTTAAGCGTATGTGCTGTGTGTCGTCTAATCATTTATCTACTCCTTATCTATGCTCCTAAACACACTAGAAATAACAACAAAAGCACACTAAATACCTTGCGGTACAAATCAAAAACATGTCTCATGTCACAAGGTGCTATCCTTTTACTTCTCTAAAGTTCACTTGTGGCCCTGTGTCGTATGTTGCACTTTTTGCATCTGGGGATGTGCTCACTGACCTGGAATTAATCACAACAAAGGGATATCCACCAGTAGGGCAGAACACTCTCTCTCTCTCTCACACACACACTCACACGCACACAAACGCACACACACCAGAGGAGCATCATCATGTGCTATATATAAATAAGAAACAGGCCCATGCAAACAAATGCGCACCACCCTGCCGACCATGCCCTGCACATGACACGCAATGCTATCTATATCTATATATATAGAGAGAGATATTTAATGCAGCCAATACACAAGCGCACAGATGCACAAATAAACACACACCGACTTACTGGATGTGACACACATATGGCTGTGGCCTCCATGTCACACGCGATGCCATGAACTGTGTGACCTCCTGTTATTAACAGCGGTACAGTCACAATAATGCCTCCTTTAGCACAAAGCAAACTCTGAAGAGACACATTCCTGCACACATGTGAACGCTGGAAATATGACCGGTTCGGGCCCGGAGCATAACGTTTGGGAGGGGGCTAACAGAAGACCCTTTCCCCGTTGGCTCATACAACCTATACTTCCTGCGCCCTTGCTCATGAACCTATCCACGCGACCCATATCACAGTCTAACTGGACTTTCTTTCTCGTATTTGTCGATGCAATCGATGGTATTGTTGACAAAACTATGTTGATTTGAGTAATAAAAAAGAAAATTGCCGCCGATCCTCTAGTGTGGAAGCGTTTTCGTCGCATTGCGCCCAATAATGTGACGCTCTGTAAACTCAAACAAATGGCTCATCACAGCAGAACTGCTCTGCATGAACACTTCCAGACATCACCGCCCCGTTTACTTCTTTTCTGGATAAATATGGATGATCAACATGTGTTTCTGTTCTTAGAGTGTTTTAAATGTTCTGTTTATTTTATCGGCCGTGCATGAGAAAGAATGGCTTTAACTAGACTGTTGTCACAGTCAAACGATGCACTGCCTTGTAAATTTACAGGCTAATGCTGCGCTCACGGCAGTTTACTCGCTCGACAATAATGCTGCATTCACACCAAACGCAAATTTTTCGCCCGAGTTTCAATTCGCGCAAATGAGGCGAATTATTCGCGTAGCCCGCTGGAGATTCGCGTCATTCGCGTCCGTGCATTGACTTTGCATGTAATCTACTCGCGCGTCAAATTTGCAACGCATTTTGTGTGAACGCAGCGCAACGCATCGTAAACAGTTGTGACGCGTTCGTTGGCTCGGCTAACAAACTGAAGCTAACCAAAACCTGATGGGCTCGCCGTAACGTGTTATCTAGAGGCTATGATGTCACAGAGAAGTACAAATACAGAGAAGGGGAACGGCTCTTGTGTAACATCTAAATACACTTCCAGACTCAGCCAGGAACTGCATCAGGAACGTCTTCCTTAATGGAGTAAAGTTACAGTTGACACGATAGGTTTATGCAGATATATTTTGCCTCTCCCAGAGATCGGCTTGGCAGCATTTTGCCCTGAAAATCAAATGGTGCTGCGTGGGAAAGCCTTTACAGTCATGTTGGATGCCATCTACTATATCTCAGAGACATTATGTACCTTTCTGAACACCGGGGTTCATTTAGCGTCACCCGGGAGACACCTAACCCTGAATGGAACAAAAATACTAAATGTCCAAGCACGCATGTACAGTGCAGTACATCACATGTATTCTGCGTGGCCTGTGAATGCTCTGTCTCCTTCCTGCATTGCGTGATCATTTATCTTTTATTATGTGTGATGTCAACCGTAAAAGCCTCTTTTCATGCATTGTGTGTGTATGTGTATAATGTTTTTTACCCCAGGCACACAGAATCACAGTGCCGTCAAATCATGCTTGCTTGCCTTCTCTTTACCACTCTGTCTGTTTTGGTGTTCATCTCTATTTTTACCTTTCTCCATCTCTCCACCCATCTTTCCTCTGCCTCCCTCTTTCTCTCTCTCTCTCTCTTTCTTCATACCTTTCTCTCACCCCTCCTTCCTGCCTCTGTCACTCTGCGTGATTCTATCAATCCTAATTCGCTCATTCTTTATTTCTCTCATTATTCCTCTCTTCCAGCAGTCTCCCCTTCCTCATCTCGCTCTCTCCTTCTCTCTGGAAAGGCTAACCTACTTACAACACAGCTGTCTGATGAATAATGGAGAAGAGACAGTTACTATCAGCATCTCCATCAGCAGGATCCCGCCTTTGATCTCTACTCTTCTCCCATTCCCTCCTGTCCTTTCTCGCAACTCCTAAGTGTCTCCTCGCATCCTTTCTCCTTTTAAGATCTGTTCTTTCTTTTTCTTTCTTTTGACAATTTGTGCAAAAGTAAGACGAAATTTAGCAACAAAAACCCTCATGAACTTTGGCTGGCAAATTATGAAATACAGTATTCTGATATATGAAAGAGTCACTTTGGTGTTTTTCTACCGGAACCATTTTCCCATGTTTTTTTTTAATTGGTTCAGTTTTGCGTGAAATGAGCTGCGAGAGCGATTGCTTTTTCTGGCCACTTGAGGGCAGCAGAAACAAGGTGTGAACACAGCTACAACATATCACCACCTTTTAAGTCAAACTTGTTCACAAATCCACAGCATTTATAGACCAACATTATCACAACAAGTAAGGTTTCTGCTACGTGGCAATGTAAGATCAATATTCACCCGCTTTTAGCTCTGCTTTTGGGCTTTTTACATTGCCATTTCATACACTGTTATAGCAAACTTATACAGTTGCTTAACAGGAGAGTATTTTTGAAAGAGTGGTTTGTCATATGACCCTGTAGCTCCATGCCGGATGTTGCTTGTCCCATCTCTCCATCCATTCAGGTTCCACTGTCAACCAGGTTTTACTCTTACCTTGTCAAATACCGACACTTGGTCACTGCCCCTCAGCTCCTTTTAGCTTCTGTATGCGACTCACCACGCTTTCAACTACCATACTATAAAGTGTACAATAGTCCGCTTAGGGCAGGTGGAAGAGGCTTTGGTCCTGTTTGTGGCCTGTGCACAACAAAACATATAAACATTGTCACGTCAGCCGTTAATCACATGACTTGTTTGTCACTTGCTAGTCAGGTCAGTATTAGTCACTTGGGAGTTACGTGAGTTGTTAGTCGTCAAGTGAACATCAGCCATGCTATTCCACTAACCATAACTAAGTCAGTTTGTTGCCTAAACCTAAATTCCAGTGGAAACTGCAGGCTCCTTACATGCTCATTTGTGACTAGCTGGTAGAAAAAAGGCTGATCTTCGACTGCGTCATGCAAATCATCCTGTTCAGACTGTACTTGACAGTCATGTTGAAATCATATCTAGCATCTTATTTTCAGCTTTGTCATTTTCCTTAGTCGCCAGTCATTGCAACTACAAGCGGCAACCACCTTTTCTAAAATATGAAGCCAATGACGAAGTGTCTTAAACCTTTATTCTTTCTAATGGCAGGCAAGGGCCGACCCCTCTGGTTGTATAGAAGTCTGGTTGTATAGAAGTCCAAGACTCTACTTCGCCCTTGATTTATACCTCAGTAAACATTGTAAACTTGAGTTTATGGTCTCAAATTCAAGTTTCAAGTCTTCTTCAACACAACATGATGTTCATTTTTTAAATGATGGTCCATCTAGATTAAAATAAAAAGTAGGGCAGGCCTACTTTGGCCTTGACAGGTCGTTACCATGGCATTCTGGGAGTTGTCCGTGTTTTTGTTTGTCCTTAACTCTTTTCAGTGTGTTTTCAGTTCATGAAAGTTAATTGTAACATTTTAATTGCCTTTGAATGGTCTTATTCAGTATTTCGTTGTACTTAACTCCACCCTCTCATTTCACTTCTTCCCAAAAAAATGGCGAATGTCAAATGGCGCCAAAAAGCAAGTTGCCGAACTTAAACCATAAACAAATGGGTGACGTCGCTGTGACTACATCCCCAATGCCCTACTGAACAAATAAACACATAGACATTGTTCACATAAGACACAATTTATTGCGACTCCTTCTCACACCTTTCCCCCTCCACTTCCCATCCTTCATGCCCCATTGATCTCCCGCTAGCCCCCGTTCACACATTTCTTTCACCAGCTTCACTGAGATGTTTCTCTGCTTACTGGGCTGAAATAAACCACAGCCATACCCGTTAACCACAAAAGTGCAGTCGTTATCAGCCTGACATTAAGTCAGTCAGCTGTCTCATTTAACTTACCTGGCAAAGCTGAACCCCCAATAAAATGTTGAAAAATTAAGTAATTCTTGTGTATATCACTCAACACTACTGATAACCCCGTGAGCTAAAATCACAAAGTTTACACATTTAGCAACTTAAATTAATCATGTTTTATGTATATACTGTATATATATATATATATAATCTGGCCTGAGGGGTTTGAATTGGCCTAGGCGATAATATACCCGGGGTACAATCTAGCCTATACTATGGCCCATCAAGCCAGAGGACGGCTGAGCGCAGTGATTCTGTAACAGTCTGTTTGGGCTCTGGATATAAACCAAGATGTCTGCTATGATGGTGTGTGTGTGTGTGTGTGTGTGTGTGTGTGTGTGTGTGTGTGTGTGTGTGTGTGTGTGTGTGTGTGTGTGTGTGTGGTTATGGGATTTATTTAATGCCATTCAAAAGTATGAATGGGCTGTGGGTCAATATTTCTATTCATGTGTGTGTGTGTGTGTGTGTGTGTGTGTGTGTGTGTGTGTGTGTGTGTGTGTGTGTGTGTGTGTGTGCGTGGGGTGTATTACTAAATTGTGGGGACATAAATCCAACACAGTCACATTGTGGGGACTCAACAACATTTTCAATTTAAGGTTAGGCAAGTGATGGTTAGGGTTAGTCTGAATGTCCTGGAAATAAACACAAGTCAATGTAATGTTCTCTAACAGGGATTGAAACATGTGTGTCAACGTGTAATAGATACGCTGTGGGGACATTAATCTGATTACGAAATTGTGGGGACTCGCCTTCTTTTTGGAGACAAAATGCCCTTTCCATTATATTTACATTTTCAAATATCACTTTTTAGGTTTAGGATAAGGATTATGATTCAGCAAGTCTATATGTGTGCGTGTGTGCGTGTGTGTGTGTGTGTGTGTGTGTGTGTGCGTGTGTGCGTGTGTGCGTGCGTGCACGTCCGTGAATGTGTATGTATGTCAAAGAGAGAGAGACATAGATGCACAGTACATAATGTGTTATCCTTTGAAGCCACACCACTAGCATGGCGGATTAAAAAAAAAAACGGGTTAAGAACTACCCAAAATCCATAGAAGTATAAAAGAATCAGCCACGCGAACATCTTTGAATGACAGCTGTGCACATCTGTCTGCATGCTTACACGCAGCCCGGCTGTCGGCGGGCAGATTCATCAAACTGTCACTCCAAATCCTATAGTCCACTTTTTCGGCTCACAATGATAGACATTGAGTTCAGGAGCTACAGCAGATCAGTGCTGCAAAAAAAAAAGACAAATATGGGCAAATAGGGCATATGTCAAGTGTAGCTGGTCACTGCGCAACAATATTCCGACGCACGGTTCATTTATTTTAACATTGCCTTTACACAGGATCCACCTGAGCGTCTCTCAATACGATCTCATTGTGCTCCTTAACCTACTAACCCTCATTCACATCTTCATCCTCGTCTTACTCTTTGTTGCCCCCTCCACAAACTCATTTTCACCTCTCCCCTGCCTCCTCGGTCACCATAGATTTAATGTCCTGTATCGATTAAACGGCAGCAATGAATGTGATGCGTTTCCCCTTTCCCCGCTCATATTTTAACCAGCGGCTAATCAATACAGGGAGGCCTCACAGCAAGGACATAGGCTCACTTATAGCAAAGGATTTAACTGTGAGTGCGTGTGTGTGGCATGGGGTTTACTAGACGTGTTAGAATCTATGCATTCATGCATGAGCGGGTCCTAATGGACCTCTGCATGTGCAAAAATACATGCAAACACATACAATATTTGTAATGCGATTGTACTTTAAACATTCTGCAAGCTTCTAGAAAGCAGTCACGTCTAACGGCAAACCTGATAGGTGAAAAACATCCAAATAATTTAAGGGTAAAAAATGAAAAATTCCACACAATTCCTAAATGTAATGCAAAATTCACTAGCATTTTCATCCATATGTTCTTTTCTTAGCATGTATCTAGTTTACTCTCCTGAAAATACTGTAAAACAATTATGATGCTTTGATGATTCAAATCGCATGTACAGTACATTATAAAATATTAATAAATGTGTTATTATTAATATTATCATTATATTGCAAGATGCTTTCTTCGATTCACAGATGAGTATCGAGATCCATTTTCAATCAGTGTATATTATATATATATATATATATATATATATATATATATATATATATATATATATATATATATATATCAGTTGTGGAGACATATTTAACTGACATTTAAGTACTAAAACATACTATACTAGAATATACTATATATATATATATATATATATATATATATATATATATATATATATATATATATAAATTATTCAGTTTGTATGTAAAATATTATATTATGTAAAATAATGACTAGTTAAGTATTTCAATGGAGTAAAAAGTACAGTATTTACATCTGAAATGTAGTGCAGTACAAGTGGAATGGAAATACTCAAGCACAAGTACCTATACACTGTAGCACTGGACTTGAGTAAATGCATTCAGTTACAACACAGCACAGTATGTCATATAAGTAAAATAATAGTAATATGTGTATTATACTATCACTCGTTGTTGGTAATCATGACAATAGCACTGCTAGTAGTATAACTAGACCTACAAACAGTAGTAGTTTTCTTAGTTGTGCACAGCAGTCAGAAATAGCCACATTTTGAAAGTAGGCAGAAAGCATTTTAGAGGAGGCACGCGCAGGGCAGATAGGTGGAGCTCGTGCGCAGCTGGTGTCACTCATCAAACGAGAGCGAGCGCGAGCGCGAGAGAGAGAGAGAGAGAGAGAGCGAGAGAGGCCGTCGGGTACAGACCAGAGGGTACCACAGGACACTGCTGCCGGACCTCAGCTACTAGCAACCGAGGCGCACGTTCCCAAACCGCCTCGCGTGCCTCCTCGCCCGTACACCTCCCCGTGGCTCAGTTTCACCTTCGGATCCTCCGCTCCACGGACGAAAAGCGGCAACTTCAGTCAAAACACGACAACGCGTTTTTCTTTTCTTCGCATGACTGTGTGTTCGCGGAGCTGCGTCTGCGTCTCGTGAAGGCTTGGACCCTGTGAACCGGGAGCGAACGGAGCAGCGCGAGGCACCTTTTTTTTTTTTTTTTTTAAATACTTTACGTTAATTTACAGCGTGCAAGGATTTTTTGTTATAACTGGTTGTGACACGAAGGAGTAGCCTGTCCACTAAATAGACTGTTCGCCCGGTTGGCATCGAGGATTAGCGAGCGACGTGACAATTACATAATATCGTTCTTGCTACTGAGAAGAAAAACAACAACGCAGGACCAGTACACGACCGGAGAGACGTCGAGGTCACCGTTAAACTCTCCAAATGTTGCAGTGTGTCGTTTCCTCTTTTTGAAAAATCTTCTTCGCTACAAAGTAACGAGGGGCTGCGACTCCCAACGAGCGCAACTGTTAAGTTTAGTGGCACTTGTAGCATTTTACAGCTACAAAACAAAAAGAAGATAAAGAAGACGCAGCAGCAGAGCGTCGTCTAAACTTCCGGTCGTGCACACGTTTGACAGTAAACCTCCTACCGAGGGCTGAGAGGTCACCGGGACCGGCTGCTTTTCTCTCCTCCCCCTCCTCCCATCAGTCCGTTATGAAGATGTGAACTCGTCCCTCCCTCCTCTTCCTCTTTCTCTCTTCGCGGTGCGGGACGCTTTGATCCTTTTTTCTTCTTCTTTCCTCTCCCCCCCGTCCTCCCACCTTTCCTATTTGGTACAACGAGATCAAAGGGCGACTCCCGCCGCCTCTCGGGGGATGTACGAAAGCGTGGATGTTGTGGGTTTCAGCCCCAGCCCGAGCAGCCCCAATCCCGGCTCTTTTCTGAGCATGGACTACTACCACAGACCCCCGGGGCTCGGGCCGGAGAAGGGACTGCTGTCCGGCGGGCTCCAGCGGCCGTTCGGCGGGTCCCTGGTGACCGGCAGACACTGGAGCGGATCCAGCCACTGTGAGTGAAAGTAACACAAAATAACTGCGGGGGCACAACCGCAATTAGTCAGTATGGATAATTTAATTTGTTGAAAAGATAACAAGGGGTGGTGCTTTGAAATGAGTTGGCAGCTTGGGGAGGGGGGCTGATGGGTTCACTGGTTCTGACTGGCACGGTTCTTCCGGTCATGGGAAACCTGGGAGAAGTCATGGCATTTTAAAATGATTATTTCCAGGCCTGGAAAAGTCCTTGAAAAAAATGTAAATCCCCAAAGTTTTGGAAAAGTCATGTAAATGTGTTATATTCATGTGTTCATGACGTTCATTTACGCTGAGTTTGAAATAATTAATATGCTTTTAAAAGAAAGACGCTCAAAATATAAGCAGCCATACATACAGGCATCTATATAAATGTGTATTCTTTTAATCAAACTATTGTCTCATTCATTTGAGTCATTTAAGGTTTACTGTATGCTTTGTATTCTCATTGTTAGTTTAAATACTACATTTTCTCACTTTTTACTGTTTACACCCAGATTTCACTAAATGTTTGGTCATGGAAATCCAGCGGTCAAAGCGCTTCCTTTTTCTAGTACCAGGTGCTCCACAGCCTCTTTTCCTCCCCTATTAACTCACGTTGGATGGGACATGAATATGCATCTTAGCATACTGCAGTAAGTAGTGCCGATCACTTTGGCTTTACGAGCCTGCTGCTCAGCCTGTTTTCTCATCAACTCTCATTGTTGGTTCCTCACAGCACTCAGGAGCCGGTTCCACACGAGCTGCTGCTCATGTTTACGTCAAAGGTATATTTCTGCAAGGAAGAATGTTTTCTTCATTTAAATGCAGCCATCAGTCTAAGATGACCCGCCTCCTGTTCCCAGCAGGTCATTAACGTAGCCGTGTGTCCGGTGCCGTGCGTTACGCAACCCGATGGCTTGGTTTATGTTTTCAATGGAGCGACTCGGATGACCTCAGCAGGTCAGGCAGCTGCCGGGTGCTCGTTTACCAAATCCAGCCCATCCTGACCTCAAGCTCAGTGCTTCTCGGAGGCGGAGGATGAACCTCCGAGTGTTTGACGTGATTAATTGATTCCTAAATCGGTAGCTGGACGGAAAATTAATCTGCAACTGAAAAATAATCCACCAAAGTTGTGTTTCTCTTTGTTCTGTGTGATAGAGCACTGATTGTCTTTGGGTTTAGGACTGTCGGCCGGGCAAAATTTTGATTAAACCTTTTTTATAGACCAAAACATTTAAGAAACTCATTGAAAAATAATACATGTCCTATCAATAACTAATATGGCAGTTAGTTGCAACCCTAGAAGCATGAAGCATTACATGTGTTAATTAACCTGGAATTAGAGGGCATACTTTATAACAAGATGCATACTACTATTTAAAATAAATAATACTTTATAAATATTATTTATGATAATTATTGTATGAGTTATGATCAAGAAAACAACGTTGCATATTATGCGTTGCAGCCTGGACCAGGTTACCCGTCTATCAAAAGAATATCACCTACTCGTAAACACGGGACCACCCCAACGGTGCCGTCCCAACCGCCAGCGTCACACGCTGGAGACAGTCAGCCTCGGTGTGAGACAAGTATCCCAAGGGTGAGCAGGACGTGGTGATGGGTGACACGGCCCTTGCACAACCGAGTTGAAGTCATAAAGACGGGTGAGCGCAGAGGAGTGGACTCTGGTCGGCCGGTGGGAAAAAGAAGAAGGAAAGAGACACGTAGAAGCGAGAGGGGGGAGTGCTCGTAAATTCAAGCTGTAAAGACAAGGAGGATTGCCCTCAGTGTGTGTGTGTGTGTGTGTGTGTGTGTGTATGGTGGAGGGGGGCGGGGCGCCGTGGTCTTTGTGCGTGACTGGAATGAAGAGCGCACCATACAGGGTCAAAGGTCAAAGGCCGTACACGCACACACATTCAGGCGACATGTAAGTAATGGCCTGGGGTTAGTGGTTATGTGTGTGTGGGGGGATGGAGGGGGGGGGGGGGGCAATGACTCACCGACAATTGGGAAGTGACCTACATCTCTCCCTCTCTTTATTTGTCCTCCTTCTCCTCCTATCTGCCTCTTTCTTTCCTGTGTCAGCTGCCCAGTCATCACTTCTGTGCACTGAATGACCTCTTTTCTGTCTGCTGGAGACACACACACAGTTAAGCACTCTCACACTCGCAGTTTGTCTGGGAATGTGAGGGTATACTGACCAAGTTTGACCTGAGTGTGAGTGCGTGAGGAGGGGGGGGAGGAGGTGGGAAGGTTGTGTGTCAGCGTTTGCGTCTAGGTGTCTTTATTTTGTGTGTGTGTGTGTGTGTGTGTGTGGGATCGTTAGATGACTGCTAAAAGAGTGGCAGTGGAAAGCTGGTTATTAATTCATTTGCTCTAGTTTTCTGGCATGGCACGTCCTTGTCTCTATTCGACTATGTAGGAATTTCTTCTGTCATGTCAGATCGTCACACCTTGTATATTTATCGGAGACGGGATAAAGAAGAAAGAGAAACAACTATGGCTGCTATTGTTGTATTGTAGCATTACTGCTGTTGTTGTATTGTAGCATTACTAACACTTCAACACAACAGCACTGCACAGGCTGCTGTTGTTTGGATGTGCCTTTTCCTCTCATGTGACTTGCATAGGGCCAAAACTTTCCATGGTAATTAACATGATCTTATATATATATAATTCATGTGACTTGAAGAGAAATAACAGCAATACAATGGAGATACAGGGTTATTTGTCCCGGCTGTAGTAACTATGTCATATGCAGAGCCGGTATAGAAGGAGTGGACGTCGTCGCCGCGATGTCGTTGGTTTGTGGACTGAGGTTTATGAAGCCTTGAGTTCGGCATTTTGGCGGTCGCCATTTTTGTTTTTTGAAACGAGTGTACTGTCAAGGACAGTCTGAGCAGGATGATTTGCACGATGCAGATCAGCCAGCCTCAAATGAGCCGGTGAAGAGCGTTTGGCTATCAGCTAATAGCAGTTGTTAGCAGTTTACAACACTTCTGGCTTCACTTTCCAGAACTTGAGCTGCTCGCCTGGTGAGATCGAAGCTAACTTTTTACCGTATCATAAGTGGAAATGATCCATTAATGTATCAAATGCAGAACATTACAGAGTGAAAAAGTTGATGATGATAATAAATAGTATAGTTCATCAGCTGAAGGCCTCTTAGAAATGGACAGAAGTGAGATAAACTAAGTGAACATGTATTCTCATCCGATGAAACAGATGCTGACAAAGTGCGTAGTGGCAGTTGAAAAAAAGATAATAAATATATATAATGTATCGTATCGTGACTTAAATCGTGTGATAATATTGTATCATGACATAACTATTGTGATAATATATCATGACTGAAGTATCGCGATAATGTCATATCGGGACTTAAGTGTCGTGGGGCCTCTGGTAATTAACACCCATCCAGACTATTCTGTATACTGTGTTTTCTATTGAGAAATAGATATAGGAGTCAATAACAGATGAATTCTTTAGTTAGATGATGGTTTAAATAAAAGACACGCTCATTAACATCTTATCACAGATATAGCTTGGTATGGGCGTACATATCTGCCAGTAAGCAACAAGAAATTGACTTAAAAATGAAAACATCTGAGGTAATTTAAAATCAATGTCTCGGTTACGTAGTTTATCTACCTCTCTGGTACAAGTTGGTGATAATCAAAGTCCAGTTTCAATCTGCGGCCGGTCGATCGCTGCATCTTTATTCATTGTGTTTCTTTCCCATCTGGTTAATTTATCTATGAACGATCTCTCATTTGGACTTCCACCAAACGTTCCACTTCACTATATCTTGAGATACACTCACCTAAAGGATTATTAGGAACACCTGTTCAATTTCTTATTAATGCAATTATCTAATCAACCAATCACATGGCAGTTGCGTCAATGCATTTAGGGGTGTGGTCCTGGTCAAGACAATCTCCTGAACTCCAAACTGAATGTCAGAATGGGAAAGAAAGGTGATTTAAGCAATTTTGAGTGTGGCATGGTTGTTGGAGCCAGACGGGCCGGTCTGAGTATTTCACAATCTGCTCAGTTTCTGGGATTTTCACGCACAACCATTTCTAGGGTTTACAAAGAATGGTGTGAAAAGGGAAAAACATCCAGTATGCGGCAGTCCTGTGGGCGAAAATGCCTTGTTGATGCTAGAGGTCAGAGGAGAATGGGCCGACTGATTCAAGCTGATAGAAGAGCAACTTTGACTGAAATAACCACTCGTTACAACCGAGGTATGCAGCAAAGCATTTGTGAAGCCACAACACACACAACCTTGAGGCGGATGGGCTACAACAGCAGAAGACCCCACCGGGTACCACTCATCTCCACTACAAATAGGAACAAGAGGCTACAATTTGCAAGAGCTCACCAAAATTGGACAGTTGAAGACTGGAAAAATGTTGCCTGGTCTGATGAGTCTCGATTTCTGTTGAGACATTCAGATGGTAGAGTCAGAATTTGGCGTAAACAGAATGAGAACATGGATCCATCATGCCTTGTTACCACTGTGCAGGCTGGTGGTGGTGTAATGGTGTGGGGGATGTTTTCTTGGCACACTTTAGGCCCCTTAGTGCCAATTGGGCATCGTTTAAATGCCACGGCCTACCTGAGCATTGTTTCTGACCATGTCCATCCCTTCATGGCCACCATGTACCCATCCTCTGAGGCTACTTCCAGCAGGATAATGCACCATGTCACAAAGCTCAAATCATTTCTAATTGGTTTCTTGACCATGACAATGAGTTCACTGGACTAAAATGGCCCCCACAGTCACCAGATCTCAACCCAATAGAGCATCTTTGGGATGTGGTGGAACGGGAGCTTCGTGCCCTGGATGTGCATCCCACAAATCTCCATTAACTGCAAGATGCTTTCCTATCAATATGGGCCAACATTTCTAAAGAATGCTTTCAGCACCTTGTTGAATCAATGCCACGTAGAATTAAGGCACTTCTGAAGGCGAAAGGGGGTCAAACATAGTATTAGTATGGTGTTCCTAATAATCCTTTAGGTGAGTGTATATCAATATTGATATTGTGATATCATTACATAAACCACGATAAAGGATTATATCCATATTTCTCACTCCCAGTCAAAGCTTAACAATGGTACCAATCTGCTCTTGCACTTATTAGTTGTGGTTAGTAAGTTGGTGTTGGATGCACATCAGGAGAAAGTAATTTGCAGTGATAACAGATGTCAGTCAGACTTAACAGCGTCTATAAAAAATGTTTGAGAACACCTTGTTAACGGTCCGGGAAGCAGAATTCAGTGTTGTAGATTGGAGGCCGGCCTCTGAGCTGAGAGAGCGTGCTATTCAGGAACTGTCCGTTGGCGTGAAGCCAGGACCGCCCGGGGAGACCATTAAACAGTAGTTTACATCAGATCTGGAAAAACGGCTTACCCCAGCGCCGGCTAGCATTTAACGTTGGGAACTGACCCGGGCCACAGATGGGCGGCTCTGCCCCTAAAAAGGGTTTTAACAGAGTTTTTTTATTTGTAGCCCTGGGTCAGAGTAAACCCCAAGCCTTATATTAATGCATCAAAATAATGTGTTGGTATAACTTCCAGTCACTCGTCTTGAGTCTCACTCGATGACTGTAAGGCAGCTGCAGGCGTGATCGCGTACAGCGTTCAGCTTCCACTGCATTTTGTTTTGCATTCCTGCGTCGTACGATGACACACATCTGACCTTCCCTTTCACCTTGGGGAGGCGGAGAGAGGAGATCCTGGTAGTGATAACAGAGGGAAGGAGGCGGCTGCTGATTCAAGACGGATAACGCCCAGCGACAGCCAAAAGACATATCTATTCAAGTCATCATGTTAACATTTCGTCTCAGAATGAAGGTCTACCCTTCCCTACGTTAGGGTAACCAGTGTTCTATGATAATTAATACATTGTAGTAATACAATTGGACTTTAAACTCCATGACACACGACACAGAACGATTCTACAATGAATCTTCTTTACTTAAAAACAAACACGACTAAGATTCATGTAACAATTGACTCCCTATTTACTAAATACTGAACTATTTGGTAGTGCAGAGGCAAAGGTAAGATTGTGGGTTCTAATTTAACAACAAACGTAGCAGCCAGAAAAAAAAAGAAAGTTTGTTTTTAAATTGGCAGGTGCGTTTATCCATCGAAACACACACAAATCAGCTGGAGACGACAGAATAAAGCTAATCAGCTGACATCAGCTACGAGAGACGCAGTATAACGTAACATTATACGTTTAAAAATATATTTCATGCCATTAGTCAGAGTGAATATTTCTGAATATATTCCTGTGGTGGAAGAAGTTGGCTACTCAGGTATTTTACTGACGTTAAAGTAGCAATACTACCATTTTAAAATAATCTGTTATAAGTAAACGTCCTCATAGTGCAGAATGGCCCATGTCTGAATAATATGTTTTGTATTGGTGGAATATAATCAATAATGCATTTCATCATCATACATCACAAAGACGCTGTATGTTTAAAATATATCAATCTTAAACAAGTCATAATTCTCACTCTAATATCTTATTTAATTTCGCCATGGAAACATCTTCAAACTGCAAGTTTCTAAAATTACGGATGTGTCCATTTGCATCCAGAAAGATTTTTGTAAATGTATTTATTCTGACTAGTATAGTATATTTTTAGGAGAATGTCGCGACATGCAATTGCACCAAAAAATGATTTGCCAATATTTTTGTCAAATGACTCTAGATGAACAACAATATTGCCTCATTTAATTATATTCACAGATGTGATGAATTTATTTAGAATTTATTAAAGCTGTTATCCTGTTTTGATAAAAATGTGAGTCACAGAGACGAGTCACCAAATATGACTCTGCGTTAAAGGGCCAGTCCGGTGGTTTACTCATCATCGTACTCTTCATCGTCTGTAGTCTGTGTTACTGCAGTAGATAAGAGTGGCAGCAACGCAGCGCTGTGGTCGATGCCAGCGGCAAGACACATTTTAGACAGCTACAAAAATCAATATCAGTTTAAGTGTACGCTATATTTAGAATATTTTAAGAAGAGCGCATAGATGAGTTTCACGTTTATTTCAGTTCCCCGTCAGACAGGACGGTCTGATGGCAAAGACACAGCGGTGACAATATTCCAAATGTAGCGTACACGTTTCTTTTTACACATTTGTTGTAAGAGGGCTTTTCTTTTAGCTGTCTACAATGTGTTGGGCTGCTGCCCCCGTCAGCAGCAGTACATTGGTTTCTCCAAACTACTGTATCTCATACAAACCCACTTCAAAGAAATCAGGAGGCGCACGGATGAAAACAAGAGTGAGGGAGACGCTTGGAAATACGAGGCGAAGAGCAGAGAGAAGTTTAAAAGAGGTCAGACGGTGCTGAAGGGGAATGGTTGGCTAGCATGTCAGTGAGAGGAGAGCAAAGACAAACAGAGGAGAGAGGGGAAGATGAAGGGATGGTATGGAGGAGGAGGAGGAGGATCGCTCTGTGAGTCTCTCTCTCTCTCTCTCTCTCTCTCTCTCTCCTCTATGTAAACAGAGTAGACCAGTGGAGGGGAGTTGAATCTCCTCCATAGTGGAATGTCTGGTATGGCTACTAAAGCAGGGGGAGGGGAGGTGTGTGTGTGTGTGTGTGTGTGTGTGTGTGTGTGTGTGTGTGAGAGTTGTGGCTGGTATCTTAATCTGAAGGGTCACCTTTAAAATGGGTCGCGGTCTGTCTTTGCCTTGTCTCTTAACAAAGATAACAAACACTCGGACACGATGAGCCCGGATGCAGAATTAGCAGCGGGATGTTATGGTTTACTTCCCACACAGCTGCTGGTGTGCAGCCGGCTTGAACCAGGGTTACTGAAGCTAAAAGCAGTGAAAATGTATTAAAACCTAATAAAAACAATATACACTGTATTACATTCATCATAAAACACAACCCGTCCTAAGTAGGTTAGGGAGCAGCTCTGGGTTTAGGACACGTTGACAAGAGGAGGCAGGGATCGACCTGCCAACCCCGTGATTAACGGCAACGCAAGTTTGTTTATTTATTTAGCGCATTTCAGCAACAGGGCAACTCAAAGCGTTTCACATAAAACATCAAAAGACAGAGTGCAAGAGGAGTGCATTCAGGTAAATACAATTAAAAGCCTTCATTCACGAGCCAAAAGAATAAAACAAAACAAGCTAAGATTAAGACGTGCAGTGGAAGAAGGGATTTAATAAAAGGCACAAAGGACAAACGATGGATGACCCGCTCTACTAACAGAGACACAGCCGCTCAAAGCTAACTGACACGACTGAAAACTA
Source organism: Taurulus bubalis (assembly GCF_910589615.1). Lineage (NCBI taxonomy): Eukaryota > Metazoa > Chordata > Actinopteri > Perciformes > Cottidae > Taurulus > Taurulus bubalis. The sequence goes on from NC_136605.1 coordinate 3,704,890, forward strand.
TTGTAATAAGTTAAAACGAAACCATTCTGAAAAGCTGAAATTAAACTTAAATGAGCAAATTGACTAAAACCGAACTAAAATTAAATCAAAAAGTCTTTAAGTTTAAACTGACATGAGTAGCAGGACAAAGGAAGTCAAACTAATTCCCTTTAAATAGGTTTAATCCAACCAGTTGTGGTAGTTAATTTTACCGTGTCAATGCTTTATTCCCGAATTAGAACGTAACCTTGATTTCCACCTCACCAAAGTGTGATTAAGAGATTAGAGTTTGGATTGGATTAGACTTTAATGATTGAGTACAAACAACCTGTTCCATACAGTAATGATTTAAAAAAAGTGAAGTGGAACATAAACAATTTCAACAAATGAAAGCATTCTTTAAAAAGTCGTGTCTTGCTTCCACTTTGGCTCCTCCACTGCAGTCACGGTGGAGACGTGGACACGAGGGCCGTTCTGCGATCTCATTTTAGGAACTTTCCCCAGAGACTAGGAACGTTTTAAAGAACTCATTGTGTTTCAACCGCCGGGTCTAATAACGTTCTGGGGACATTTCTCGCCCCCAAAAGGCGCTGGATCGCCGCTGCTCCCACTCCTGTACGCTTCGTTCATAAAACAAGGAAGTGTCTTGTATCTCTTTGTGCCAGCCGACTAAAAGGACCAGGAACTTCTTGGTGGAAACGCAGCTTTGGTATTAAAAAAGGAAGTGTGTCCTTTACCAGCGCTCAACCAATCACATTGTTTGTACTGTCAGCATGAAGACAATATGGAATGTACTGCATATTTTGGGAGGTCCTAAGAAAAGTAATTCACTGTGTGTTTGCAACATTTAAACAAATACGATATCTTCCAAAGAAGGTTGTCAATACAAAGGTTACAAACTAATTAGACATAGAAATCACACATTTGCAATCTTCAGAGCTTGTTATGCCGCATTCTGTTTCCATCTCTGTTCAACAGCTCATTTGTCACATGTTTGTGTGAGACAGAGACACAATAGGCACTCGGCATATGTGATCATGTTTTAGGACGTTATCACCCAAACAAAATAGGGAATATCTAGTTTTGTGTTAAATAATATATACATGTAATTCATGTTAGATTTCTGCTTCACCGCCCTTTTAATAACAAGCGTGCGGGATAGCAGCCATTTTTTGAGCGTCTAAGTGTCCAACAAATCCGGATTAAAGCAGAATATTCCGTGAGCTGAAAGCATGTTGTCAATTTTGGAAAAGATTACATTATCTTTTTTACCGAAAGTTTGACGTTTGGATTTTGGACCGAGGAAATAATACTAAGGCATGAATGTGGTATCGCTCTTCTCGTCTAGCTCTCAGCAAGTAAACCTGTTCCTCAAAATGTCAAAGAGTTCCTTTAACCACCGGTGACCAAACCAGTCGAAACTGAAACCGTTGGTCCTGGTGGCAGAGCTGCAGTCTGGGGCTGCAGAAGCCAATGGTTCTGGTTCTGCTTCTGGTTCTGGTTCTGCTTCTGGTTCTGCACACCACTGAAGAGATGTTCCTTTGAGCTCACTGGGAAACAACAGGTTCCTTTTAAGATGTGATTGTTTCTGATACAGCTGATGGCACAAACATGGCAGTTGGTGTTGAAAACAAACTCAAACCTGAATGAACTTTGGCATTGATCACAATAGATAAACAATCTGATGAAGTATCATCTGGGCTTTGTAAGGTGACAACAAAGACCTCTGCTGATGCTGATTTTGTTTTGGCTATCGGCTCCTTCTCGCAACTTGATAGCTTGCTTACTTCCAATAAATAAATGCAATATTTAATACTCCAAATCTAGTAAAACTCTGATACAGAGAAATACTGTCGTCTTAACGAAACGTTTCCCTCCCGCAGCCATAGAGACTGAGAGCACGAGTTCGGGAGAGGACCTCCTCGTCCCCAGCTCCGCCTCGCCCCCGCCGCCGCCCCGCATCTACAAGCCCTGCTTTGTCTGTCAGGACAAGTCCTCAGGATACCACTATGGAGTCAGTGCCTGCGAGGGTTGCAAGGTAGGCAGCCGAACACACACACACACACACACACACACACACACACACACACACACATACACACAGACACACACACACACGGCAACACAAGCATTTGGACATCGGACTGATTTTGATTCATCGATTATTAATTGGACACAATTGTCATTTTGATTAAAAATCAAACGTATCCTTCATCTTGTAAAATGCTCCGTTACTACAATAAAAAAAAAAAAGCAGTCATGCACTGAGACTACAAGGGAAATATGTGACTCATATGTGTTTGAGATATTGCTCAAGTTTCTGTTGTGAAGAAATAAAGGATTCTTTTTAGACTGACGTCATGAAATATTCCAAAACTTCTATAATGTTGCGTTACACTCCAGTGGCTCTCCAACCTTATTTCAGCTAATTAGCGTTAGCTAAATCCGTCGCCTCGACCACATTTGGGTTCATTTTGCCAGATAAACACATTATTACAATAGTTTATTTATAAACCAACGTAACAGAGTCTGTTTTTTAGCGATAGATCAATGTAGCGTTAGCTTTGTCAAGCTTTAGCTTTATCACTCGAACCACCAGGGGTCGCTGTAATCGTAAAGCAACATTAGATGTTGATTTTCATTGAAACAAAGTTGCGTGCGATCAAAAAAACACAGTACATTTTACACGTTGGTTGACGGTTTTGCCTTTTTTTTCACTCCAGAAATAAAACAAACGGCATCATTTCCTGTCATTCATTACGAGAGCTCATTGGCCGGCTCAGACGTCAGAACGTAGACCCGACTGATCCACGCCGAAATTACCCAACAGCTTTTATATATTGATATCAATCAACGAGTTGTGAAACGCATGTAGGCCACAGCTGGAAAACTATAGTTACGTGAGACTACTGAGTATTTGCATAATGTGTAAGCGGAGAGGTCGCGACCTTTGCGCCTCCCATAGGATCCGTAAGCCTCTTTGCCTCATCTAATCCCTGAACACACACACACACACACACACACACACACTTACACAAAGATCTGTGCATGCAATTAGTATCTACTTTGATATGTGTGTGTGGGCTTTCGTGCGCACGTGGTCATGTCCTTTTATAACACGCACTGACCTGCTTACCAGCTGCCCGTCAGCAGTAACATGCTGTTTGCAGCCGTGATCGTAGAAGAGACAGTTTTTGGTTCTGACACCAAGATCGCTCCTGTTTTTATCGCACCTCCAAATGTTCTGTTCTGTTCCCTTTGCCTCCGTTTATGAGTTTGTTTCCCTCTCTTTGTGTCAGGGTTTCTTTCGGAGGAGCATCCAAAAGAACATGGCGTACACGTGTCACCGAGACAAAGTGTGTGTCATAAACAAGGTGACGAGGAACCGTTGTCAGTCCTGTCGGCTGCAGAAATGCCTCGAAGTTGGCATGTCCAAGGAGTGTGAGTACAGTGTGCAGATGCAGAGCTAAACATGCTTTTTTTTTTTTTGTGCCAAATCAAAAATACATATCTTTCCCTCTCACCTGAACATCTATTTATTTAAGAATGTCAATGTTTTTTGTGTGAGTTGCGTGGAAATATCTATAGCTGTAGAGCTGTCTGCCTTCTCTCCAATATAATGGAGCGTGGTGCTCAATGCGAAGAAAACAAATTGATGAAAGAAATGTCATGTCTCTTTCTGGAAATCTTCCTCTCTACCAGCTCTGTGGACTACCTGGAGCATCCGGGTCTTGATTATTTAACACATCTTTACGGCCGATGTCTCTAAACCCCTTCAGAGTGAACTGTCCCCTTAAATCTTTGTTGTCGTGCACTAAAAAAGCAGAACATAGCACTGAGTGACTTCAAGTGTTTTAAACCTTGATATGTGTCTCCCCCTGGTGGCTTTTCTCAGTGATGCACGCCCCACAAAACCACCAGCATTAACTTATCATAACAGCGTCTTGCATCACTAGATAACATCTGAAGGTTTTTGTGTTTATCTTCAAGGGAGATTTACAGCCAGGCGTCTATGTTTACTTTGTGGACTATTCTTCCACAAACTTGCAGGATTATGAAAAAGAATTTCCAAATTAATGCATCGAAATATATTAAATGGCTGCAAGCTCTAAAAAATTCTACTTTTCGTATGGAGTAATCTCTTTTCATTCGGCCCTCACTGCTCGTAAAACGTCTTTCTGCTTGAGCATTTCCAAGAAGCTAAAGGCAGGAGAGAAGCATAAATATACACAACAGAGTCTTTAAATCCCTGGACAGGAGAGCTGCTTCACTCTTTAAGACGTCAGGGAGAACTCGCTGCCTAAACGTCTGTCTTCACTCCCACCTTCCAGTGGTGCGAAACGACCGCATGAAGAAGAAGAAGGAGGAGAAGAGGCAGGGGGAGCCGGAGATCTACGTCCTGTCGGCCGACACGGAGCAGATGATTGAACGAGTCCGCCGGGCTCACCAGGGAACCTTTCCCTCCCTCGGTCAGCTGGGGAAATACACCACGGTACAGCAACACGTGTATAAAGAGCTGCAGATGAATGTGTTCTTAAAGTTGCTGTGAGGACATTTTAACTGGTTATGAAAGAGAAAACAATACAATGCTGATGCCTCTATATGACCTACATGACTAAACAAGACCATCAGAGAGAAGACTTTCTATATACCGTAAAAGTCGGATTACAAGCCGCTTCTACCTCCGGTGGGTGTCCCCGCTGTGGCAAGCTAGCAGCAGCGCTAGCCATTAGCCAGTAGCAGCAGCAGTTGGGAGCTAGCTGCTGCTAGCTAACGCTGCTGCTGCTGCCCGCGTCGGAGCTGGTCCCGCTAGGTAGTAGCGGCTTCTAACCCGTCTTTTACGGTAGTTATCGTAGACACTACTGCTTTTATCAGCAGGGACCGACCAAATCAACACAAAAAGAAAGTTCCTGTTTTTTTTCTTCTTCATATTTTTGACTGTTGGTGCCTCTCCGCCTCCTTCCCCCTCCCTGCAGAGCAACAGCTCTGAGCAGCGCGTCTCTCTGGACGTCAGCCTCTGGGACAAGTTCAGCGAGTTGTCCACCAAGTGCATCATCAAGACGGTGGAGTTCGCCAAGCAGCTCCCCGGGTTCACCACGTTAACCATCGCCGACCAAATCACCCTGCTCAAATCCGCCTGCCTCGACATCCTGGTGAGCTTTCTTCTTTCGTCACACATCAACCAACACTTACGCTGAACCATAAAGAAACGAGCAGCAGACTGTTACAGCAGAAATTCATCTCGTGTTTCAGATTCTCCGGATCTGCACCCGCTACACCCCAGAGAAGGACACCATGACCTTCTCCGACGGTCTGACCCTGAACCGCACACAGATGCACAACGCCGGCTTCGGGCCGCTCACGGACCTGGTGTTCTCCTTCGCCAACCAGCTGCTGCCGCTGGAGATGGACGACGCGGAGACGGGCCTGCTCAGCGCCATCTGCCTGCTCTGTGGAGGTACTGAAGGAATATGAAGCAAAATAATGAATGATAGAAAAACGTGCGGGAAAGGAAGAGGATTATTTTTGTCCCATTGAGATGATCTGTGTTGTAGTGCTGTGCAGATTTATGTTCTGTGTTCCTACTATTCATGTTCTGCGTGTGTGTGTGTGTGTGTGTGTGCGTGTGTGTGTGGGTGTAGACCGTCAGGATCTGGAGGAGTCGGACAAGGTGGATGTTCTTCAGGAGCCGATGCTTGAAGCCCTGAAGGTTTGAAAACTAACTTATTATCATGAGACGCTCCGACCGATCGGCTGCAGATGTGAGGCTTTCAGTCGCCACATCTTCACGTGATAGTTTCACACAGCGGCACAGACGTAGCGTCTCAGCCACACACACACACACACACACACACACTTCATCGGTAAGATAAGATGAAGATGGAGATAAGATAACATTTAAAAAAAATTATCACTATATGAACCAGAATATGATGAGAACACAAAAGATACAAACTTATTCAGCAGTGACGTGGCAAGCATGAGAAAACTGACAGTAACATAAAGTCTGATCCTCCATAAAACACACATCATTTATTATCAATAGAAACATTCAAATTAGTCTAAAACAACAACAATAAGTAAATCCACCAAACTATGTAAAAGATGTCCAAATGATAAACAAACATTTACATTTTTACACTCAAGCATCAGTGGTTAATGACATCACAGAGGGATTGTTATGATAATAAAGCTGCTTTACCAAGTATATATTGTATTTATACTCCTACATGTAAACAATGTCTTTGTGTGTTTGTGCACAGATCTACGTGAGGAGGAGGAGACCAGAGAAACCCTGCATGTTCCCCAAGATACTGATGAAGATCACTGACCTCAGGAGCATCAGTGTGAAGGGTGAGACACACACACACACACACACACACACACACACACACACACACACACACACACTGCCTACTGGGTGAGATATTTCCGGTCACAGTGATTTTTAGGTAGTGAAGGGAAGAATTCTCCTCTCCAGGAAATTCCTCGGGTGTTCAAGAATTGACAGTACAGGTTATATTACAATCAAGGTTATTTATTTAAGCCATTATTACACATACATGGAATGCATACCTACTACAAGGCCTGGACTCAGCTCCCCTGATGGTCTGCTCTGCACACAGTCTGCACACAGTCTGCACACAGTCTGCACACAGTCTGCACACAGTCTGCACACCCCCAGAACGAGAGTGGGTCCCGTTCTCTAAGAGCAATGGATATTTATCCCCTTCTGACTCCCATAATTGTCACAGTCTAAGTAGCGAAAGGGGAGCGGTCCGTCTGTAAATCAGACATCTAAAGGTCACAAGGGTGAGTTATACTGTCTGCCACTATTCCCGAGAGCATAAAGCGGAACTTCTTCCATAAGACAGGAACCAGATACATGTTCCTGTGCAAGACCGATAACGGCCAAAAGCAAGCTTTATGTGTTAAAACGCGGTAGCATGTGCATATAAGGCCTTAGCGGCCTCTATTTGACCTGTTCAGCCAGGGTCAAGAGGGAGAGTGTCTACAGAACCAAAACCGCAGAGTGGGAACTCAGCCAGTTGCGTTTTCTCAGCTCCGAGACACATTCTTCAGTATAAGCAGGACATGAAACTTTAGTCAAAGTGAGGCAGTACAACATATAAATCATTAGATTCTCTTCAGTAGCAAACAAACTGTTCAGCCGTTTGTTCCCCGTGTGAAACAAGAAATTAACGCTGATTTATTTTCCACGTAACTTGTGTAATGTGTAGTTCTTTCAACCCAAACAACAATCTTTTCCCAAACTTAAAGTAGTTTTGTCGCCTAAAGCGAACTAAATATTTCACGTTCTTTTTCTCAGTAGTTTTGCTGCCTAAACTTAACTAAGTATTTAACGATCTTTTCTAAAACCTAACAAAGTATTTCACGATATTTCCCTTAACCGAGCTAATTCGTTGTGTTGCCTGAACAAACTGTGAAGACAGAAGTTTATTTAAAAAGACAGAACATATGTATTGTGTGGACATTGTTGCCGGACTTTAGTCAGGAAACCCATAAAAAGCGAGGAGGAGCTTTTCTTAAGACAAACAAACCGTCGACTTGTTCTCATCCTGAACCTTTTCCCCCACAGGAGCGGAGCGAGTGATCACGCTGAAGATGGAAATCCCCGGCTGCATGCCGCCCCTCATCCAGGAAATGCTGGAGAACTCTGAGGGCCTGGAGGCCGGCGGAGGGAAAGGAGGAGGCGGAGGAAAAGGTTGCGCAGGAGGCAGAGAAGAGGACGAAACGGAGCTCGGAAGCCGTCATCCAAGTCCGTCGCCCGAACCGGTTTCCTCGCCGCGCCGGAGCCCCGCCCCCTCCTCCTCCTCCCCCGCCCCCTGAAGACTGAACACCTCAGGGCCGCGAGGTCGAATGAAAGCCGTTAAACTCTGATCAGAGGGCCGCATTTGTCTTCAGACCCCGTGGTTTTATACGTTGAATGCAGCAAAAGACAACATTTCCTCATAAAAGGTTCATTACACGCCGACCGTGTGAAACCTGAACGAAGGATCGCAGAGAGACTGAAATGTGGAGTATTCTCCCTCATGAAGAGTCGTGTATAGTTTGCAGAATCACTGTTATATATATATATATATTGTATATATCAAAAAAAAGAAGACCGAAAGATTATGGGAGGGATGCAGACTTATACAAGAAGTTATTTTCCTAAATGTACATGTGTATATACTGTATTTTCCCAATACAATACTGTAAAGAGTTCTTCCTTCATCCTCCTCCTCCCTCAAACTTCTGCTTTCGATCGCCTCACAGACACATCAGGGAATAATGACTTGACTTTCCTCCACCGGAATCAGAAATATATGGACATTAATCACAGACTTTTTACAGCTCGAGGCGAATGCATTTCCCCGTGCGTCACTTTGCATCAGCGTCGGTTTAGTTTGTCTTCAGATGTAGCTCGAGCAACTCAAGTGACCTCACTGTGAAACATTAGGCCTTTGGATTTTAAAGTAACGCGACGTCTGCCCGGCGACACACCGGCTCAGGAAGAAGCTCACGGTCAGCGACGACGATCAACGTGCACACGCCCTGTTTTCAGTCTTTGTGGTCCACACTGCCGTCTGTTCTCACCACAGCATCCATCACTCCACCACTCTTGTCGAGTACCAATCGCAATTTTCAGTGTTGTCCTCTTTGATGTACGGTGCAGTAAAACTCATTGGAAAGTATAAAAAACACACAGGGAGTTCAATAAAGAAGTGGGTTTTCTTCTTCTGTCCCGAAGATTGGAAACACTGTGTTCACTGTGAGATACGATGTCCTTCTTTCTTTTTTTATACTCGCATTGTCAAGTCAAAATACCCGGGAAAAACTGTTTTAGTCGTATGGATTTTTATACTTAAACCAGATTATATCAAATGTTTTGGCCACAAATGGGCTGAGATGTCCTTTTGATACGGAGCGCTAACATTTCCCTGTTTTCACTTCGAACCTGTCAACTTTCACTTATCTTATTTTATTTTTTTAAGCCAAATGATTAGTTTTTGGACAAAAAAACAGTTGTTATATATATATATATATATATATATGGCAAATATTGTTGTACATAAAATCTTTCATTTATCGAGCAAAATTGAAGGATTCTGGAAAGGCCCTCAGAACAGCAAGAGTTTTTAATTTAAAACATTGTGGGTTTTTAAAATATTGTCAAGTTTTATAAACTTACATCTCCTCCCATCCTCTCCGGGTATCAAGTATCGCTATTAATGAATGTTTAACCATGACTAGCTCCAAATCCATAAAACAAATGTCTGAACCGACTGATGAGACGACGAAGCAGCCGGAGGGTTGTCCGTCCCCGGCCTGAACCGGCCGATGCTACGCTATGATTGGCCAGTCTGTGTTCAAGGGGTGGGACTAAGCCGATTATCAATTATCTAAGCTCTTCTGGATGATCAGTTGCATTGCACTGTAACTTCATTGTAATAAGTATATGAAACTGAGCTACATGCCAGCCAACGTGGGTCATTTCTCAAAGTCAAGGACGCTGCGGTGGCCTTCCAAGTCGGGTCCTGGTGGTTCCACCTGAGACACACCTCACAGGTAAAGGAAACACAAAGGCACACTCAAGTGTTGATATTCATGTAGAAAAAAACCTTCCAAACTTCTCAAACAGACAGTTTGGGAATCCTGTAGTTTCCTCAGAGGGAATTGTTGAATTTGAAGTTATTGTTGTCCGGGACTTTGTACAGAAATATTTTAAAATAAAAGACTTGGGATGTAACCCTTGTTCTGCTTCATGTGGCACTTTCATAGGAATGAACGGGGCGCTGCCTCCGACGTTATAACCAGTTAAAGTGAACTGGTTATATATCCCATCAAAATGGGAAGGTTTTAAATTGAGGGCACGAATGATATCTTGTGCGCACCAATTAGTGAATTGTGGCCTCAATATGCATATTTTGTCTCTATGGTCGTCATTTACAATATGTTGGTGCATCACAATTTCTATAAGAAATATTGATTTTGCATTTCTCAAAACAATATACACAGATTCAAAACATGTCGGCCAAACAAAAGCAACAGGACTTTTTTATTTTTAGTTATAAAAGTACAAAATAAAATTATTCTTGTTCTCTTGGAAGCAACCAAACTCAATTGAAAAACAGCAATTTTACCTTCCAACAATCACCAGCTCTGGTTTGGTCTAAATACATCCTTTATTCTCAGAGTAATAATATGAAGGCTCTTTGCTGAATGAGTTCGTCGCTGCACATTAAAGTCGGAAAGTTCAGCGACTGGATTGACAATTTCAAATGTCAAATTTGTTCAGAGACAGATTTTGGAGGACTGCTGAGGTGAAATAACCGACTCAGGTGACAGTTACAGTTATTTTAGGAATACAGAAATACAGCTTTTAACCCAGCTACATTGAAGTCACATTACCAGTAAGGTGCAGCCATTTCTTCAAGAAAATGAACAAAGAGAGAGCAGGAGGACTCTTCTCTCTTCAGGCCCCTTTTCTTTCTCATCCGAGACGAGGGACGAAGGACTGAAGGTGTTTTGGGATTGGATGACTGTAAATAGTTGATTTGTTATACTGGATATGTAAAAACTGCCAAAGAAGAAAAATAATAAACGTCACTTTGTACAGCCAATTATATGTATTTTATCATTTTACTTTGAAGGCCTAATGACCCCACGTCCGTAGTTGCTATTGCGTAACTTTACTCAACAGGCTGGGGAGAAGAGAGACGCTCTTCCAGACAGGATGGTGGCAGTGATGGAGGCAACGCCATTTTTTAACAAAACAATTGTTGGATAACCTGCAGTTTTATGTGAATGTCTCATCGACGAGAAGCCCTGGTCTTCATTGCATTGCATTGAACAACACCTAGAAAGCAGAACTCCCTTAGAGGAAGACAGCGAGGTCAAACCTGCTGCCGTTCCTGTGTGAAGGCTGGCAGGAGGTCAAATATGCCTGTGTGGCTAGATATGCACGAGGCCCAGTTTCATCTCGGAGGAGAATTGTGAAATTAAGATAAGCAAATAAAGCAAATGGTTTTTGGGAGATTCTGCTAGGTTAAAGTTTAATTTAGTTACATATGCGTTTATTTCAATATGACATAGTGATGCTCAGGTTTGGGGATAAAAGGTGTTTATTAGAGATCTTTTATCCACTTTGCATAAGAATATAACATATTTAGGTTATGCTCTTACCATATAATTAATGCTTGGCAAAATGTATTATGAATCAAGAAGAAGTGGAATCTCATGTCTGTATTAAATTCAAATGTACAATCAGGATGTCTGGTGTTCATTAATACTTTGTAACATCATGTGATTTTCTTGATAAACATATCAAACTGGGAACGTGGGCAGAGACACAAACTGATGAATATACAGGATACACTTACATAACAGACACATATTTGGTGTAACTCATTAGAGAGAGATCACTGTGCCTGGATGACCTCTGGCTCCGGCCGGACACTGCGTGTCTGCAGGCTAGGAGAGGGATCCATGAGTATTAAATCCCCTCGCAAGAGTTTGTCATAAATGTATCATTATTTGTAGTTTGATAACAGATGATATCACAAGATAAATAGGGTAGTCCCTCTCTCGAGAACCGAGCCGTGTGTGACGGTCTGTTCTCGTTGTGTTTGGTGACTTTATTTTTCTATTTGCTTTGAGGTTTGGTAAAAGAGTCTAACTCCATCATTAAAACCAGGTGGTATTTCTCCGTGGAGGTTCTGCTCGGGGTCAGGTGGGTGACCCGAGCCCAGTGCGGTTGGCTGGTGCTTGACCCTTGACTGTGGTCACCTGTCAGGCCGTTCAAGCCTCTCTCTATCCTTTCAAATTAAAAACTTGAAATTAAAATAAAAAAATAAATAAACGGTTAACTTGTAGGACTAACACTTTTCACTACAGCGATAAAGCGCACCAGCAGGCTGTTTTACAATACAATCATTTATTTTTGGTCAGGTTCAACTGAATTATCAATTTTCAAAGTAACGTGAGTGTTATATTGCTGTCTACTGACAGTCAGTCCTCTCTCATGTGTGTCTACAGCTGCAGGGCTGCACCTCTCAGGCTGAAGAAGGCAGAGGGAGCATCAAGATGCCAAACAGGTAAGTTGATGTGTAAAATGTTTGCTGTGAGCACACTACAGATGTTATTTACATCTTAGTGTCTGAGTAACACTTCTCAGTGTAGTGACAAATAGTAACTCTTACCAGAGTTGAATTGACCCTGAAGTGTTAACACTGTGTTCAGTGTAACTTTAACACTGTAAATAGGGACCATATGTTCACTGGCTTAGTGTTAACATTGACTCTTTAAGTGTTGCATTAGCACTGTCAACTTGACTGTGAACGCACACAGGAACAAGATATCAGTGTTACTGTTAATGAACTCTACAAAACAAAAAAGGGAAATCTCCAATAGTTCATGTACAAAGCACTTTGAGCAGGGGTGACACAGTTCCTTTCTATGTGTTGTTTATCTCAGTGCTAGCTGACATTCAACCAGATGTATGCTATTTGTTGTTTGCTTTCAGTCTTCATCTTAAACAGTGAGAGCAATAAACATGAACAACACTTGTTTATTTATATTCTCATTTATTATAATTGTTTACCTGTCATACAGTGTAAGGCAAATAAAAAACAATATTTGAGAAATCAGAGTTTAACATTTACCAGCTACTTTAACCCATTTTTTTAACCTCAAGTCATAATTAAAAATGTTCATAGAAATGTGAAAAGGAAAGGGTGTGCTTTGCAGTAAGTGCCCATGAGATGACAAATGTAACAACAACTACACTCGTGTGTTGATTCTGGAGAGGTAACATTAAAGTGTGTGTATGCAGAGATGTTGCAAAAGTAAACTTTCTCTTTAATAAAACCTCTGATATTTTCAGTGACAAACTACCACCAATTGGTCTTTCTTCACTGGAGGCTGAAACAGTGGCATGTTGCAGATTAAGTATTTACACTTATATTTCTTAATTTTCATCATATTATGTTTGAAGTGTTATGTTGTCAAGCTTATCATGTCCACTGTGTCATAGTGAAATATCAATTAATATAAAAAACTTTCAGAAATTCGAAATCTATTTGTTAAACCGTCACCTTTACTAACTGAATCATGTTATTAACTGAAGGTCCACCATGTACATGCTCATTAAATGCTAACATTAGCCAACAATGCCAACTCTGTCATGCTCTAGCCTTCTAGCAAGCCTTCCATTGCAGGGTGGACATTATCGCATACTTTCATTTTTATTCAAATGCTTTTCCCATCAAATAAAATGTATTGTTGAGAAAGAGACTAAATATCTTTGTCCACGACAGCATGATTGATATGGGTATGTGAATGTGTTTGACCATATTCTTAATTTGTGATTAGTAGGATGGTATTTCTATAGGGCCTTCATTGTTTTTCATGTCCATAGTGAGCCACTGTTGAATAGAAGTGCTCCCGGATCATTGGCGGATGTTGTAGATTTCAGAAAGGTTTAAGGTGTGCCATGTCTTTGTTGATACAACAGGGTAAATGTGAGCTCTTTCAAAGCCGTTAAAGTCGGTGGATAAACAAATGGAGTAAGCGCCCATGTTGTCGATGAGAAGCCAGTCTCCCACATTCAACTCAGGGATCCAGCAGCTGTCGGTTACTTTGTCAATGCTGTCGCAGGTTGGACCCCAGAGAACAGACCGGAATCTCTGCTCACTGCTCTCAACAACCTGTGAACAACACAAACATTGAAATATGAAATCCACGTCACGCTGGTCATCTGTTCCTTTAAATCTCATGTCTGACACCTCGTTTTGCAGTCTTCTCAGGTCAGGTTGGGGAGTGACAGCCTTCAGAATGTTATTCGACCAAAGACTGGATTTAAGAAGTGGAACAATTTCACACCTCAAGATGTATGTCCAACGCCAGTGCTAATGCATGCAATGAGATAGTGTCCTCTTTAGGAGGACAATAACCATGTGGAGGTCACAGTCTGACTGCGTTATGTCACCGACCTACAATTAACATTCGTCTTTCTATCAACCAAAACCACGATCTTTCCCTCGCCATTACAAAGTGTGTTCCTTGCCTAACGCAATCCTTAACCACAGAATATATATCCAACCACAATCTTCAGCTTGTACTCTTCGGTAGTCGCCATGCTCAGATACTGTGGAACGCGAGGATTTTTAAATCATTGGCATTGGACATAAAAATCCTATACTACTGTTTAGAAAAATCGTCCAATATTGATGTTTTTATTTCATGATGGAGTTGATATTTACCCTGGCAAGGTATGGTTCAATATTGGTGTGGGCAGCATCATTGATGAGGCAACTCAGGGAACCATACAATCCATCATTAAGGTAGTACATCATTGTTCTGTCAGGGCTGCTGTCCTCACCATCTGAAAAAAAAACAACAAAAAAAACATGCAAAGTAATCAAAGGTATTAAAATGGCAACTCTGAAAATAATAGGAAAATTACAATACAAAATGGTGCTTTCTAATCGGTCCCTCCACCACATGCAACCAGGTATCTGTGGGTCTGCACAACATTAGTCTTCATAAAGTCATTGTGCTCACTCAAAGGCTCAGCATGGAGGTTTCCTGAAGATGCTTCTTGTTGTAGTGGTGCATTGCCATTTGGAGCCATCAGACTCACCTGGTAGTTGTCACCTACACATCACAGTTTGTTTCATTAAATCAAGATGTATTTAAATACAATCACACATTCTATAACTATGTTTTAATACAGAATACTCGACATTCAAAAGTGATATCTATACATTACCGCTATGTTCGTCCATATCATCTGCGATTACTCTTTTGGCAAAGACGTTGGCTGCAAGTGTGAAGGCTGAATCCACGTAGTAGCGTCCTGGTTCTGCAATGATCTGCACCCCACTGTCAGGCGGGAAGAATTCCTCCAGTGCTCCATTAATGACTTCTGAAAACTATAAGAAAACCACGTTGGGTTAATAGTACATTTCACAGGAATTACACCTCTATTAATATTCCAGACATTACGCTGACACTAAAGTACAAGGTGACCGACAGAAACCATTATCACTGGCATTACAGGGAACACAGGTAAGGTTTCTGCATGTGTTTCTATGAAGTAGGAGCCATGTAATTGAAGGCAAAACAGACACGTATTGAGAAAATAGTTCGCTGAATATTTTCTTTCCTTTACCTCTTCAAATTCGACTAGACAGTCCTCTATCCCAGAGAACCCTCCACCAATATCCAAGAGACTCATCTGGAGGCCCAACAATTTCTGAAAAACACATCAGTACCACTGTCTTATAAGGCACCTTTTTAAAAGATGTTATGAGTTTGCAACCACGTTCTATTGCTATGAGGATGCCTTACCCCCATGTCAAAGACACGACGGGCGTCTGCGATGGCCAGCTTGAACGCAGAACTTTGAGTGCACCCGCTGCCTACATGAAAGCTGACCCCAATGACCTCCAAGCCCAGCTCTCCAGCACGGCAAAGCAGCTGAGCAGCTGACTCCAGTCTGGCGCCAAACTTTAAACTCAGTCTTATCCTGGATACAGAGTCATCCACTGCAATGCGGAGAACCAATCTGAAAAAGTGATTCAAAAGTATTCGTCGGTAAACTAACAACAATCTACACTAAACATAGAAGCAACAAATATCAGTAGTGTTCACTCACCTGGCTTTGGCGTGGCAACGAGATATTTTTAAGAGTTCATCCTCGCTATCAAAAGTCATCGTGTCGACTCCATGAGTACAGGCATATTTGATGTGCGACAGTGGTTTGGTTGTGTGTGCGTAAATGATTTTATCAGGTGTCACTCCGAGGGACAGCACCAGCTGGATCTCCACCTGTGTTCAACCAAAGCGCATTTCAAATGAGGAAACTGCTTCTCCACAATGAAGAAAAGGCTGAGCTGGATTCTCTTTGAAATACTTCACCGTACCTTGCTAGCACAGTCGAAACCTGTGTCTAGAGCACTCATCATCCTCAAAACTGCTGCTTCGTTGTTGCACTTCACTGCATAGAAAGGCTTGACTCGAGGTAAGTTAGTACGCCACCTGAGGTACTTTTCAAAAATACCATCCAGACTCACCACATAGAATGGCTCGTCATTGTCCTGAACGAAGAGAGCAGAGTTAGCTAATTTTCTTTTGACAATGGCACACAAGAAACATCAACTATCACACAATACATGGACACAATGACAGATAGATTCATAGTGAAGAAAACTAAAGTGACATGATGTCTCTGATACTCACTGCTGAACCAAGCTCTTTTATTTTACTGTCTATGAAGTCTCTGATGGTCCTTCCATTGTCTAAAATGTCAATGTCACAGTTATTGGGGGACAAAACCTGCTCAACCGATCCCTTCGTAGTTACTGGTGCTGGGATGACTAGCAGGAAAAGACAAAAGAATGAAATTAATCCATAAATATTGTTAATATAAGACTGGATGACAATAGAACAACTTTTTCTTTGTTATAGCTGTTTGTCTACATTATGCCATGCTGATGCAGGAGTCCAAAGCTATGACTGTAGGCACATATTCATATTCACATCACAGATCACGGTAAACATCTTACCATGGCCCATATGTGCCTCCATATGTTGCAACCCTGAAGACATCAAATTAGAGTTAGTGTTATCACAGACAATTATATGAGACAAACCCATTCATAAACAGATGGCAGGGGCTACCATGCAAGGTGCAACCAGCCCATCAGCCAGCCCTGCAACCAGCCCATCAACCAGCCCTGCAACCAGCCCATCAACCAGCCCATCAGCCAGCCCATCACTGTAACACCCTGTTGGTTAATTGTGTATGTGTGTCTCCTAATTGTCTCATTCCTTTCACCTGCCCTCAGCCACGCCCATGTTTGTCCCCTGATTGTTGATGTCCTTCACCTGTATTTCCCCTCTCCCTGATGCACCTGAGCCCATTGGAGACACTGACCAACCTCCGGCATTCTGTCAGAATGAGGGTCCGACTGGACGACCAATAAGAGATGCAATTGTTAGACACTATTTTTGATAAGTCCATGACTGATGATTGTGTCAGTGTGATTAATGTTTAATGAACAAAGGCAGTTTTGGGGGATTAATTTATGGGGCCGAAATATTTATAATTTATAATTTGCTGTACTGAAAGGTTGCTAGCCCACATAGCCTACCTACTTTATGTACTTCCTGTTGAACAATTCAAGTGAAATTGATGAATAAATATAAATACTGTAAAATGCATGATATAAATGTTGTATTTTTTAACTAACCAATTTTAGTGACCTAGTTTTATTACTAATATCCACCATGAATCCACCCTCCTGCTGGGATCAGTTTAATCCTGATTTTGGGGATCAAAATGATTCCAATCCTACCAAAAAGTTTTGGAAAACCCAAACTCAAGGTTTGATCCGGATCAACAACAAGATTGGATTACGTGATCCAATCCAATTTCTGAATCCTTTTTTTCTTTTGAAAAACCCATTTTCAAGATTTGATCCAATCCGATAGCCGTAATCCGATCCCATTACTTTTGAAAAACCGGCCCCTGAAGATGACTGGCACTCTCATTGGCATTTCACATACAACTGACTCGTGTTGGTTAATTCTTCACTATTAAGTGGAAAGTTGAGCTCATGTTGAGTAAAAACTGTCCGTCTATGCGGCTTTGAAAGGCAGATGGTGGTTGCACAATGATAATAATAATAATAATAATGCATTTCATTTTTAACACACTCTTCCTTCAAAGAATCCCAGAGTGCCACACATATAGTAAAAACAAATAAAACCGATTTAAAACATAGAAAAAGCAACCCATAAAAAAAAAAATAAGAATGTAATAGCTGCCAAAAAATTAACTTAAGGTAAAAAATGCCTTCCTGAATAAAAAGGTTTTTAGGCCAGTCTTAAAAGAGTTCAGTGTCTGAGTTGCCCTGAGGTGGTCAGGGAGACCGTTCCACAAGCGTGGCGCCGCCGAGCAAAAGGCCCGGTCGCCCCATGGTGCGGAGCTTGGCATTGGGGACCCGAAGGAGCGAGCGGCCTGTGGATCTGAGGGTGCGGGTGAAGGTTAGGGGAGTGATAAGTTCTTGTAGGTAGGGGGGTGCATGTCCGTTGATGCATTTATATGTGAGTACTAGGACCTTGTAGTTAATCCGGAATGAAACAGGAGGCCAGTGAAGTGATTGGAGAATGGGTGATATGTGGTCATTTTTCCGGACTCCCCTCAGGACCCTGGCAGCGCTGTTTTGGATATATTGTAGTTTGGTGATGTTCTTGTCAGTGATCCCAGTGTAGAGTGAGTTGCAGTAGTCCAGTCTTGAGGAGATAAAGGCGTGGACGAGCTTCTCTATGTCTGACAGGGTTAAAGTGGGGCGGAGTTTGGAGATGTTTTTTAGATGATGAAAGGAGGTTTTGCACAGGAATTTTATATGGTCAGTAAAGGTCAGGTGGGAGTCAAACCGAACTCCCAGATTGGTGACTGTGGAGGAGAGGGGTATGACCTGACTGTCAAAGGTGAGATGAGTTATGGATGATGTCTGAACCTGGTGTGGAGTGCCAACAAGGAGGGCTTCAGTTTTGCTGCTGTTTAGCTGGAGAAAGTTGTTGCTCATCCACGCCTTTATCTCCCCAAGACAGGCGGTGACACATGACATGGCTTGAGGGGTTTGGGGCAGCTTTGATGTAAAGCTGTGTGTCGTCAGCATAACAATGGAAGGACATCCTATGTCTGCTGACGACACGGCCGAGGGGGAGCATGTAGATGATGAAGAGGATTGGTCCGAGCACCGACCCTTGTGGAACACCAGAGGAGACTGGGAGCCGTCTGGACTTGCATCTTCCCAGTGAAACATATTCAGTTCTGCCAGAAAGGTAGGACTGGAACCACTGGAGTGCAGAGTCTGATAGTCCAATGGTGGTGTGGAGGCGCTCGAGGAGGATGGTGTGATCCACGGTATCAAATGCAGCTGTCAGGTCCAGGAGGATGAGGAGTGAGGGTGATCCTGCATCGGTTGACATCAGCAGGTCATTTGTCACCTTTAGCAAAGCTGTTTCAGCGCTGTGGGCTGAACGAAATCCTGACTGGAATTTTTCAAATAAGTTGTTGTTTTTGAGCTGGTCTTGAAGTTAAGAAGCAACTACCTTATCTAACACCTTGGACAGGAAGGCAAGGTTGGAGATAGGCCTGTAGTTGGCTAGAACCTCCGGGTCCAGGGTGGGCTTTTTCAGAAGGGGACGGATGACAGCAACCTTGAGAGCAGGTGGGACACAGCCAGAGCGAAGGGAAAGGTTAACAACGTTGGTGATGAAAGGACTGAGAGTGGGGATATGTGACTTCAGCAGAGCAGTGGGAATGGGGTCCAGGGTACAGGTACAGGATTTCATATTTCTGAGGATTTTCTCAACATGGCTCTCCTGAACCTCAGCGAGATCTAGAGGAGACAGCACACTCGCAGATAAGGTGTTGGTCTCAGAGGGAAGCAGAGATGGAGAGCTGGACATCGTAGAGCGGATGTTGTTGACCTTTGTTCTGAAGAAGTCAATGAAGCTGTTGCGTTGCTCCTCTGTAGCCTCAGTTGAAGAGGATGGTTGTGGCTTCAGGAGATGATTTATTGTAGAAAAAAGCTGTTTAGAGTTTCCAGGGTTTTTATTGATTACGCTGGAGTAGAACCGTGAGCGAGCATCCTGAAGGGAGTTGGAGTAGGCCCTTTGATGCTCACGGAAGGTCAGTTTATGGACAGTGAGCCCAGAGTGTCTGCAGCGTCGTTCTCGGGCACGCCCAGCTGTTTTTATTTTCCGCAGCTCATGTGTGAACCAGGGAGCGGAGCGTGAGAAGTTGACCTCAATTGGGTCAATGTTTTTCCAGTTCCGAAAAGACATTTGACACTTAGGACTCATGGTAGGTAGCATAAAAGTCAAGGCCACTGAGACCACCTTGTGGTTGGACACACCGAGATCATAAACCTGTAGGTTACTGATGGAAGCAGAGTCAGTGATAACCAGATCCAGAGTGTGCCCCTTGTTGTGCGTAGGAACCTCAACATGCTGCTGCAGGCCAAGACCCTCAAGCACACCCAGGAAATCTGCTGCAAACTGGCAGGAGGGGTTGTCGACATGGATATTTAAATCACCAACAATGACAATATTAGTTGACATAGTGCAGAATGAGGTGAGGAGATCACTTATCTCAGGTAGAAAAGATGGGTTTGGTTTTGGAGGACGGTATATGAGAAGCACTGTCATGGAGCAAGGAGATTTGCATTTGAAGGCAATGCATTCCATAGAAGAAAGATCAGGCATTGGCAGAGGGGACAGTTTTAGTTCAGCCCGGTGCATGATGGCTAGTCCACCACCACGACCAGAGCTGCGGGCTTTCTCCATGTAGCTATAGCCAGGGGGACATGCTTCATTAAGCACAGAGTAGTCCCCTGGTTTATGCCAGGTCTCTGTTAGGCACATGAAGTCAAGCCCTTTGTCCAGAATATGGTCGTATATGAGGAGGGATTTATTAGTGAGAGATTGAGTGTTTAGCAGCTCCATGATGGCAGGAGACAGACCAGGGGGTGAAAGTCTCTGCAAGCTCCGTAATACACTGTGATCCACTCTGTGTTTTCCATTGTGCCTAGTATTGGGTTGTCTCGCGATGTTTCCGACGATGACTCCCAGGTTGGTTTTGCTTCCTGATTCCACGTAGAAACTCTTCAGAACCCCACACTCTTGATATGTGCTGATCATCAATGTGCCATATACCCATATAAATCCAACAGGGCTGGAACATTCACATCCCTTCATATGACAATTGCACAACCTTTTGGAGCAATTTCTGCAATCTCCGGTCCTTACCACTACAAGTAGCAGGTTTGTTATTCACATTAATATAAAATAAATACCGTCAGCCTATCCCAAGGGGGAGAAGACTCTTACCTTAAGGAGACTACAGCTGGAACCCTCCGAGTTGACAAGATGAAACTTTGACTGGAATGTACAAAATAAAAATCCGTTTTTATTTGTTTTTTACAATAAAATGGAGATTAAAGGTTGAAAAGAAAAAGAGCAAGTCATGGCAGAAGCCCACTAAAGCCGAAGCAAATCAAAAGACAAAAAGAAAAGAAAAGGACCTACAAAGCTCCAGCTACTCATACATATACCTCTCACTTCCAGATCCACTTCTACAAAAATGAACTCTCTGGATGATACGTAGTCTTCCAATGTATGACAAACGTGTGCTCAAGTTGATTCAATACTGTAAATTAGTCCCGAAGCTAATTACACATCCAAAGGTTTTCACCTACCGGGTAGGTTGCTGTTTGGCAGACAACAAGGCAGTGTGGATCCCGAGAGCAGATCTGTTCCAGGAGAAACTTGTTCAGCAACGTTGGATTGGCTGTGTTTGTGAGTAATGACAGAACAGAACGCAACATGGGAGATAATGTAACTGTTTGGTAGCACTTTATAATAAGTACACATTATTTAGCATTAGTAAAGCATGAATAAACACTGAATTCATCATCTATAAATCTTTATTCTAACATGAACACTCATTAGTAACTCATTAGTATGCAATTCATAAACAGGGTTATAAATGTTTGATTCTTGATTAATAAGCTTGGTTTTCATACATTATGAATGATGGATTCCCCATTTGTAAATGAAGTATTAAGGATTTATAGATGATTAATAAGATCATTTGTAAAGTTTTAGTAAATGATTAAAAAAAATGCTGCAATTAATGATTTATTATTTTATATCGGTTATAAATATTCAGAGGTGCCGCGACCACTTGCGAGGCCTAGCACCACGTGCCGGCCGTGATTATGTAATTTTCTCATGACAACTCCACTACGCCGAGTATAAACTAAGCTCTAGAGGCCTGGTCCTACTCCACCAAAAGGTTTCACTCACAGAGGTTTGTCGATCAATGTTTAAATTCGTGTGAAGCATATATACTCCACTCTGTAAAACCTCCGAACCATCTGTGTGGAAGAGCTCTAATCATTCAGCTGAATTATTCTAAGTGTCTGTTTAATAAAATACTAATTTGAGAGCTTTCTCAATACGTTCATTTCTTACAAGGCTAGAACGATTTATTTCCACCACAGAATACAATTAATAGATTAAAATATATCAAATGTATTCACAGGAAGCAGGTTACAAAATTCCAAAACTGCAATAATGACTGAAAAAGAACAAAGGAACTGTGGTGGTATAAATAGTTTAATAGTCTAACAGACAAAGGGAAGCGAGAACCGGTGAGCAGGAGATGAGGTGAGTCCAGGACTAATTAGGGACAGGTAAAAACGTATCGGGGCATGGCAGACAATCCAAAAAGCCGGGAAAACTCCCACAAACAGGAAGTAAATCCAAACATTACACAGGAGCTTAAAATGAAACGCAAAACAGACTTAACAAAAACTCAAGACCATGACATTTGATGAGCAGTTTTGTGAAGCCAATGTTGATGTGTCTTAAACTTGTATTCTCTCTCCTGGCCAGCAGGGGGCGACTCCTTTGGTTGTATAGAAGTCTATGAGAAAATGACTTCTCTCTTGAATCCCTCAGTAAACATTGTAAACATGCGTTTATGGTCTCAATCTCTCGTTTCAAGTATTCTTCAATACAGCATAATGTTAATTTACAGCATGATTTAGCGATGATTTTAGTAAATTATGGTCCATTTATAGACTATAAAGAGTATGCTTTTTGGGTTACAAGGTGATTGTCACTCCTCCGTAGTCCAAATATGGTCCCCTTTGTTCACTGGTTGCAAAAAGCTTGATTAAAAAAGCTTTTTAAGTGCAAAAAATGACAGTTAATAGTTGTTTTATAAAGTATTCTTTAATTATTTTACATTTCATTGATGCATGAGGAAAACACATAATTTTAGCACAATGACAGTTACCAAAACAACGCATCAATAGAAATGTCGATAGAACTCATTTGACAGTGGCGTATTGTGAATGGTTGTCGTGCTTCAGACTCATGGCTGTGTTCCTCTTAATTGAATATAAAGGCAGTCCATTTGATAGCTGTCAAGACATTCACTCTGCACCAAAGTGTTGAGCCAATGCTGTCATCCATAGGGCCTTGATGTGGGTCTTTCTCATTAGGAGGGAAGTTTTCCAAAAGGTCAATACAATGGAGATGGTAAGAATACTTGAATTGAAATCTGCATACAGTTCTCATGCTGAGCTTCTTTAATTTCCTTTCAATATCGGCTGGAACACAAGACACAAAGATTGGATTAATTATAACATGTGTTGTATGTGTAAGAAACAACCCAATCAGCAGATTTTCTTTTGGCATTGTGTGCGTCTCCAAACTTCGGATACGATGAATGTCAACGTTTCTAAACCATTAGTATGCACAATACCAGTTTGTTAGCATTGACAAAAAATTGGTTAGGTTTGGGCAACAAAATTGCTTGTTGCAGGGTTTGAAAAATGATCATGGTTTGTCAAAATAATAAGTTAACGACGCAATGTAACAGCTGTAAAACCAGAAAGAAATCAGTTTGTCCTACGTATCGTAAGCACAACAATGGTACGCAACAAGCCATAACTTAAGGTTTGGTTTAGGTTTTACACAGGATACAAACAGCGGTCTCCTGGGTGAAAGTCCTGTATTTGTTTGACCCCCCACACCTTTAATGGACTTTCTTGCTTGTTATACTCGTTATTATACCACGTAACTTTCAAATTTGTTTGCTTTAAGTCACTTGCTTTGTGCGTCGATGTCAGTGTCTCTGACCGAATATAATAACGTTAATAATATCGCTGGTTTGCAGAAAAGTACAATGCCAATATGTTTTACTGACTGGACTGTAACAAATGTGTTTTTTCGTTTTTTTTCTTCTTCCCAGCTCTCACCAAATGGTCGTCCTGCCGAGGTGGACTATAAATGCAGATGCAGAGCGGAGCGAAGATTATATTTGTTGTTCCAATTATGGCCATGAGCCAGGGGAAGCCAATCGATTTCACTATCAGACCTGCAACAGCTGGACCTTTGGACAGAAGAGGCAATATTCAACACCTTGATAGAAAAACAAACTTTTAGGCTGGTCGGGCTAATTCGACTGAGGTTTAACATCAAATATGCAATATTAGGGTGTATTTATAAAGCTTAAATGTTAATCATTTTTATCAAGGCAAGAGTTTGACATTTTGAAAAAAAAAATGCTTTCTTACTGAGAAAGATGAGAAATAAAATAAGATGATTAATGCAACTCTAATGTCTGTACGGTAAATACAAAGCTCCCACCAACACCCGGTTAGCCTAGCTTAGCACAAATACTGGAAACGGAGAAACCGATGGCCTGGTTTTGTCGTCCAAAGCTGTCAAACGCCTCGTAGCAGCACCTCCAACGGCCTTTAAACCATAAGTTACATAAAAGAAGCTCTAAATCTCTGAGTCCCATCAAAATTCAGTGTGACAACTGAGCTTACCCACGGAGAATCCAATGCAGACTGCGATATCTGCAATAGCATAAACTGTGCCATATACCGGCACATATCTTAGATCCACCAATTTACCCATGAGAGGCATGATTGATGAGTCCACTGTGCCTGGTAGAAACAAGATAATCATTCATTATTTCAACCAACAAGAAATGAATTTGTTAAAAAGTCAATATTCGGCATGACTTACCAACTGAAAAGCCAACAACTGCATTCAGAACAAGCACATGATAGATGTTCTTGGAAAATCCAAACTGAAATATAAAGAGAAATTACATCATTATAAAAAAAAAATGTAAACCACAATGTTAAAAAAGAAAAACCTTTAATGGAAAAAAAAATATATGAAATGTGTACATTTAATTTGTCGCTGGGAAATAAAATATTAGGGTAAAAAAACGAGACCCTGTTAACTCCATCTAAAATTATATTCTTTAACTGAGGGAGAATAAGAGCTTGTTAACTCCCCCTCAAATGCATTTATTTGGTCTCATTTATAAAGTATTTTATATGTGTATGTGTTTTCAGTAACCCATGCACAAAACATGCATAAAAAGTTGTGATTGTCAAACGTATTTCTCTTTGAAATGGATGGTTTACCTATTCAAGATCATGTAAGGTGGTGCATATGTGGCAGTAAAAATGGACAGGAACGTTCTTTTACACCAAAATGGTCTCTTCTCGCAATTTACACATGAACACTGATATAAAGTGTTCACATTTACCTAATCTATGAAACTCACAGCAATGGTGGATATTCCCGACAGGATCATTCCGATGCAAGCAAATAGCCAACTGTGAGAAGAGATTAACGACATCGTATTATGGGTATATTTGGTGGCAAAACCATGAAGAAACCTAAACAGGCCACTTTCCGACTCAAGTCAACATACCTTCTGCTGTATTTTTGCGACAGGTGACCAAAGATGTTGGATGCAATGAGGTAGGATATGCTGTCTGTCAAGAAGACCGTGCCTGACACAATAATACAGTTTGACTTTCACAGCAAACGTCTTCATAGGAAACTAACGTGACTGTTTTGTATGTTTAAATCACTGCAGATGCTCTGCAGCTGAGCATGATCTCAAATGATTGGTGAAAAGCTTCAGCTACAGCCTGAAAAACTCTTTGCAGCGGCAATGCATGGATAATCAATTTGCTGAGAGCACAATAGGATAAGCACAACCTTGCTGCCATTTGCTCGCACACATGGTCTTCATCATCCAGATAGGAAGGGCTGCCTCTATTGTGGCAATAACCAGAGTTGTCAAACAAATGGCTCCTGGAAAACAGAGCAAATACAATATATATATATATATATATATATATATATATATATATATATATATATATATATATATATATATATATTATCATTATGAAATTTAGAATGATCAAAATTCAGTATTTTCTGGTGATTTTTTTTTTAACAAAAGGTAGCAACAACACACCATTCTCTATGGAGTTACAGGAGAGACATAACAAAAATAAATCTGTAAAAGAATAAGAAAAAAATGTGGAAACCAGGAAGAGACCATTATTTGATATGTGTGTAGTATGGTCCCTGTGCAGCTGGCTACACATATAAACCATTGTTATTTGTTCAGCTCTGAAGAAGTTTTTTTTCCCGATGTAAACCACAACCAAAGCTGAGACCATATCACATTATTATGAGACCAAAGCAAACGCATTTAGTTGCATCTCTATGATGATACTGGCTGCATTTTAAAAATATGATTGCCAGGGTAAAGAACAGTTCAAGACAAATTGACCAAGCATGGAAAAACCTTGGCTTTTATAACAAATTAGAGGAGTGGTTAAGTACTCGTGGCGGGATTTGCGTGTTCAGGAAAATGCAGGAATAAATGCAGGGCTATGTATTTACATGTAAAAGATAATAAAGGGGTGTCGGGGTGAGTGTATTTTTTTGCTTTTGTGTTTGTTTTGTTTGCTGTTTTTGTCTTTTTTCTGTACTTTATTATTGTCTGACAAACCTCATTTGCGTATGTATGTTTAAGGTTAATATATTTAAATGAATACAAATGTAAGTGACAAAAAAACAACAAAGATAAAGCAAATAAGTAAAGACTGAGGAAAAATAAAAGGGAAACAAATATATGAATGAAATTACATGAAAATAATTGCATAGAGCGTGCGCGTTTCCTTTGACCTCGCCTCCCAGCCCGGGATCGAGACTCGGTCTTGGGCTCATTACCTGGAAAATAACTCTGAATTCGACTGGAAGACAATTTTATAACTTTTAGCTAGTGATTTAAATAAGGGCTGTTTGTACTGAGAAGTTGATTCACCTAAAAAAAAAAAAAAAAAAAAAAAAGTATCTGCTTAGTTACAGATGTCTCTTTCCCAAAGTAAGTCTGTGGGTAAAAGTATTTTTGGGCCCCATTCTATCATGTGACGGATTGTAATTCCACCCTTTGGCCATGATGTAAAATTTGCTTCAAAGCTTGCCACTCTTCCTTTGGACTTGGTTGACATAAACACCGTTATATTTGTAAACCATTGGCAATTTCTATAATTCAAAATACCAGCGGCAATGAGAATGTACGGATCCTTCAGGAGAGTCAGCATTGGAGTCCCTTTTTCCATCTGTATAGAAACATAAAACATCTTTAACAGATCTAATTATAAACAGTGCAGTTAATAGCTTATAAGACAAATTTAAATGAAATGAATGAATAACTTACAGGTCCTTCTACATTATCAAGGCTCATCAGAATATTTTTTAAATAAAAATGTATTTGTTAATTTCGTCACCATTTAAATTTTTTTATTTTACTATTGTACTTTGTTTTGCCGCCTTATGAATAATTATGCCACATTTCTATGGTTTGATATTTAATTGGGTTGCCAATGAAAAATATACATTTTACGTTTTTCAATTGATAGTTGACAGTTTGTTGAAAATGCTTTTTAAAAGTGTGAAAATCTAAATTGTATTTTTTATTGAGTTTACCAATTTTTTTTTTAACCGACAAGTTGTACACGGACCTTTCCAAAGGCCAGTGTTTGAGTTTAAAACACAGGTCTTCAGTGAAGTATTTCTTTAAATCAACATGTCACTGTACCTCTGTTTGAACCCGGGATGGTTTAAAGATGAGGGCATGTAAACCTGTGTGGATAGTGAGACAGAACAATCTGATGGACAAACAACACCACATGCAACTGTTTCACTCTCTTGAAGAAGGATTTCATGTTTCGTCGTATGTACGACATTTCACAGTACCTCCAGCCAGCAAAGCAACGACAGCCAGGACCAGGAATGGAGCCATTCTGCCAACAAACTGATACATCACACTGCCAAATGGAGCCCCCGCTTAAGCATATGAAAGAAACATGAATGAAAAAGTTAAACAATGGAGTAGAAGCATGATTAGGTGTCTAGGATTCAGACCGCCATGCTGGTAAATGCTTCATTCGTCAGAGCCGGAGCCTATCCCAGCATGCATTGGGTGTTTTAGACCCTTGTTAGCATGGTGCCAATCAATGCAGGACTACTTTTTGTCAATAATGTATTTTAAACCCACACATTTACAAGGGAAAGCAGGACGGTCATTTTTCAAATTCTCGTGTTGTTGTTTTTACGTTGAATCTAGAATTTATGCCCAATTATTTCCAAAGCATACCGCCTACACCATCTTTAATTTTATATATATATATATATATATATATATATATATACATATATATATATATGTATATATATATATATATATATATATATATATATATATATATATATATATATATATATATATATTGTGGCATCACAAGGGGACAGGTAGTGGACGGGCGCTACAAAATGGCCACCAGGGCAAGAACTACATCTCCCAGTCTGCCTCACCGCTCACCCAGCTGCAGCTGCTTAAGGCACCTGATTGAGGCAGGGCTGGGAGACTTAAAAGAGAGCACCTGGGAAGGAGAACGGACAGGCGGAAGGCGAACCCACAAGCCCCGGGAAGAGGACGATAAAGGAGAGGACCTCGTAGCCTGGATTCACCAGTGTTGAGTTTTGTTGATTACCCACTTTCTCCTCCGGGATATTTTATGTTTTCGAACTGGCCCTTTTTTTTTTATACTCTGTTGTTTTGACGTTACCTTGCTGGTGGGATGGGAAAATAAACCTTTACTTTTGTTAAACACCCTCTGATGTGCCTGTGTCCAGCCCTCCTTTTGCACTGCCCCAGGCTAGCCTAGCGACAGCCCGTGACACTACAGGTGGTGGAGAATGTGGGCACTGGGACCAAAGTGCGGATGATTGAGAGAGGAGATATTGACGGGGCTGTTGGAGAGCCAGAGGGCGCAGCAGGAAATCAGCGGTGCCCTGTTGGCACAGCAAATCAGGGCTAATAAACTGAAGGAGCAGGAGCTCCGGCAGAGGCCAGAGTCGAAGCCCAGGGCAGCTGATTTCATCCCTGAACTTGGCGTGACCGATGATGTGGACGCTTACCTTCATGCCTTTGAAGCTACGGCGACTCGAGAAGGGTGGCCAAGGAGACAGTGGGTTGGACTTCTGGCGCCTTTCCTGTCCGGTGAGGCACTTAAAGCGTTTCGGGATGTAGAGGCTAATATTGCCCACGACTACGACCAGTTAAAGGGGGAGATTTTGAGTCGCCAGGGGGTCACTAAATTTAGCATGGCCCAAAGTTTTCATAATTGGACTTTCCTAAGCGGAGAGACGCCCCGGTCCCAAATGCACGAGTTGATAAGAGTGGCGAAAAGGTGGCTAGAACCAGACAAACACAGCCCGGCAGACATGATAGAAACCCTGGTTATGGACAAGTATCTACGGGGTCTACCCTACGAGGCAAAAAGGGTAATTTGCCACCAAAAGTTAACAACGGCCACTGGGTTGGTTGAAGCCGTAGAACAGTTCCAGGCGGCCTCAGACATGCTCCGACCACCCTGTAAAGCGCCGGTGGCTTCTGTCCCGGCCCGGCCAAGTGTGCGTCGCCAAAGAGGTCCGGCCCTGGCCAACCCTCACTCGGACCCACCCAGCAGAGGC
The DNA here is from genome assembly GCF_910589615.1 of Taurulus bubalis. NCBI lineage: Eukaryota > Metazoa > Chordata > Actinopteri > Perciformes > Cottidae > Taurulus > Taurulus bubalis. The sequence continues at coordinate 3,734,335 of NC_136605.1, forward strand.
GTTAGTCAACCTGGACAGCCACGAGCGTTCCTGAACCCAGAGCCCCGCCAGTGCTATCGCTGTGGCAAATTCGGCCACATCTCATGGCAGTGTGAAAGGCTAGACGAGCCCATGCCCACAGCGGAATCCACCAGTGGCCCCCATGTCCACTTTGCTGCCCTCCTGGGCGAAAGTAGGGACCGGCGACCAACGTGCCCCGTAACGGTGAATTGACGGGACGTAGAAGCCTTGCTCGATTCAGGAAGTGCCCGGATCCTAGTCCAGGAGGCAGTTTTGGAGGCATCGTCCCCGGCTCAAGGCGATCCCGTCCCGGTGGTTTGTGTCCACGGAGATACCCGAGAGTATCCAACCACCATAGTAAAACTGATCACAACTAAGGGCACGTTTAATGTCGAGGTGGGAGTGATCAAGGCCCTTCCAGTTTCAGTCCTGATTGGGGGGACTGCCCGGCCTTCCAGATGCTGTGCCCTAAAGAAGCTCAGTCGAGAGCCACGGAAACGTGAGTACAACCCTTGCAAAGTAAATACATCATGGATTAACGTTGCCCAACCTTGTTTGTCTCCGCCAGTGGCCGTCCATGCCTTGGCAGAAGCATCTAGTGGAGCGGAGTCTGACGACTCCGAGCCCCAACCTGGGCCAAGTGAGGACGACGCTGATGGGCCTCAGGAGGTGCCGCCTCTTAAAGGACAGTATGGAACGGCGCAGCGACAGGACCCCACACTAGGAAATGCCTTAAGAAACGTCCAGGTCCTAGAGGGAAGGTTGGTGGGAACCCGGTTGACCCCTTCCTACCCTCATTTTTCAGTGAAAAATGGCCTCTTGTATCAGGTAACCAGAAGTAAGGACCAAATCGTTGAGCAACTACTTGTGCCCCGGCCTCACCGCTCTGCAGTTGGCCCACACTCACTTGCTGGGAGCGCACTTGGGCGTAGAGAAGACTAAAGAGAGGGTGTTACAGAGGTTTTTTTGGCCCGGAGTCCACAAGGAGATAGAGAACTACTGCCGCAGCTGCCCAGATTGTCAGGTCACCGCTCCGAAACCGACTTACCGGAACCCCCTTATCCCTTTGCCTATTATAGAAACCCCCTTTGAAAGAATAGGCATGGATATTGTGGGTCCCCTGCCCAAGAGTGCCCGGGGGCACCAGTACATCTTGGTCATAGTGGACTACGTTATCCGGAAGCCGTCCCTTTAAGAAAGGCCAATGCTAAACAAATAGCAAAAGAACTGTTCCTCTTCAGCAGCTGCGTGGGGATTCCAAAGGAGATTCTTACCGACCAGGGGACCCCTTTTATGTCGAGGGTCACCAAGGAGTTGTGTGCGCTGTTAGACGTGAAACAGGTGAGAACCTCGGTCTACCACCCCCAGACAGATGGGCTAGTGGAGAGGTTCAACAAGACCCTGAAAGCCATACTGAGGAAGGCCATCGACAAAGACGGAAGAAACTGGGACCAGCTGTTACCCTACCTTCTGTTTGCGGTAAGGGAGGTGCCTCAGGCTTCCACTGGCTTCTCACCCTTTGACCTGTTGTATTCTCACAAACCCAGGGGCCTTCTGGACATCGCCAAGGAGGCGTGGGAGGAGCAACCCTGTCCCCATCGTACCATGGTTGAACACGTGGGGGCGATGCGGGACCGGATGGCAGCTGTGTTCCCCATCGTGAAGGAACACATGGAGAAGGCTCAGGGATCAAAGGGCAGCCTATAACCGAGCAGCACAACCCAGGGAATTCAACCCAGGAGACAGAGTCCTAGTTCTTGTCCCCACCGTGGAATGTAAGTTCTTGGCTACTTGGCAGGGGCCCTTTGAAGTAATCGAAAAGGTGGGGGAAGTCAATTACAAAGTCCGACAACCAGGGAAGAGGAAAGGTGAGCAAATCTACCATATTAACCTCCTCAAGAAATGGCATGATCGAGAGGTGTTGTTCAACTGCCTTCCCCCAGAAAGTCGGGAGAACCCGCCCGGGACGAGGTGCAGTTGGGCCCGGACCTCTCTCCTCACCAGCGGCAGCAGGCAAAGGAGCTTGTAGAAGGAAATCAGGAGGTATTTTCATCCCTCCCAGGCTGCACCCACCTGGTGGAACATGAAGTACGCACCCAGCCGGGAAAAACGGTGAACCAAAAGCCATATCGGGTGCCGGAGGCCCGCAAGAAGCTGATTAACGAGGAGGTAAGGAAGATGCTGGCGTTGAACGTGATTGAGGAATCCAAGAGTGCCTGGTCAAGCCCCATCGTCCTGGCTGACAAACCTGATGGAACATCACGGTTCTGTAATGATTTCAGAAAAGTAAATGACATTTCTGAATTTGATGCATATCCCATGCCTCGTGTCGATGAGCTAATTGAAAGCCTGGGCCAGGCACGTTTCCTAACCACCCTCGATCTCACCAAAGGTTATTGGCAGGTTCCATTTTCTCCAGGGTCGAAGGAGAAGACAGCCTTTGCCACCCCGGGAGGCCTCTGGCAGAACCGGATGATGCCTTTTGGCCTGTTTGGAGCCCCCGCCACCTTCCAGCGCCTGATGGACCAAGTACTGAAACCCCATCGAGAATATGCAGCGGCCTATCTGGATGATGTGGTAATTCAGAGCCCAGACTGGGAGAGCCACCTACCACGGGTACAGAAGGTCCTCGACTCCCTCCGACAAGTAGGCTTGACCGCAAACCCCAAAAAGTGTAGGCTGGCGTTTGGGGAGACCAATTACTTGGGGTACACCATCGGGCGGGGCCTTGTGAAACCCCAGGAGGCGAAACTCGCTGCCATCCAAGACTGGCCAAAACCGTTGACCAAAAAACAGGTGAGATCCTTCTTGGGCCTGGAACGCAGCTTGTAGCTACTCTCATATGGAACCAACAATCCCTTCCATACGTGCCTTAGTTAGTGGACTCTGGCACGGACGAGAGCTTCATTGATGCCAATCTTGTTTCCCAAGCCGGAATCTCCATCCAGCCTCTCAACCCTTCCCTCCGTGCCCATGCTCTAAATGGGAGGCTTCTTGCTCATGTTGCCTACGTCACAGAACTACTGCACCTGGTGTTGTCTGGTAATCACCACGAGTCCACCCAACTCTTTATTATCTCTTCCCCTGATTCTTTTTGTCATGCTTCTTGCCTGAGATCTGCTCTAGCTCCTTGAGAGGGTGCTGCTCCCTTGATACTGAACACACTGATCAGTTAGCTATTCCCTCAATGTATCAGGCTCTAAGTTTTCAGCAAGAGGCAGGCCCTCTCTGACCTCTCTTGACCTGGTGCCCCATTACCATCCAGCCGTTTGTACAATCTGTCTCGTCCTGAGTGGGAGGCCATGGATACTTGCTTACCAGAGTCTCTTACAAGATGTACATTTAGGCCGGTTGGTGCTGTTTTTTTTTTTAAAAGGACTGCACACTACGTCCTTGCATCGACTACCATAACAGTTCAAAACAAATATCCCCTTCCTCTTATAAACTCAACCTTCTAACCATTACAAGGAGCCTCCATCTACTTGACCTTCGGAATGCATATCACCTTGTCCGTATCAAGGAGTAGGTTGAGTGGAAGACTGCTTTCCGAACCCCCCTGGGTCATTTTGAATACCTGGTCATGGCTTTTGAGCTGACAAATGCCAGCCAAATGCTTTCAGGCCCTTTAATTATGTTCTTTGTGACTTTCTGAACATTCCGTTTTTGTTCATCATGTGACCAAAACACATCTTTTCTCAGAACACAGAGGAACACATTCAGCATTTGAGGCAGGTTCTCCATCAACTACAGGAGAACAAACTCTATATTAAAACAGATAAGTGTGACTTTCACGTGGAGTTCCTGGGTTACATCATCGAGACCGGGCAGGTGAGGACGGACCCCAAGAAGGCAGTGGCAGAGTGGCCCAGAAGCCCCACTTCCCTCTAACAACTCCAGCAGTTCCTGGGATTTGTTAACTTGTACAGGAGGTTTATCTGTGACTACAGCAGAGTGGCGGTACCTCTTACCCGGCTCACATATGCCACAACCTTCTTCTCTTGGACCCCCGCGGCAGTTCCCGCTTTTGCAGAGTTTAAGAGACTCTTTACTACGCCGCCTGTCCTCGTTCGTCCTAATCCATGGAGATTGAGTCCGGGACACCAGTATCTTGTGGACTGGGAGGGATATGGTCCTTAGAAGCGGAACTGGTTATCCCGCAAGCTCATCTTGGATCCCTCCCTCATTCGGGTCTTCCTTGGGAACCACCATGGTAGGCCTGCAGGCTCTCGTTGAGGGGGAGGCCAGGCTGTGCCAGCTGTTCTTTCCTGTTTGTCATTGGGCTGCTGTAGCTCATGGGGATGAGCGGTCGTCCTGCAACCACAAGGTAGCCGGCTCGATCCCCAGTCTCCCCATAGTTCATATGTCGAAGTGTCCCTGAGCACGACACTTAACCCTAAATTGCTCCCCGGGCGCTTCACTAGGGGCTGCCCACTGCTCCTTGTAATACAAAGGATGGGTCAAATGCAGAGAATACATTTCCCCACTGTGGGACTAATAAGGGATTATTCTATTGTGTCTGGTATGGGCGTGGCTCCGACCTAGTCTCCTCCTGATTACAACTCAACTCAGCTGCCTTCCATCAACTCATCACTCAGCAGTATCTCTACCCCGGCTCTTCATCCCCTTCGCCAGATCATTAGTACACCTCAGTGTTATTCAGCTCGTTCTCGGCCACTCAGTCAATAATTCTTGTTCTGAGTTATCCAAGTGTTTTTCCCCTTGCATTTACCCTGTTCTTCCTGTGCCAACAGTTTGGCTCATCTCAAGTCTGCCTGCCTAGTACTTTTTTCCCTTTGTGTCCTGCCGGAAATAAAAAACCCTTAAGCTCACGCACTCTGGTCTGTCTGCATCTGGGTCCACCCCCCCGTGACATAATTCATTATTATTGTTAATAATTAAACATTTACAAATCTAGAGAGTTTCTATTTTAAAACAGAGTGGAAGTGTTGAGTTAAAAATAAATATTAACTTCTGATATATCAAATGTGCAGGTATAATTTAGCAGATTTCAAATGTTTTTCCCTAAATGCTCTTTATTTTTGAGTGTTAAATCAGATGCTCTACATACCAATCAATCCTAAAGCCAAACCAGTGAACGATATACCCATTGCACGCCCTCTCTCCTTGTGGTCTTTGTACCCATCAGCCAGCATTCCCATTCCTGAAAGACAAGAGTAATACTTCAACTAAAAATACCATCAGTGGGATAATTAATATGATTTACATATTTTCAAATCAATTTGAACCTGAACACTAAAGTCCCAATTTAAACATTTTTGTTTTAGTCGAATGTATCTGTTTTTGTAGATTCAAGTCAATATTGTAAACTATTCAAAAATAAATATATCTGACCTGCCACCGACAAGCATGATCCACCCACACCTTGCACTGATCTGGCCAACAGCAGTAAGACGAAACTAGACGAAAAGGCAAACACTTCCAAGGAACAAGTAGAGATTAGATTTGATAATAAGATTGTTTCTACTCAAAAAATAAATACAGGACGTCCAGGGGCACTTTCATCAAGACCCCCCTGTCGCCCCCCCCAAAATATCTGGTTCGAAGTTTATTTAGCTTCTTGGTCTGTTGCATTGTGTATATACTTTACTTCTATGACAGCAATGTTAGCTAATGTTCCTGTCCTAAGTCTCTGTCAGTAATGTTAAATATGTACATGTAAATAAGCTAACGGTGCTGGTTCTAAGCCTTTGCTCACATTACTGGTTCTTAAGTATGCCAGTAATGTTAGCTAGCGTTACTGGTTCTTAAGTCTGCCAGTAATGTTAGCTAGCATTACTAGTTCTTAAGTCTCCCAGTAATGTTAGCTAGCATTACTAGTTCTTAAGTCTGCCAGTAATGTTTGCTTGCCTTACTGGTTCTTAACTATCATGCTAAAAGATAACAATGTTAGTTACTGCGTTTGTGGGGCCTTATGTCAGGTAGCCGTGAAACAATGAAACACGATCCAGGAAGTCTGGTTTAATCAAAACCAAAAAAGACACTAAAACTGCACGGCTGTTTTGTTCACACGCAGTGTTGCGTTTTATTTCATGCAGAGCTGTTGTTTGAATGCCCTACTTACAGGTAGTCGCAAAGATGATTATGCAGAAACCAGCACACATTGGGATGTGATATCCAATCCTGTACAATATGGGCAAAGTAAGTCATGTATTTTTGAGGTTGATAAAAGTAGGCCTGATTTCCACAGATCAAAGTCACTACTCACCTGTTAGTAAGTGGCCCCATGAAGGGGTTAATGATGAGCTGTATGGTGGACTTGGAGGCCAACATTAGTCCTACTTTGATGTTGACCTCACCTAGATGAGCTTCTGCGTAAGAGCAGTTTGACTCTGGGAATTTCTCGACCATGATGGGATCACTAGAGAAAGCTAGGGTCTGGTGAGGTGGTGCAGATGTGGAGCCCCAAATCACTGATCTATTATTCAGTGACTGGTTGATGGGAGGATTCACTGTTAAGTCGCTGCTGTTCCCAGGAGTGGCGGTGGGAGCCTGGCCAATCTTGTACAGGTAACTTGGAAGGATGGGCACTGTCAACAAACAAATCCACAACAAAATCTTCAACTCACGTTTTAAATCTGATTTGATAGCGTCAGCAGCATTCCCAATAAATGACATGCAGAGTTGTTATCTCCTTCTGGCAGGCGTAAACCGCATATAAGGTTATGTTGAGTGTATACATCCCAAGTCTTTTAATTGTCATTTCCTTGCTCCTCGCTTCAAGCGGAAGTTGTTCTGAGCCGCCATATTGACGGCCGTCTCAAAGCTCTTATTT
>NC_136605.1:3746127-3788627 GCF_910589615.1 Taurulus bubalis
ATTGAGTATTGTACATGCTCATATTTTTCATTTTCATACTTTTCAGTTGGCCAACATTTCTAAAAATCCCTTTTTTGTATCAGCCTTAAGTAATATTCTAATTTTGTGACACACGGAATTTTGGATTTTCATTTGTTGCCACTTCAAATCATCAAAATTAAATGAAATAAACATTTGAATGCATCAGTCTGTGTGCAATGAATAAATATAATGTACAAGTTACACCTTTTGAATGCAATTACTGAAATAAATCAAGTTTTTCAAAATATTCTAATTTACTGGCTTTTACCTGTATATATATATATATATATATATATATATATATATATCTCAGTATATATCTCAGTATATATATATCAGTGGTGGCTGGTGATTTTTTTTTGGGGGGGGGCGCAGTTGGGCGGCGCAGTTTAAATAGCACTCCACAATGAGAAGAAAAGAAAAGTTGAGTAGAATATTCTAAAAAACAAAGCTTTATTTCAAGACAACACAGTACTCAACATTGTCCAATAACAACTATCAACAAATTGTAACTTTGGGCACGAGAGGTTCAGAGCAGAATGGTTTAAGAAACATTGGGTTGGGTTTCAGAGGTTTACAGAATAAAAGAGGTGCCCACACCCTCACATAATAGAGGTTTAGAGCAGAATAGATTCAGAAAGAGAGACATCACATTTTACATTGGGTGTTTGACAGAGTAGGCCCCACTACTTGTAAAGACATTTAAACTGGGGGCCCTGCAGTAAGGTGGTACTGGTGAGGTGGTCTTTGAAGGCAAAGCGTTCCCTGGTGTGTCCAAGTATGGTGTCACCAACCTACAGATAAATATATAGAGAGACAGACAGATAAGTGGGGAAATATCTACTACAAACAGGCTTCATACAACAGACAAAAGCCAACAATCAGAGTTGACAAAAAACTATGTTTTGTGTGTCTTGATGGCTCATCAACAGACACAAGGCCAGGAGCCACCTTGATGCGCTAGCCTGGAGCTAACTCACACACACTCTAAACACAGGCATCTGCTGATTGAGGGGCTTTTCTCAGTGATGATGAACGGTGATGTATTATATTTGGTCACATTTAACTGGTTTTAAGTGGTTGTTGACAGGGGCTTACGGTCTCCCACACACATTTAGCGCGTCAACACGGTCTATTTCGTATTTAAATTATTTGGTATATAATGTTTTTTGACAGTATATGTTACTTATTTTTTTTCTTTTTTTAATCGCAAAATTTTAGGAGGGGCGGCACCCTAGCGCCCTCTATTGACGCACCGCCACTGATGTATATATATATATATATATATATATATATATATGTATATATATATATATATATATATATATATATACATACACACATATATATCAAAGGTGTCAAAGCTTTTTTCACCGAGGGCCACAAACAGAAAAATATAGTCAGGGTGAGTCAGGTGAGGTATATGGCCAAATGAGGTAAATTATGCATGCATATATATATATATATATATATATATATATATATATATATATATATATATATGTATATGTATATATATATGTATAAATATATATATATATATATATATATATATATATATATATATATATATATATGTATATATATATATATATATATATATATACATACACACATATATATCAAAGGTGTCAAAGCTTTTTTCACCGAGGGCCACAAACAGAAAAATATAGTCAGGGTGAGTCAGGTGAGGTATATGGCCAAATGAGGTAAATTATGCATGCATATATATATATATATATATATATATATATATATATATATATATATATATATATGTATATGTATATATATATGTATAAATATATATATATATATATATATATATATATATATATGTATAAATATATACATATATATGTGTATATCTCAGTGGCGGGTTTTAGACCAAGGCCTTCAATGACGTGTGTCCACATCAGGTGTGGACTAGGGAAGAAGGGAAAAAAAAGTGTCCCGGGAGACTGCGGTCAAGTGAGCCCACATCCGCCGAGTGAGCCTCAGTTGCAATTCTAAATGCACCTCAATTCAAGGTGTTACGGTACGGGGCCCAGCTCAACTCCCCAATATTCAAACAGCTATAAAAACAGATCCTCAGATTTGTATATTTTGTGGCAGCAGGTTCAGCAGGCCGACCCAGGCTTCCCTCTCACCCGCAACACTTTCCAGCTCATTCTGGGGGATCCCGAGGCGTTCCAAGGCCAGCCGGGAGACATAATCCCTCCAGCGTTTCCTTCCCCGGGGTCTCCTACCAGTTGGACGTGCCTGGAAAACCTCTAATGGGAGGCGTCCTGGAGGCATCCTGACTAGATGCCCGAACCACCTCAGCTGACTTCTTTCGACACGAAGGAGAAGCGACTCGACTCCAAGCTCCCCCCTGATGTCCGAGCTCCTTACCCTATCTCTAAGGCTGAGCCCGGCCACCCTACGGAGGAAGCTCATTTCGGCCGCTTGTATCCGAGATCTCGTTCTTTCGGTCACGACCCAGAGTTCGTGACCATAGGTGAGGGTTGGAACGTAGGCCGACCAGTAAAGGAAGAGCTTCGCCTTCCGACTCAGCTCCCTCTTCACCAAGACGGACCGGTACAGCGCCTGTTTTACTGCTGCAGCCGCACCGATCCGCCTGTCGATCTCCCGCTCCACCTTACCCTCACTCGTGAACAAGACCTCGAGATACTTGAACTCGCTTTTCTTAAAATTTATGAACACCTTTATCCACACATTCACTTTGGTCTTTAATTTAGTATTTGACTAGAATATGCAGAATTTAGTTAAATAGGTTTCTGCTTACCTTTTTAGTTGTACAGCTGTTTGACCAATGGAATGGATGGTTAAAGACGCCGGTCCGGCGTGCAACCGCACCCCCGTGGAACCGGTCCTCCTCGTCCTCGATTTTGGCGATTTTTATCACGTCGGGGTCACCAATGTGTCGTTGTCCAACGACCAAAAGTGCAGGAAAAGACCACTGGACCTCAGGAGGTTAAAGTTAAACTTCAATCAGGTTTATTCAACAGAGTATCACACAAGCAGATAATACGTGATCACGGGTCTGTAGGAAGGGCAGCTCGCTCTATTCCTCGACAGACTGACTCTTTAGGAGAGTTCAAAGCGCTATATAGTCTTTAAGAGCATTTGTGATTCGACAGGACTAAGATGGGAGAGTCTCCTGGTTTAGACTTTGAGATCTCCTTGGTGGAGCACAGGGTTGGATATGCCCCTCTTGGCTCACGAATCCTCCAAGGCCACAAATATCAGTGTGTGTGCATGTTGTCAGCCAAGCGTGAATGTGTGTGCGTAAAATGTAACGATGGCGGTGAAGCATTATTGTGTGTGCGCTGACTTTCTTGTCAGCGAAGCATTCAGCGAAGCATTAGTGTGTGCATGCTAACTGTATCTCGTCTGAACTGCCTAGGGAGGCCAAGTTCCTAATCTAACAAACTGTATCTCATTAAAACCGTCAAGCGAGGTAGAAGTATTATTCTACCAAACTGTAGCTCATCTAAACTGTCAAGCGAAGTTAAATTATTAATTCTAGCAAAACTGTATCTTATATAAAACTGTCGAGCGAAGCTTCTGCACCTGGCTTTCCTTCATTTCTAGGTCTAATGATTTGGGTAAATAACCTTGAGTTGACTCCTGTGCGCTTACTTCTACAATTGTAGTTTTCTCACTCTTTGAGCTAACTTGTTGTTTTCACTTCAAATAACCTGGCCTCATGGCTTGTTGTATGAATAGACCTCAAATAACCCGGCCTCCTAGCTTGACTGAGTACAATAGATGTTTCTAGCAATGTTGTACAAAATGAATGCTTTAATAAGATGGATATCCTCAACACTTCCGACGCATTTTAAAGAAGGATCTGAATAATCTGTGAGGAGCACGATGTACAAGTAGAAAACATGTAACTTCCTGTTGCCTTTAGGTGGCGCTATGACTAGGATTAAAAATGATCATATGGATGTCTTCAGGGTCAAGAGGTCATGGCATATGAGAAATATGGAGTAGATTCCATCATGTACGGCCGAGTTAAAACAACTTCCATTTTCATGGAAAATGGTGTCTCTTTGGCGCTGCTCTGCGCTCACATAGTTCGATATTTTGAAAATCCTTTGATAACTTTTCCCTGCAAAGGCCTCAACATCATATTGCCCGAATCTGAAATCAATCGTGTGTAATCTCTAGGAGGAGTTCGTCAGAATACAACGCCTGAAAACAAGGAAAATGCCAAAATTGAGCGGTTCACTGCAGCGCCCTCTAGTGTCTGAATATTATGAAACAATTTGAGTACGTTAAGGGACACGATGTTGACATATGCTACAAAGTTTGTGAAGATAGGCCAAGTAATTTGGAAGTTATGTGTATTGACATTGAGCCACGCCCCTAAGAGGTTAATTGGTTAATAACTTCTAAACGCAATGAGACATCAACAAAGTTGAAAATATCGTTTGATCACATTGAACCAATGATGATCCACAGAAAATTTCGTAAGAAATGGACCCAGCGTTTAGGAAGAGATGACAAGAATGTATTTTTTACCAAATTCAAAATGGCGGAAAATCTAATTAGGCGCATTTTAATTTCACAGATTGCTTTTTTGTAGAGCAGTCCCGAAAATCTAATTAGGCACATTTTAATTTCACGGATTACTTTTTTGTAGAGCAGTCCCACCCGGACATGTGTGCGAAATTTCAAGGCAATCGGTCAAAGTTCGTAAAAAGGGTGGGCTTTCACAACTAAAGGGGGCGCTATAGAGACATTTTCTCAGACTTTTGGCCGACACCCAAATTATATTAAAATTTTCGCCGAGTCGGATGGGTGTGCAAATTTTGAAGAATGTAGGTTTATCCCAAGCACCTCTTTTCCCTGCGCATTGGTGAAGAATAATAAATAAACATTTGAATAACAATAGGTCCTCGACTCGGGCCCTAATTATGATAACAATGACGAGATGTATAGAGCACTGGAGCAATGATGAAACAAAAAACAGGCAGTGTCATTCAGACATACGAGGTTGGACGGGGATGAGGAGGAGGTGAGGCATGGACTGTATAAAAGAAGTGGACGTCGTTATCATAACATCACCTTTTTGGTTTGTGGACGACAGTTTGAAGGCCAGTTAGGCATTTTGGCCATCACCGTTTTGGACTTTGGCTGTTGCCGTCTTCATTTTTTTTAACAAGTGAACGGAAGTGACCTGTCAATTACAAGGTTGGCCACCATAAGGCATACGCTGCGTTATGGTCTATTTTACATTATATGGGAACCAGTGGCAGCCGTGAATTTTTAGTGGATCAGCTGCTTAACAGCTGGGCGCACTTCCGGGGGGGAGTGTCCATTGATGGAAGTGGGCCAGGTGATTCGGGTTGCCGGCCCTCCAACACCCTCCCCCGTTCCAGAAGTGACGTACTGCGTTCTGGTAAGAATCCAGGTTTGGGGGTACACATTGTAATGGTAAAATATAGTATTGTAATCTTGTGAGGTCTAAATTGAACCTTAAAGGACCCTCAGAGCCAAATGGAGAGCAGAAGCCGAGGTACTGGGATCAAAGGGTTGTTTGATCTCCCCCAATTTGTATATGAAGGGAGGGAGGGAAACAGATAGGGTGGTGACTGTGAGGACAAAGGGAATGTAAATGTAAATGTGTTTGGTGGGAACGGAGGAAGATCATGTCTCTCGAAACAAACTCAACTAGTCCGGGTTCCTTCGTTGGGGGGTTTAGAGGCGGAGACCTCATGGCAGGGCAGGCGATTGCTATAGGCGAACTAGGCGACTGCCTAGGGCGACAAATGGGTTGGGGGCGCCCTCACCACGCGACCGTGGGGTGGGGGGCGGCGCTGTCTCCCCCGAGCAGGGACGATTCAGCTGTGAGTTTTCTCATCAAGTACCGAGGAGAGACACGCATATTGAGAAACGGGCGCTGCAAACATCTTAACGCTCATTGGCCAAGACACGTCACATCTAAGATGTTCTATTACAGAGATGACAACAACTCGGCCAAAAATCAGAATTTTTTTGTCGAGAAAACGGGACGCTGATTGGCCAAGACTCAACACGTCACATCAAAGATCTTCTATTGTAAAGATGGCTCACTCCAAAAAAAAAGTTTGTGCGGTCTGAAAAATGTGCGCGATCTGAAAAATAAATCTATTGCGCGGCCACTTTGACTGGCCCGTGACATTTGAAAAAATGAAGCGGTCTAAACCATCTGGAGAACAGGGACGACAAAAGGAAGAAGAGGAAAAGAAATAGATGAGGTAAGTCTTCTAAACTCAGCCATCAAGGTGTCAAACGAAATACATTAATTATTGTGCATCACCTAATATTGGACGTTTCATTGCTGTCACTTTGGCTAGCTATAGCTAGCTAGCAACTGTTACTTTGCTAATTTGCTATGTAGGCTATTACTAGCAAACGTAACTTCACTGATAACCTACATGGATGTACATGTCAAAAGACCAGTATCTGGATAACGTATGCACAGTACAGTTGCTGTCTACATTCATTATAAATGGCATAAGTTCTGTTTAGTGAATTCACAACTAGCAGGTGCATACACACAGTAACCATTTTGGGGATAGTGGTAGTGGCCAGGAACACACAGGCCAGGAACACACAGGCCAGGAACACACAGGCCAGCACATCACCCCCACCCTCATCCACCTCCACTGGCTTCCGGTCAAGTCCCGCATCACCTACAAGATCCTCCTCCTCACCTACAAATCCCTCAATGCCCTGGCTCCTCAGTATCTATCTAACCTCCTCCACCCTTACACACAGTCCCGGAACCTTCGATCCTCAGGCACGGGTCAGCTCTCCATCCCTCACACAAAAATGTGAACTTTTGGGGACAGAGCCTTCAGTGTGACAGCCCCCACACTTTGGAACTCTCTCCCCATAGAGCTCCGCAACACACCATCTCTGGACACCTTCAAAAAACTCCTCAAAACTCACCTCTTCACCAAAGCCTATGTCCTCTAGCTACTGTTGCATTTGTTATGTTTATTTATGTCTTTGTTAAGCGTCCTTGGGTTTCATGAAAGGCGCTATATAAATCCTAGCTATTATTATTATTATTATTAGGAACACACAGGCCAGGAACACACAGCCTGCATCAGGTGAGTCTATTTAATAGTATTTATTCAAGCCACATCCATACTTTAAAGTACAATAGAAACATGTTAGCATGTATTAAATACAATAGCTTGTTTTCTTAAAGAAGTTCAACCACATTCATGATCATTTCACTTATTATATTAAACACCGCTTGTCTGGCTATACAATTTGCTTGAATACACCAGTGAAACTACACTGCCGCCTGCAGGGGGGGGGGGGGGGGGGGGGGGGTGTAAGGGAGTGTAAGGGGAAAAAACCTGTCAAACCTTGTTAACCATAGTCATTCCCTATACAGCTTGTATCATGTTTTGAGGTTTTTTCAATATACATATTTGAAAAAAAAGTGTTTTGCACAGTTTATTTAAAATGATAAAAAATAAAATGTTCTGAAACTATTCTGGTGTTTGTTGTCCATGCGCCATTTATTGTTGAACTGCAATGTAGAATAGTAGAATTACAAGTGGGTGAAAAACTGCTATGCAAAGTAAAGCAGTTAAGTAAATATATGTCTCTTCAGTGATGTACAGTATTGTGTGTGTCTGTGGCGGGGGGGTGCAAAACTCAATCTCGCCTAGGGCAACCAAAGGGCTAGAGCCGGCCCTGGTGGTGCTGACGAAAGCCGGACTGGAAGACATCGAAACAGTTATTTTCGGCCAAGAAGTTGTTCAGCTGTTGAAAAACCGCTTTTTCCATTATTTTACTTAAGAATGGGAGGTTTGATATTGGTCTATAGTTTTTCAATATTTCAGGGTCTAAACCAGCCTTCTTTAGAAGTGGTTTAATAACTGCAGTTTTTAGGGATTGTGGGAAGACACCTGAGAGAAGGGATGTGTTTACAATTTGTAAAAGATCAGCGGTCATGCAGTGTGAAATACTTTTGAAAAGGTGTGTTGGTAGAATATCCAAGCAGCAGGAGGATGTGTTCAGATGTTGTATAATGTCTTCTAGGCTTCTTTGGTTAATTGAGTGAAATTGTGTCATGATATTTGAATGGATGCTATTTAAAGATGGGGACAACACATATCCTGTGGTTGGTGTGGAGCCACCGACTGCTTGTCTAATTTTCTGAATTCTATCAGCAAAATAGGAGGCAAATTGATTACATGCCCAGGTGGATTGGAGCGTAGCCGTTACCGACACCGGAGGGTTTGTTTGCCTGTCCACGGTAGCAAATAAGGCGCGTGTATTGTTTTTGTTTTTGGTTATGATGTCAGAGAAGAAGGCCTGTCTTGCATTTCTAAGTTCCAAATTATAATTGTGAAGTCTCTCTTTATAGATACCACAGTGAACCTGGAGATTAGTTTTTCGCCACCTGCGTTCAGCTTTCCGACACTCTCTTTTCTCTATTCTGACCAGCGTGGCATTTCTCCAAGGGGATCTTTTCTTACCCGAGACAACCTTCACCTTAGTGGGTGCAATGGCATCAATAACATTTTTAACTTTAGAATTGAAGCCATCCACAAGCTCATTGACTGAGATGCAAGAGAGGCCTGGTGTGGAGCAGAACTTCTGAATAAATAGTTCACTGGTGTTTTCAGTGATGTAACGCTTTGTCACAACCTTGGTTTGGTCATTTGTGTGCAGGGAGATTGCTCTCTCAAAGAAAACACAGGAATGATCAGAGAGTGCAACATCCGTCACAGCAACCTTGGAAATGTCCAGACCTTTGGTGATGATTAGGTCTAGAGTCAGATCATAGTTATCAAGGACACCACTTAGCTCTATAGACCCTCTGTCCTGGGGATTATCAACATGGATATTAAAATCACCAACAATGACAACACAATCAAAATCAATACAGATTATAGACAGCAGTTCAGTAAACTCATCAAAGAAGGTTGCACAGTATTTAGGTGGTCTGTAAATGTTGAGGAATAAAACTTGCGTGGAATTGAGAGCCACATATTCAAAGGAAGTAATATGACCAAAAGACATCTGCTTGCATTGAAGAGACTCATTATATAAAATAGCAACTCCACCTCCTTTCTTATGCGCTCTTGTTTCACTCATGAAACTGAAGTTGGGAGGTGTTGCTTCAATAAGAACAGCTGCACTGTTATCTTGGTCTAACCAAGTAATTAAGAAGACAGGAATTAAGAAGGCTAACTTCATTCAGGGCCCGACTGTTCCTGGAGATAATCAGTGGTGTCATTAACCTTGTAGTCCGGACCCAAAAGATATCAACCAATGTCTTTATCAGGTAGTGGAGATAGAGGAAGGTGGTGGAGATGTTGTGGAGGCGGGGGAGGGGCACGGCGCTTTAACTTCGGTGTTTGCATCAAAGCACTTAGAACCAGTGACGGAGGTCTAGCTGGAGGGGTTTCAGCACGGGAAGTGGGAGTGCGGAGGGGAGTGAATTTGGTTCCAGCAATGACCATCTCGTTCATGCGGTCAGTGAACTCCATGAGGGGGGAGGATGGGGAGGAGGGAGAGCGTAGAGAGGAGAGGGACCTGGATGAAGTGTGGGGGGTGGAAGTAGGTGCTGGTGAGGGAAGTAAAGACTCGTCTTCTCCGAGAGGGGGATCAATCCTTGATGATGAGGGTGGAGACTCCTCCTCTTGGCTCTCCTTTGGCTTCCTTCCCATTAGGTCTCCACGGCGATGCTGTATGGTTATCTCTTGTTTAGATTCCTCTTGTCACCTGTCCTTGGCAGTGGGAACAGACGAGTGACGCAGGAAGAAAGGAGGATGTAGGATATAGGGGCTGGACCCAGGCAAACCTGAGCCAGTCCTAACTATAAGCGCTATCAAAGAGGAAGAATAAGTATTTTCGAATTTGGAGTGAACAATCCAAGTTGCAACATATGGAGGAGCATATGGGACATGGTAAGACATTTAATATAATCTGTGATATTAATATCGTTTTGGCTTTTGACTCCTGTATCAGCATGGCATAATGTAGACTAAGCTAAAAACAAAGAAAAAGCTGATTCTTCTATTGTGATCCAGCCTTATATTTAACAACATGTGTTTATTCATTTCATTCTTTTGTCTTTTCCTGCTAGTCATCCCAGCACCAGTAACTACGAAGGGATCGGTTGAGCAGGTTTGGTTCCCCAAGAACTGTGACATTGACATTTTAGACAATGGAAGGACCATCAGAGACTTCATAGACATTAAAATAAAAGAGCTTGGTTCAGCGGTGAGTATCAGAGACATCATGTCACTTTAGTTTTCTTCACTGAGTCTCTGTGTAATTGTGTCCCTGTATTGTGTGATAGTTGATGTTTCTTGTGTGCCATTGTCAAAAGAAAATTAGCTAACTCTGCTCTCTTCGTTCAGGACAATGACGAGCCATTCTATGTGGTGAGTCTGGATGGTATTTTTGAAAAGCACCTCAGGTGGCGTACTAACTTACCTCGAGTCAAGCCTTTCTATGCAGTGAAGTGCAACAACGAAGCAGCAGTTTTGAGGATGATGAGTGCTCTGGACACAGGTTTCGACTGTGCTAGCAAGGTACGGTGAAGTATTTCAAAGAGAATCCAGCTCAGCCTTTTCTTCATTGTGGAGAAGCAGTTTCCTCATTTGAAACGCGCTTTGGTTGAACACAGGTGGAGATCCAGCTGGTGCTGTCCCTCGGAGTGACACCTGATAAAATCATTTACGCACACACAACCAAACCACTGTCGCACATCAAATATGCCTGTACTCATGGAGTCGACACGATGACTTTTGATTGCGAGGATGAACTCCTAAAAATATCTCGTTGCCACGCCAAAGCCAGGTGAGTGAACACTACTGATATTTGTTGCTTCTATGTTTAGTGTAGATTGTTGTTAGTTTACCGACGAATACTTTTGAATCACTTTTTCAGATTGGTTCTCCGCATTGCAGTGGATGACTCTGCATCCAAGATAAGACTGAGTTTAAAGTTTGGCGCCAGACTGGAGTCAGCTGCTCAGCTGCTTTGCCGTGCTGGAGAGCTGGGCTTGGAGGTCATTGGGGTCAGCTTTCATGTAGGCAGCGGGTGCACTCAAAGTTCTGCGTTCAAGCTGGCCATCGCAGACGCCCGTCGTGTCTTTGACATGGGGGCAAGGCATCCTCATAGCAATAGAACGTGGTTGCAAACTCATAACATCTTTTAAAAAGGTGCCTTATAAGACAGTGGTACTGATGTGTTTTTCAGAAATTGTTGGGCCTCCAGATGAGTCTCTTGGATATTGGTGGAGGGTTCTCTGGGATAGAGGACTGTCTAGTCGAATTTGAAGAGGTAAAGGAAAGAAAATATTCCGCTATTTTCTCAATACGTGTCTGTTTTGCCTTCAATTACATGGCTCCTACTTCATAGAAACACATGCAGAAACCTTACCTGTGTTCCCTGTAATGCCAGTGATAATGGTTTCTGTCGGTCACCTTGTACTTTAGTGTCAGCGTAATGTCTGGAATATTAATAGAGGTGTAATTCCTGTGAAATGTACTATTAACCCAACGTGGTTTTCTTATAGTTTTCAGAAGTCATTAATGGAGCACTGGAGGAATTCTTCCCGCCTGACAGTGGGGTGCAGATCATTGCAGAACCAGGACGCTACTACGTGGATTCAGCCTTCACACTTGCAGCCAACGTCTTTGCCAAAAGAGTAATCGCAGATGATATGGACGAACATAGCGGTAGTGTATAGATATCACTTTTGAATGTTGAGTATTCTGTATTAAAACATAGTTATAGAATGTGTGATTGTATTTAAATACATCTTGATTTAATGAAACAAACTGTGATGTGTAGGTGACAACTACCAGGTGAGTCTGATGGCTCCAAATGGCAATGCACCACTACAACAAGAAGCATCTTCAGGAAACCTCCATGCTGAGCCTTTGAGTGAGCACAATGACTTTATGAAGACTAATGTTGTGCAGACCCACAGATACCTGGTTGCATGTGGTGGAGGGACCGATTAGAAAGCACCATTTTGTATTGTAATTTTCCTATTATTTTCAGAGTTGCCATTTTAATACCTTTGATTACTTTGCGTGTTTTTTTTGTTGTTTTTTTTTCAGATGGTGAGGACAGCAGCCCTGACAGAACAATGATGTACTACCTTAATGATGGATTGTATGGTTCCCTGAGTTGCCTCATCAATGATGCTGCCCACACCAATATTGAACCATACCTTGCCAGGGTAAATATCAACTCCATCATGAAATAAAAACATCAATATTGGACGATTTTTCTAAACAGTAGTATAGGATTTTTATGTCCAATGCCAATGATTTAAAAATCCTTGCGTTCCACAGTATCTGAGCATGGCGACTACCGAAGAGTACAAGCTGAAGATTGTGGTTGGATATATATTCTGTGGTTAAGGATTGCGTTAGGCAAGGAACACACTTTGTAATGGCGAGGGAAAGATCGTGGTTTTGGTTGATAGAAAGACGAATGTTAATTGTAGGTCGGTGACATAACGCAGTCAGACTGTGACCTCCACATGGTTATTGTCCTCCTAAAGAGGACACTATCTCATTGCATGCATTAGCACTGGCGTTGGACATACATTTTGAGGTGTGAAATTGTTCCACTTCTTAAATCCAGTCTTTGGTCGAATAACATTCTGAAGGCTGTCACTCCCCAACCTGACCTGAGAAGACTGCAAAACGAGGTGTCAGACATGAGATTTAAAGGAACAGATGACCAGCGTGACGTGGATTTCATATTTCAATGTTTGTGTTGTTCACAGGTTGTTGAGAGCAGTGAGCAGAGATTCCGGTCTGTTCTCTGGGGTCCAACCTGCGACAGCATTGACAAAGTAACCGACAGCTGCTGGATCCCTGAGTTGAATGTGGGAGACTGGCTTCTCATCGACAACATGGGCGCTTACTCCATTTGTTTATCCACCGACTTTAACGGCTTTGAAAGAGCTCACATTTACCCTGTTGTATCAACAAAGACATGGCACACCTTAAACCTTTCTGAAATCTACAACATCCGCCAATGATCCGGGAGCACTTCTATTCAACAGTGGCTCACTACGGACATGAAAAACAATGAAGGCCCTATAGAAATACCATCCTACTAATCACAAATCAAGAATATGGTCAAACACATTCACATACCCATATCAATCATGCTGTCGTGGACAAAGATATTTAGTCTCTTTCTCAACAATACATTTTATTTGATGGGAAAAGCATTTGAATAAAAATGAAAGTATGCGATAATGTCCACCCTGCAATGGAAGGCTTGCTAGAAGGCTAGAGCATGACAGAGTTGGCATTGTTGGCTAATGTTAGCATTTAATGAGCATGTACATGGTGGACCTTCAGTTAATAACATGATTCAGTTAGTAAAGGTGACGGTTTAACAAATAGATTTCGAATTTCTGAAAGTTTTTTATATTAATTGATATTTCACTATGACACAGTGGACATGATAAGCTTGACAACATAACACTTCAAACAAAATATGATGAAAATTAAGAAATATAAGTGTAAATACTTAATCTGCAACATGCCACTGTTTCAGCCTCCAGTGAAGAAAGACCAATTGGTGGTAGTATGTTACTGAAAATATCAGAGGTTTTATTAAAGAGAAAGTTGTTGTTACATTTGTCATCTCATGGGCACTTACTGCAAAGCACACCCTTTCCTTTTCACATTTCTATGAACATTTTTAATTATGACTTGAGGTTAAAAAAATGGGTTAAAGTAGCTGGTAAATGTTAAACTCTGATTTCTCAAATATTGTTTTTTATTTGCCTTACACTGTATGACAGGTAAACAATTATAATAAATGAGAATATAAATAAACAAGTGTTGTTCATGTTTATTGCTCTCACTGTTTAAGATGAAGACTGAAAGCAAACAACAAATAGCATACATCTGGTTGAATGTCAGCTAGCACTGAGATAAACAACACATAGAAAGGAACTGTGTCACCCCTGCTCAAAGTGCTTTGTACATGAACTATTGGAGTTTTTCCTTTTTTGTTTTGTAGAGTTCATTAACAGTAACACTGATATCTTGTTCCTGTGTGCGTTCACAGTCAAGTTGACAGTGCTAATGCAACACTTAAAGAGTCAATGTTAACACTAAGCCAGTGAACATATGGTCCCTATTTACAGTGTTAAAGTTACACTGAACACAGTGTTAACACTTCAGGGTCAATTCAACTCTGGTAAGAGTTACTATTTGTCACTACACTGAGAAGTGTTACTCAGACACTAAGATGTAAATAACATCTGTAGTGTGCTCACAGCAAACATTTTACACATCAACTTACCTGTTTGGCATCTTGATGCTCCCTCTGCCTTCTTCAGCCTGAGAGGTGCAGCCCTGCAGCTGTAGACACACATGAGAGAGGACTGAGCACTGACTGAGCAATATAACACTCACGTTTAAAA
Organism: Taurulus bubalis; assembly: GCF_910589615.1. Classification (NCBI taxonomy): domain Eukaryota; kingdom Metazoa; phylum Chordata; class Actinopteri; order Perciformes; family Cottidae; genus Taurulus; species Taurulus bubalis. The sequence continues at coordinate 3,760,592 of NC_136605.1, forward strand.
AAAGATAATTCAGTTGAATTGGACCAAAAAGAAACAATTGTATTGTTAAACATTGGACATTGGTGCTGCTGGTAAAACCTCTCAAGGTGAAAAAAGCCAAACCCTGTAAACTACAATCACAGCTTGCATCACTTTTTTCTGAGGTTTGATCAATAAACATATATAAAAAAATGCACATACATGTATAACAAGCTCGTCACTGGTCCAGAGATAGGCACCGGCACGCCAGTGACGAGCTTGTTATACATGTATGTGCATTTTCGTAAGACGCTTCACCCTAAATGTCTCCCGTAGCTGCGCCTACGGTGTATGAATGGTTGATAATCTGATGAGGCACCTTGCATGGTAGCTCCTCCCATCAGTGAGTGAATGATGTCATGTAGTGTTAAAGCGCTTCGAGTGGTCGGAAGACTAGAAAAGCGCTGTACAAGTACGGGTCCATTTACCATTTGTCTGCTACTCTTTGTTCTTTTTTTGCCGGCCTTGCAAAACATTTTGATGCTCGTTTTCATAAGTGCACTACATGTAGCATCCATGTAATATGCAACAATCTAGGGTAAAGTATTAGTTACACAGAAAAATAGGATTTTCACCAAAATGTGTTTTTTTTGTGTCAAAACTAAGAACCAATCAGCTCTCTGATCTGAGGGGTATCTCATCTTAAATAATAATAACATCATTACCATGGTTGGAGTTTAAATGGAAAAATAAGGAATAAAGTCTCCTCAAAAGATGAGATGATAAATATCTTGTTATTTGTTTGATTTATGGAAAAAGTGCATATGTGTATATTTTGTCCTACTCCTTTGCTGATATGTAGTATATATTTAGGAGACATCAAATTATGGACAGTTTGTTATATTTCCTGTTCATTTAATTGCTTATTCTTGTTATGTTTGAAATCAAATAAATATGAATACAATTAAATTAAATGGTTGGTTTCTGTCCACTAAAATGTATCAATATGAATTCCCCTGTATTTATGAACATATGTATGAAAATATTATAAGCACCTTTCCTGAGCATTTGGAGAATTCAACAAGCATGTATCATGGCTGCCACTTTATACTTCCGGGTCTCTTCACTCAGTTAGGAACCTTCTGAAGCAAAACTGTTTAATTCTGCTGCATAAGCTTTAAAACAGCAAGTGTATAATGACACCACGGAAATCTATGAAGACGATGCTAGAGCGGCTCGTAGAGCATCATAGCTTGAAGCTACTGCTTTTTGTTTTGTTTGTTTTTCAATTATATACAGTAGTAAAAAAAATGTATGTGCATTGACAAATATTTGACCAGGATGGACATGTGTGATGAATATGTCTGGTCGCCTTTGATGCAGATTCCCAGGTATCTTCGCCAACTTTAATGCTAAAAGCATCAATCTGGGATAGGCCGGGATTCACCACCTTACAAATTCAAGTTGCCCACTAAAGAGTGGAGCGAAAAGAGATTGCATGTTTTCCCTTCGAAACCGATTATGTCGAGGAAGAAGGTGAGGGAGAAAAAATACATTTGATTCTCAAATACATGGTTTAGTCTGGTGCTTAGGGTGGAGGTATTTGAATGTGAGGGGCGTGTTTGAATTAAACATTCAAATGTGTGTTGCTGACAGGTGTATCTGGTAGATTGAAGTGTTAAATAAAATGACAAAAAACAACAATAAACATGTTCTTAACACATTATTAAAAGAAATGACCAGTTCATGCACACTCCCTTTCAGGAGGCATTATTACACACACCTGTGCCAAGGTGAACTCATTTCATGCAAAACTAATGAGGACAGAGGATTTCAAGCAATAAAAACACAGAGCCCTACTTAACTTTGACCTTGTTCTCTTCTCTACAAGGAAATCGAGTCACGAGCTAAGATTCCCTGATTGAAAAAACAAAGCAAGAAGCTTTTTGCAGATATCAAATCATCTCAGCTTCCTCAAGAAGAATGGCCTTGACTGAGCCTTCGTGAATCAGTGTTTCTTTTTACAGTTTAATTTGCTTGTCCAGGTAGACCCTTTTCTTCCTTCTGAAATCAATAACTAACAACTTGGTCTTTCCAACATTTAATACAAAATAAAAAAAACACATCAGCTGACAAATGGTTCAACCTCTCATGTCTGGGTCAGGTTATTGTCTTGGGCAAGTAGACCAACTTGGGGAAGTCTCTCCGCCAACTTTTGGATTTCACTGGAGTCAGTGGTATAAAGTGAGGATAAAAAGGGGGATAAAATCATGCCCTGCTGGGCTCCACTTTTACTCAAGATATAGACAGTTTAAAAAAAGTTTTATCAAGCCTGACAAACTGAGGTCGAGACAAATGTGAAATCTAAGAACCAAGCGTTTGCTGTATTGTGCTGTTTTAAAGTAATTTGTTTTTTAGCTAAAGGTGTGGTTGTATTAAAAGTACTGGAATTGTCGAGAAAAAACATCCAAAAAGAGCTAGTCGTTGTTTCAAGATCAAGGGCGTAGGTTTGCATAGGGTCCATAGGGACCAGAGGTGTCAAAAGTATTCACATTCATTACTCTGTAGAAGTATAGATACTAGGGTTTGAAAATACTTCTGTAAAAGTTGAAGCATCAACTCAAACTTTTTACTTTAGTAAAAGTGTAAAATTACTGGTTTCAAAACTACTTAAAAGTAAAAGTAATGTAAGGGGATTTTGTGTGTGTGTGTGTGTGTGTGTGTGTGTGTGTGTGTGTGTGTGTGTGTGTGTGTGTGTGTGTGTGTGTGTGTGTGTGTCATTAAATGTAATTTCACTGTCTCCATAGAAATTACACATACTGAGGGGTTGAGAAGTTGAGAAGTGAGACACATGTATGTGCACAGGATATTTTTGTCACTTGTCCAGCAGGTCTTAAATTTGGGAACTAGAATGGCTGCGGCTATTAGCTCTGGATCTGCAAGCATCTCTCCGAAGCATTTTTGTCGGCCTGAAAGAAGTGCCGTAGTCAAAGGCTCACAGAACTTGGAGGCGACGTGAAGGTGCTGGAGCTTGGTCCTTAGCAGAGTTATGGTTGGGACCAACCATCCCATCTGCACACTGGTTTCTCCCTGAAGGACGTCAAGTGCCTTGGCAATTGGGCTCATTGTCTTTGCATATTCTGCAAGAAATGCAAGTTCCACTGGAGTAAACCTGTACAAAGAAGAAAAGAAAAACGCAACATGGAACATTTAGCCTACTTGATGTAGCACCTTTAACTGGATAATTAAAAAGGAAACATATCGAAATCTGAGACTTTTAGAAATGTAGTTGTGTTGCTACAAATCACATCCATAGTAAATTTGGGGACTGCATATTGGCATAGTGCATACATGTGTTCTACAGTACTCAAAGTATAAAACTGTAACTTAATCTATTGTGAATCACTTCATTAACTGAAAGGCAGAAAAACAAGCACCATCTAGTATCTAGTTCACTGCAGACAGCTGCAAGGGCTCCCTCGCCTTGTTCTCTTGTTATTTTCACTATTCTTTCTACGGCTGAGAAGAGTGAATTCCACCTTGTAGCAACAGGCCTTACGAGTTGGAGTTTGCAGTGGTCTTCAATTACTTTATATGCAGTGGTTGATCTTGAACTTTTGTTCCACAGACTAGAGCATTTGGCAAATGTGGACCTTGACACATGCCTGTAGAATGGGTTGACCTCTGCTTTTGAAGCATCAACTGTGGACACTAAATTGAGGAGGTGGCAGGCGCAACGATGGTGCTTGGGTAGCTGGTATTCCAAGTAGTCATCTTAGTCCAACAGGGCTCCGGCATCAACAAATTCAACACCCTCAACGCTTTCCTCATCTTCATCATAATCATCATTTTGGCCACCATCATCCTCTTCTCCATCACCCTCTCCTACAGGTTCAGGATTATTGTTCTCGTCAGTCTGCCCGTAAACTCTGAAGGCTTTCAGGAAGTTTGATCCATTGTCAGTTGTAGTGCGAACGATCTTCTCTCTGATATTGAATTCTGTGTGAATATCATTAAGGGCACCAGCCAGGGCAGAAAAGTTATGTGACCCTTTAAGGTGCTTGCATGCCAGGGCAGCACAGGATCTCTGCATGGTCTGGGGGTTAAAGCAGTGCGCAGTGACACCAATGAAACCACGACGGTGTGCCGTCCAGCAGTCTGTTGTTGTTGCTACAAACTCAATTTCACTAAGGGCAACTTTCAGCTTTCTTTTCATTTCAACAGAGGCCTTTGTGACTTGGTTTACAACAGTATTGCGCGTCATGACATTTGTATTTGGCTGAAGATGTTGCACAAGATCAATGAAGCCCTGTTGCTGAACAATGTGCAGCCTTCGACAACAAATGTGAGGACTACTTTGTCCACACTTGCCTGGGACACTCTTCGAGTCTCCCACAGCATGGTTTGTTTGGAGGGTGGGTCCAAAGAACCTTCAGTGGATGACTTCCTTTTGACGGCTGATGAAGTAAGTTGCGTGTACCTCTCTAGACGAGTGGGGTGTTTCTTCTGTGGATAAAATGAATGTACAGATTGAGATTCATATTATTTCTCTCAAACCACAAACTCAGATTATCTAGGACTTCCGCTGTATTAAATGTCCTGCTTGAAGTTCATGAAAGAAGGTCAGACTACGTTAGGGAGCAGTTTCGCTGGTCTATGCAATTATGTTGAGCAGACCGGAATATTTACAGCTGTTTTAGGACCACAAGCAGCTGCTGGCATGACCAAAAAGTAGCATTATTGATGAGATAGTCCGACTTTAATTCATTTTAAACTGCATTTGGCTGATAGTTGGGCCAATTACCTCTTTACAAGGACCCATGGGGCCTGCCCTAAACAGGCGAGCACACTCTCATACACAGACAGGATCATGCCTATCCTTATTACATGCTTTATCAACAAGCCGTAGACTACAGCTTTGCACAATTAACCTACAAATATTGCATATAGCAATAATATAAGTTCAGATAACCTTTGGCTAAAGTCAAATTTCAAATGTCACACAGAGCCCAAAAAACGAACTTGCAACGTTGAATCATAGCCTAGCTACTGCTAAGCAAGCAAACCAGGGCATGTCTTGGCATGCGCCTAGGCCTAGCCATAGCAAACATAGCAAATTTACGTTCTACGTACTACAATATTTTATCAATAATCGACTGATAATACCGTACACCCCAGCTCGTTCGCTCCGCTCGGCTTCTGCCAATCGACTTGTAGCTCCGTCACTGCGAGCTAAACACTCAACAAAGTCACGGCTGTTTGCTGTCCTGGCTCCTTAATGGTGGAATGAGCTCCCCATTGACATCAGGACAGCAGGAAGTCTCGACATTTTCCGTCACAAACTAAAAACACATCTCTTTCAACTACACCTTGAATAAGGAAGGTAGCGCCGTAGTAGCACGTTAGTAGCACTTAGATGGTACTTACTAATAGCATGTTGTAGTTTAACTTTATTGAAATTGTACTTTCTTGATTCTTGTTTTTCTGAGTTTGTAACTCATGGTGGAATTGCACTTTGGATAAAAAGCGTCAGCTAAATGAAATGTGATGTAATGTAATAATAACAAACTTTCAGCTTACCTCAATATGCTTTTTCAAATTCGACGGCGAGTTTTTGAAAGCCATTAGCTCGTGGTACTTGGGTGCGCAGAGCTTGCAGCGCATTCGAAATGAATTGTTTTTGCACCCAACCATCTCGAAAAATTCTTCCAAGTACGGTCAGGGATGTACAAGGGTTGGCTGGTCTTGTTGGCTATCAACCTCCTCGCTGATACTTGGTTGGGAGTTGGATATTTCGCTCGAGTTCTCTGACACGACATCTTTGTAATAGGCTTTTCTGCTATCCTTGCTGGAGAGTGTTGTGATTTGTAACGGTTGATTTGTGTCTTCTGCAGGTGCATCGCGTAGAAAACCAATAGGGTGTCGGAATGGTATATGTTTATACTTCTCATCCAACCACAATCAAATTCACTCTATCCGGATGGTGCGATTTATCTGGCTAGGTTTTTTTTTGTGTGTTTTTGAACGATGACAAGCCGGAATGAAAACAAACCAAAATGAAATAGGAACGAGGCTATTTTTAAAATGTAGGGAGTAGAAAGTGAGGACGCTCAGTGTAAACGTAGCAAAAGATATGCGTTTAAAATATAAAGCTCCAAGGGGATTGAACCGGCTACCTTGAAGTCCAAGGACGAGCACCCTACCAGATTAACCACAAATATTGATAGGATTTAGCCTCCGCAGAGTTTTGTCTACTCTCATGGTCGACACATGACAGTATTTTCTTTCTCCTCTTTAAAAGAGTTTGATAGTTATACAGGTAAAATAGCAATACAATGTCAATAATTGTCTTTATTCTTGTTATATGATTTCATGAATATAACAAACTATAGTTTTTGTATATATAATATGACTATATACAACTTTATAAGCTGTGATATCAAATAGCTTTTGGAAAAAGGGGGGTCTCTACCAATGCTGAGACCTAACCTACGCCCTTGTTCAAGATGGTTTTAAATACTGTGAAGCATAAAGTAGTGTGTCATTTACTCCCACCTTCCTGTATGCAAATTGCAAGTGATCTTGAGACCTGTCTGGAACCTATTCAAAACAGTTCATTATGTGTGACGTCAGGGCCGTAGGGCTCAGGTTGATGAGGCTACTATCCCGCACAAGACAAGATGTTTTCAACATTACTGGAGTTTTTGATGAAAGAAAAGACAAAGAAACAGAATCTCTCTTTTCTTTCATCAAAAACTCCAGTAATGTTGAAAACAATCTTGTTTGTGCACAAACAGTCAGCACAGCATTTCCGGCTGTGTGATCGGACGCCATCGGGGCCTGCTGCCTTGTTAGCCTAGAGGCGCTTCAACTGCGGTCGGACCTCTTCAACAAGAACATAATAGTATCTGGGACTCAGGTCCTCAGGACGACTCAGGGCAAGAGATGAAAGGATGCTCTCGAGAAAACAAATATTTGCAGGTGCCTACCACAATGATTTAAATAAAGATACTATCTCAACATTCTGAAAAGGCTCCCTCACAAACAGAATCCCACACAACAGAATATGTTAAAGAAAAAAGGGAAAAAGAAGGTAACCTTTTAAAATCTAATGAGGACTGGTTGGATGTGTGTAAATATCAGTGGAAATGCAACTCTCATATGTGGCGGACGTTTGGGTGGAAGTGTGTTATCCGTTACTTTATGACACCGAAGCAGAAAGTACATCTGGCTGGAGCGGATGCCGCATGTTGGAGACACCGTGGGTTTCAGGAAGCAAATCACTGGCATATACTTTGTCCATTGATAAAACCTTTCGGGGCATTAAAAAGCGTACTTAACACTGACCTGTCCCTACAATGTTATACCTTATTTGTACGGAAAAAAATGTATGTTCAAGCAAGGCGCTCAGATAAAAACATGTTTGGCATTTTGATAACCCCTTGTTGGTCAGGTCGATAAGTTGGGGCCAGACAAAGTGTGACCCACTGGTTGGCGGTTGGACATAGGGCTAACAAGCCAGTCCCGTTTAAAAACTGTTACCGAAACAGCAACAAAGGAAATGTAAATTGGATTCTGTTTTTCACGGAATAACAAGAGAATTAAAGTAAGAGTAGTGAAAGGTGTATACAAGCTTCTGACGAGCAGGTGGAGGTCCTCACCACCAAATGCGACACCAGGATTGGTTTGTGGAACAATGAAACAAGGAAGGTCGCTAAAGAAGACAAGCAGAGATAATGAATTACAATCTTGCACATCCTTGGAATTGGTGAGGGTAGATGGATATGGATCAAATGCAGGAAAAAACATCCTCTCTCTTTGCACAACAAATATGACTGAAAATCTGCCTGAAGAAAATGGAGGTGACCACCTTGAACACACAAAAATATCCACTGCGGTGAGCCCCACCTGGGATTTGATATTACAGTCACAGTTGATGGTCAGTAAAATGCCCCAAATATTACTTTGACTGCTTGTTAAACTACAAAGTGTGTTTAGACGCAATCCGTGTGGTACAAAGTACCTTCTGCTGAGTAAAAGGTAAAGCTTAATTTTACAATTAATAATTGGATGAGATTGATGAATTACACTGCCCACATTGGCCCTATGTTTTGACACATCTGGTTTTCCATTGGTTGCCAGATGTGCTGTATAACAACAAATAGCATGACTTTGTGTCATGGCCTTGAAGGACTGAACACAAAGGATGTTAAACTCTACATGGCTGCTGGGTTTCCGCTCACATTAACCACGAACGCACAGGTGAGATGAGGACGACTAAAAGAGACAGGAAGAGAGAGAGAGACCCATAGCGAATGCCGTGGGCGGCAGGACTACTTCTGATTGGTCTAGTCAGAGTCTATCTGGGCTCTGACTGGTGTGGTCAGTCTGGAGACTTTTTCTTGTGATACATCAGCTTAAAAAAGTCATTCAAAGATTCAAAGCTGTTTTTCCACCGAGTGCTGAAGAGCGTTTATTCACCTCCAGGCTTCACGGACGGCAGATGGTATGTCACACAAAGTGCTTATATCAGTATCTATATCTACATCAGCACTCAATTTAGCCTGTTTGTTATATGTTGCCTGTACTTTACACGGCTGCCAACTATTTTACCCAAAATTTAGAATTATTCCTTCCTTGCAGGTAGCAATGTTTAATCTTAGGCATTTAAAATGTTGGCGACGTATAAGTAGCAGAGGTGGTAGAAAGACGTACCGAAGGGTTAAAGTACTCATTGATGAAGTGTCTTTGATTTTTGATGCATTAACATTTACAGCATTGTGTCGTGTATTCAGGATTGTGTAATATTGTTGCTTTTGAGCGAAAACCTTGTGATTTCAAGTTAAACGCTGAAAGGCTCCTTTTAACCCGTCAAGCTTATAAAAGTATTCTCAAAAACACTTTGATCGTGTTAAAATATCAAAATAATCAGTTTGGATTAGTTGCCAGATAGCTAACATTCTGGAGATGGAAAAGGTTTTTTAATTTGTCAAAGCAGAATCTGCAAAGGCATTGAGATGGAAATGTGCGTGTAGCAATGAAAGGGTTCGTTCAGACCAAAAATAATTTTCCAATCTTTACCAATTGTACAATCCAGCCACGCAAAACAGTGGGTTTAGGGGAATTGTGTTTGGCAAAACATGAGTTAATTGTATTCATTTTTTAAATGAATGAATGAATGAATGAATATATACTTTATTAATCCCCAAGGGTAAATTTTGTGTCGAGTAGCAGCCATTTACACAGAAAATAAGATAAAATATAAAAACAACAGGGATGAGAGACATATAAGATATATACAATAATAATACTAGTAAAAATAAAGATAAAAATAACAATAAAAATAGAAATAGCTGGATGAAAGAAAGAAGAACAGAGTATTAATTTAGGAATTAAATTAAATTAACTTAAACAGTAGAAGTGCAAGAGTGCAAGTATGTATGTGCATATTAAGTGTGTGAGGGGTAAATTAAAAAAAAACCTTTTCAAGATGTCTCAGTGACAATCTGGATAAACCACAGACCTCATTATTGACGGTTGTCATGGGGACTATTTCTTTGGTCCAAAGTAGCTCCATTGAAAACAGCTCGTGTCCATAAAACAGGATGATTGACTCTTGAAGATGGGATAGTTACAACAGTCTAACGAATGGTTTAACCTGCAGCGTCTGATATCTCTGAGAACGGCTGTAAGGTAGTTTAGTTGTTTCCCAACTGATTTTCTTATTTATTTATTTTGTGATCGAGTTATTTACATCTTAATATGGTATCCATATATATACCAAGACTGCATGGCACGAAGTAAGTCGAACACAGTGCATAAGTTAAATATAATTATTATAAAGTCCAGCTCCATTTCCAGATTCATATATTTTTTAAATGCTCTAATAATCCCCATGTTACTGCAGGTATATGGCATTGTTCCTATGGACAACATGATGAGGAGAATCTGCCTACTATTCCCTCTGCTGCTGGTCTTTCCTGCTGTATGTGAGGCTGCACGAGGCCTGAGAAATATTATAACTCACCACTGGAAAGAGGCACAGACCTTCTGCAGAACGTCCCATACCGACCTGCTCACCATCACTGCTGCAGACGTGTATCCAGATTACCTTGGATGGATCGGGTTGTACCACGAGGGTTCAAGCAATGTGTGGAAATGGTCCAGAAGCGGCGAGGAAGCTGAGTTCACGAACTGGATGTTTGGTAAGTAAGGAAAGCATGTGACTGAATAAAGCATACAGAGGCCAACAGGCTTCTAGGACCTTATCTTAACAATTATTTTATAGATTACATCTCATCATTTCTATCATGCAATGTTAAAATGTGTGCTATCCACTCAGTACATTAATACGACTTTTTTATTTGTATGCATATTATTTACTAAACAGGATATCATTTTAGTACTTTATTTGCCAAAAAAAAAAGAATCAACCATGAATATAGTTGATGTTATGATAAAAGTACTACATATGACCATATTCAATTATTAATGCACTTGCAGTTATTCGTGGCTCAATGAATTGTGCAACTTAAAGATATTATTAAGGGGATGGTTTTGCAGTTGTTTTTCTTAGTTGAGTGAGAAAGTAAAAAAAAAAATCCATTTTGAATATGTTTTGCTAAAAGATTCACGAGTGAACATGAAATCCAGGAGATCACATGGTGTGAGGGCAACCTGGGGCCTGGGGATGTAAATGTTGTCACTTCTTGCAGGTAATCCAGAAAACGGCGAGGACTGTGCTTTCAGTTCTTCGAATATATGGCAGAGCGATCACTGTGACGATGGCCACGGCTTCACATGCTACGACGAGAGGCTGGTTCTGGTGAAGGAGATGAAGACTTGGGAGCAGGCATTAAGGCACTGCAGGGATCTGGAGATGGAGAACTCAGGGAAGCCGGCCACTTCTTACCAGAACCACCGCTATGACCTGGCCACCCTGCTCACTGATGATGACCACGACTATGCACGGCAGACGGCAACCTCGGCTACTACTGATGAGGTAGGGCGGTTTTCTACTCGCACATGTGTGTGTGTGTGTGTTTTCAAGCTTCTCCTCACGGCTCTCTGTGGAATGTTGGCAGGTGTGGACGGGCCTGCGCTACCTGGCTGGAGAGTGGTTCTGGCTGGGTGGAGAAGCGCTGAACTACCCCCATGTTGAACGCTGCCCGGGTCTGAGGTCCTGTGGCGTCCTGGTGAAAAATGGCACCACGTTGTTCGAGACAAGAAACTGTGACGAGAAAAGGAACTTCCTCTGTTACAAGAAATTATGAGATAGTAAGTGTCCATCCGCATTACAGCGAGGAACCACTTTCTATCTCATAGTTTTGACTTTCTATCTCATAATTATGACTTTTTATCTCATCATTTGTTTATTTTACTGATGGAAATGGGCTTCCATAATTACACTTGTTGTCTTTTTGATTCTTCATAGTTTTTATTATTCACAGTTCCTCTGGCGTTTCAGAGAATAATGCAATGCACAGCGTATTTATTTAGCATTTAGCCGCTTTGTGCATGCTTCGAGCTTGCGGAGGCTCTCGTGTATTCAGCACCTTGTGCGAGTATAAACAAAGCTTTATCCCCAGCATGTATACGCTCACGCTGGAGCCTCTTGGAGATCTGTCAACCTCCTTTTGCAGCAGGCAGCTGTTAGCAGCTAAAGAGCTAGATCATTCTCTTAGGAGTTGTTTGGGACCAAAAACAGAGCTTAAAGGAGAGTGAATACTGGACAGAAACCATTATGAATGATTGCTTATGTTGCTTGTGTGTGCTTGGTGTGTTAATAGACAATGATTTTCTAACATAATCGCCATAACAGCGCGAAAGGATGATGAGTATTTTCAACTTATAAAAAAATGTTTTTAAAATAATCTGATGATGCAGCTTGAATTTTACCTTGTAACACGACCTGTGGTATCAGAGTCGTTGAATCTGTGTGTGTGTGTGTGTGTGTGTGTGTGTGTGTGTGTGTGTGTGTGTGTGTGAACAATAAAAACAACAACAACTCTCTCTTGGGTGTGTAAGCCGTTCAATCGTTTGAAACCAATGATGATGTACAGAAGTGTGCGCACGCAGTTTGGCAACAGAAGCACGGTGACTGTAATGGCTTCTTGAGCCGTGGCAGGGCATTAACCACCAAAGATCGCAAATGCAATCTAAACAAATTGACAAATAGTGACCGACTTCCAGTTCCAGGTGCTACTAGCGAGTGGGTCGTCTACATTAGCATGTGGCCCAATATTTAGAACCCAGATATATATACATTTTCATTAGCATCGATTATTTGAATTGTTTTGTTTTAAGTGTCAATCTAGACGTTTTTTGTTTAAATAACTGTCTGTTAAGTGACTCTCTCACTGAAGACCTTTACACACTGACGAACGTATTGCAATATTCATAAATGTGCAGTTACAAACTGGGTGGCTGTGGTGATATTCCTGGAAAAGAAAATTATGTATAAGAGTTTTTCAACATTGTATACAAACAAAATGTTTTACTTCTCTTGAAAAAAATTTGAACAAAATTGTTAGTATGGAAAGAAAGTGGGAGCTGAGACTCCAGACTGCTAAGCTCACAGCACAATTACATTGTTGTCACTCAAATAGAAACCATAAATCAGCCAGGAATGAAATCTAAAGGAGTTTTACTTTAAGGTGACAATAAAATACTGAATATGTATCATGGAGGGGCATAAATGAGTCCTGAAATGAGTTGGAATCAAGAAGGTCCCCTCGTTTCAGAGTCAAAAACTTAACTTGGTGGACTGTAACTTTCTGTCCACCAACTTATCTCTAAAAGAAACCCCTGGAAATTAAGACGTTGTACAATATCTTAGGTCACATATAATTAGAATGGGAAAGACTATATATTGTTTCTCCGCTTCAGGATCTGATACTGAACTGCAACATGAAGAGATTACAGCTGGAGAGAGCGAGAGGAAGGGAGAGAGAGTGAAACAATTAGTGTGACATCAAATGATGTCATCGCATTCATTTTGTATGTTCTACAAGATAGAATTGGTAAAATGTTAAACACAAGCTGTGATATTATATTCCACTTTATATTTTCATGATCAGTAAATTTCATAAATATGCCATGGCACACTTAATTGTTTTGTGAACATTTTTTAATTGGTCACACGCAACAGTGCTGGTTTTAACATGGTATTTTCCCCCAAATGGCCACCAGGGGGCGATAGAACGCTTCAACAGATCCTGCATCAGTGGGATGAGAAACTCTTTTCCTGGTTACAGACTGCTGTGCGCCATGGAGACGTCATCACCTGGAGCTGCAGGACACTGCTTATCTGTCTGCAGGCAGGGATCAATGAAATGCACTCACATCACTGCGGAAAACCCAGGAATGAACTATGAACCACTTATTTACTGTGAGGAGAGGGAATATGTGTATGTTTTGTGATGTGTGCCTGCATACAATGCTGGAGCGGGTTGAGAAGATTGCAATGGGGCCAGACTGTGTTTTAAAGGGGCCACATTTAGTAAATGTGACAAAAATGTATGAAGACTCACATTTGAGGCCGTGGTCCGTGGCAAATAATAAAATGCATATGATAAAAACTTACATCTCATTCAGAGTAATAAATGAATGTCGTTTCTATGTATACTGTCTCTATGTAGTTGTGTACTGTCTCTATGTATACTGTCTCTATGTAGTTGTGTACTGTCTCTATGTATACTGTCTCTATGTAGTTGTGTACTATGTCTATGTAGTTGTGTACTGTCTCTATGTAGTTGTGTACTGTCTCTATGTGTACTGTCTCTATGTATACTGTCTCTATGTAGTTGTGTACTGTCTCTATGTAGCTGTGTACTGTCTCTATGTAGCTGTGTACTGTCTCTATGTAGTTGTGTACTGTCTCTATGTATACTGTCTCTATGTAGTTGTGTACTGTCTCTATGTAGTTGTGTACTGTCTCTATGTAGTTGTGTACTGTCTCTATGTATACTGTCTCTATGTAGTTGTGTACTGTCTCTATGTAGCTGTGTACTGTCTCTATGTAGTTGTGTACTGTCTCTATGTATATTGTCTCTATGTAGTTGTGTACTGTCTCTATGTAGTTGTGTACTGTCTCTATGTAGCTGTGTACTGTCTCTATGTAGCTGTGTACTGTCTCTATGTAGTTGTGTACTGTCTCTATGTAGTTGTGTACTGTCTCTATGTATATTGTCTCTATGTAGTTGTGTACTGTCTCTATGTAGTTGTGTACTGTCTCTATGTATATTGTCTCTATGTAGTTGTGTACTGTCTCTATGTAGTTGTGTACTGTCTCTATGTAGTTGTGTACTGTCTCTATGTATACTGTCTCTATGTAGTTGTGTACTGTCTCTATGTAGTTGTGTACTGTCTCTATGTATACTGTCTCTATGTAGTTGTGTACTGTCTCTATGTAGCTGTGTACTGTCTCTATGTAGTTGTGTACTGTCTCTATGTATACTGTCTCTATGTAGTTGTGTACTGTCTCTATGTAGTTGTGTACTGTCTCTATGTATACTGTCTCTATGTAGTTGTGTACTGTCTCTATGTATACTGTCTCTATGTAGTTGTGTACTGTCTCTATGTAGTTGTGTACTGTCTCTATGTAGTTGTGTACTGTCTCTATGTATACTGTCTCTATGTAGTTGTGTACTGTCTCTATGTAGTTGTGTACTGTCTCTATGTATACTGTCTCTATGTAGTTGTGTACTGTCTCTATGTATACTGTCTCTATGTAGTTGTGTACTGTCTCTATGTAGTTGTGTACTGTCTCTATGTAGCTGTGTACTGTCTCTATGTAGTTGTGTACTGTCTCTATGTAGTTGTGTACTGTCTCTATGTATACTGTCTCTATGTAGTTGTATACTGTCTCTATGTAGTTGTGTAGTGTCTCTATGTAGTTGTGTACTGTCTCTATGTAGTTGTGTACTGTCTCTATGTAGTTGTGAAGTGTCTCTATGTAGTTGTGTACTGTCTCTATGTATACTGTCTCTATGTAGTTGTGTACTGTCTCTATGTGTACTGTCTCTATGTAGTTGTGTACTGTCTCTATGTATACTGTCTCTATGTAGTTGTGTACTGTCTCTATGTATACTGTCTCTATGTAGTTGTGTACTGTCTCTATGTAGTTGTGTACTGTCTCTATGTAGTTGTGTACTGTCTCTATGTAGTTGTGTACTGTCTCTATGTATACTGTCTCTATGTAGTTGTGTACTGTCTCTATGTAGTTGTGTACTGTCTCTATGTATACTGTCTCTATGTAGTTGTGTACTGTCTCTATGTATACTGTCTCTATGTAGTTGTGTACTGTCTCTATGTATACTGTCTCTATGTAGTTGTGTACTGTCTCTATGTATACTGTCTCTATGTAGTTGTGTACTATGTCTATGTAGTTGTGTACTGTCTCTATGTAGTTGTGTACTGTCTCTATGTGTACTGTCTCTATGTAGTTTTGTACTGTCTCTATGTAGTTGTGTACTGTCTCTATGTAGTTGTGAAGTGTCTCTATGTAGTTGTGTACTGTCTCTATGTATACTGTCTCTATGTAGTTGTGTACTGTCTCTATGTAGTTGTGTACTGTCTCTATGTATACTGTCTCTATGTAGTTGTATACTGTCTCTATGTAGTTGTGTAGTGTCTCTATGTAGTTGTGTACTGTATCTATGTAGTTGTGTACTGTCTCTATGTAGTTGTAAAGTGTCTCTATGTAGTTGTGTACTGTCTCTATGTAGTTGTATACTGTCTCTATGTAGTTGTGTAGTGTCTCTATGTAGTTGTGTACTGTCTCTATGTAGTTGTGTACTGTCTCTATGTAGTTGTGAAGTGTCTCTATGTAGTTGTGTACTGTCTCTATGTATACTGTCTCTATGTAGTTGTGTACTGTCTCTATGTAGTTGTGTACTGTCTCTATGTATACTGTCTCTATGTAGTTGTGTACTGTCTCTATGTAGTTGTATACTGTCTCTATGTAGTTGTGTACTGTCTCTATGTATACTGTCTCTATGTAGTTGTGTACTGTCTCTATGTAGTTGTGTACTGTCTCTATGTAGTTGTGTACTGTCTCTATGTGTACTGTCTCTATGTAGTTGTGTACTGTCTCTATGTAGTTGTATACTGTCTCTATGTAGTTGTGTACTGTCTCTATGTATACTGTCTCTATGTAGTTGTGTACTGTCTCTATGTAGTTGTGTACTGTCTCTATGTAGTTGTGTACTGTCTCTATGTGTACTGTCTCTATGTAGTTGTGTACTGTCTCTATGTAGTTGTGTACTGTCTCTATGTAGTTGTGTAGTGTCTCTATGTAGTTGTGTACTGTCTCTATGTATACTGTCTCTATGTAGTTGTGTACTGTCTCTATGTAGTTGTGTACTGTCTCTATGTATACTGTCTCTATGTAGTTGTGTACTGTCTCTATGTAGTTGTGTACTGTCTCTATGTATACTGTCTCTATGTAGTTGTGTACTGTCTCTATGTAGTTGTGTACTGTCTCTATGTATACTGTCTCTATGTAGTTGTGTACTGTCTCTATGTAGTTGTGTACTGTCTCTATGTATACTGTCTCTATGTAGTTGTGTACTGTCTCTATGTAGTTGTGTACTGTCTCTATGTAGTTGTGTAGTGTCTCTATGTAGTTTTGTACTGTCTCTATGTAGTTGTGTACTGTCTCTATGTATACTGTCTCTATGTAGTTGTGTACTGTCTCTATGTAGTTGTGAAGTGTCTCTATGTAGTTGTGTACTGTCTCTATGTATACTGTCTCTATGTAGTTTTGTACTGTCTCTATGTAGTTGTGTACTGTCTCTATGTATACTGTCTCTATGTAGTTTTGTACTGTCTCTATGTAGTTTTGTACTGTCTCTATGTATACTGTCTCTATGTAGTTGTGTACTGTCTCTATGTATACTGTCTCTATGTAGTTGTGTACTGTCTCTATGTAGTTGTGTACTGTCTCTATGTAGTTTTGTACTGTCTCTATGTATACTGTCTCTATGTAGTTGTGTACTGTCTCTATGTATACTGTCTCTATGTAGTTGTGTACTGTCTCTATGTAGTTGTGTACTGTCTCTATGTAGTTGTGAAGTGTCTCTATGTAGTTGTGTACTGTCTCTATGTATACTGTCTCTATGTAGTTGTGTACTGTCTCTATGTAGTTGTGTACTGTCTCTATGTATACTGTCTCTATGTAGTTGTGTACTGTCTCTATGTAGTTGTGAAGTGTCTCTATGTAGTTGTGTACTGTCTCT
Organism: Taurulus bubalis; assembly: GCF_910589615.1. Taxonomy (NCBI): domain Eukaryota; kingdom Metazoa; phylum Chordata; class Actinopteri; order Perciformes; family Cottidae; genus Taurulus; species Taurulus bubalis. Next base: position 3,777,790 of record NC_136605.1, read on the forward strand.
ATGTGTACTGTCTCTATGTAGTTGTGTACTGTCTCTATGTAGTTGTGAAGTGTCTCTATGTAGTTGTGTACTGTCTCTATGTAGTTGTGAAGTGTCTCTATGTAGTTGTGTACTGTCTCTATGTAGTTGTGTACTGTCTCTATGTAGTTGTGTACTGTCTCTATGTAGTTGTGAAGTGTCTCTATGCAGTTGTGTACTGTCTCTATGTAGTTGTGTACTGTCTCTATGTAGTTGTGTACTGTCTCTATGTAGTTGTGTAGTGTCTCTATGTAGTTGTGAAGTGTCTCTATGTAGTTGTGTACTGTCTCTATGTAGTTGTGTACTGTCTCTATGTAGTTGTGTACTGTCTCTATGTAGTTGTGTAGTGTCTCTATGTAGTTGTGTTGTGTCTCTTTATAGTCGTTTCAGATTTAGTTGTAGTTGTTTTAAGTGCAATTTAGGTCATTGCGTTTCTCTTTGTGTTATTATATTTGCCTCTTTGATTATTTCTTGCCTCTTTGTAGTTGTATTGACTTATTTCTGTATATTTTGTTTCTCCACATAGTTCTTTTGCTTCTCTTTGTAGTTGTTTGAGTATCTTTGATGTTGTTTTGTCTCTGAGGATTTTTTTTTTCACAATTCTTTTGAGATCAGCGTACATTTCAACCACATTTGACAATTGGACAATTAAATGACATATACATGAGATCACAAAAAGAACACGAGTTCCCTCAAAACAACGATTGCCCACCTGGCCGTAACACGGTTTAAAACAATCACTAATATATACAAAATGTCATCAGAAATAAAAGCTGGTCATGCTTTAGAGTCCTTCAGTGAAATGGGTGTCTCTCCTGTCTTCTCCAGTTCACAGTTGTTAGCTTTGAACTCAACTAAAAATCTTTAATATCTCAGCATCTTAGATAGCAAGTCCTTATAAATAAAGATGCAGATATGATGGTGCGTATTCTAGCTAGCAGCATGAGCATAATCCATAATCTAATGAAGGCGGTAAAGTGGATTGTTTGATGTTTTTTTCGGTACAAGAATCCATTTGACATTTTTTGAGCAAGACGTTGATCATGAGCTTCTGATGTCCGACCAAACTAATTATTCATGATTCTGTACAGTATAAGTGCAGTCAGAACTGTATCTATGAGATCTCCATTTAGAACTATTGGAGCAGGTTCAGGACTCTTGTATAGAAACCACCCAGCCTTTGTGAATTCATCATGACATGCTTCAAGCAACAAAGCGTTATCAGTCAGGATCCAGGGGCCATATGAATGTTTATCCAGGGCATATAAATAATAAACACGACTGATGCATTACAACGTGTCCGTGGATTACTGAATTAAGACAAAGGAACACAAACTGATCGAGGCACAGCATGGAGCGCGTCAGCCAGGTGTATCCAGAGGGGAAAGCACCTCAGTACCCCAGGTGCGGGACCGGGCTCCTTTAGCTCTCTTTGACCTCACTAGCGGCACACCGCTTGTCAAAGAGCCTTTTTCCTCGAGCAAACTCCACAAAGGTTTGCTCACCAGTATTTTCATCGTTCCTGAACTTTTTTCTGTCGGCCTCTGGCACAAGCTCATAGGCACATCGTAAGCTTTCTTCTAAGGAAAGAGATGACAGCTCCTGTGCTTTACCTACTAGCTTGCATTGAAGTAGGATTGGCCACATGTCCTTAGGCCAAACTAGAGCAGTAGCAATCCTTTCAAGCGCATTGAAGTAGGAGTCAACTTCGGCCTCACGAAATGTTGGCACTTTTTGCTGTTTTTTGTTGGTTATGGATCGTACGGGAAGGTGTTGAGACGTCTGTCGGCCGATTCTCATGGCCTCTTTGTCAAGCTGTTGTAACTTGACTTCTTTTTCAGCCTCTATCTCCAGCTTGCGTACCTGTAATTGAAGATTATATTCTGCTTTACGCACCATTTCCTTTTCCTGGGCCTCTAGCTCAGACCTGGGCATCTTACGGCCCGCGGTCCACACCCGCGGGCCGGGTGTGGACCGCGGGCTCTCCCAGTCTGGCCCGCGTTAGGTCAATCAAAAATGAAAAATAAATAAATAAGGTGCACGCCATGAATGCAATACAAACGGCACTGCTTTTACTTTGAAGGCAATTTATTTATGTGTGCGCGCGCGCTTACGCAGCCTCACCGACGGGCAGTGTTGCCAACTAGACGACTGAAGTGAAAGCGTATTATTATGCAGTTTCTGTTCTCAGCGAGCCGCGGGTGCTGCCGCGAGCCGCTACGCCGGGCCAGAGCTCTCACAGGCAGTCAGCCTCTGCCTCCAGATTGAACATTAGTCGCTCATGCGCAAAGCCGCCGTGGATCTGACCTGCGGTCTGATACACTACTTAATTTAGCCCGGGCCTACGTAACACAGTACTTGTACTATACCAGTGGTTCTCAAATTTTTTTTAGTCATGCCCCACTTTGGAAGAAGAAACATGTTCACGCCCCACCGCCCCAACAAAAAGCCGATCTCCGTGAGATAGGCTTTTCTGCTGTTTTTGTTTCGGCAAAATGCAAAGAATCGCCAAGAATGGCCGCATGCGCAAGCGTAACCTTTTAACGGTGTAACGTAAACATTTCCATGAAAGTACAGGCATTTTGCCATGTATTTATTAATGACGTTTTATGTCCGTGTACTTTGTACTATGTGAAGTTCTCATGTAGCTCATGGGGAGTGTTCTGAAACCACAAGGTAGCCGGTTCGATCCCTGTTCTCCCCATAGTTTGCATGTCTCCGAACAGCATCCCGTCATGCGCGTATTTATGTATGCGATATCAGACAGCAGGCCTAGGTATAAAATGCACGGCCCGCCACTGAGTGCTTCATAGCAGCACACTGCTCCTTAATACTAAGGATGGGTCAAATGCAGAGAATAATTTCCCCACTGTGTGATTAATAAAGGATTATAAAAAAAGAAGAAAACATTATTATTTTTCAAAGAAGAATTAAAAATATTATAGTAATATCTATATAGTAATGCCCCACTAGAGGGTCGCGCCCCACAGTTTGAGAACCCCTGTACTAAACCAATACAAGGTGCGAGTTGTCTTCTGTCCACCAGGTGTCCTCCTGCATCTCGTGACCGCCTCATCATGACAGCTGCTGTGTAGCCGGGGCAGTTCTGTTGTTGTCTGTAGCGCGCACACACACACACGCGCACGCACGCACGCACACGCGCGCATAAGCACATTGAGCGTATTGGCCACGCCCCTTCGTGAATAATGCATCACCTCTCGTCGACCGGAGGAGACTCGTGCCCACCGGAGCTGCTCGGACGTCAGCGCGTGCTCACCGGCGGTAGGAGAAGAATGGTCGCGCTGTCGCCGCCCGTCTGTTGACCGAGGAGCTCCTGGGACCCGGTAATGAATGGGGGATTATTGGGGAGACTGGGAATCCGCCTCGCGCACGACGACTGCGTTGGTTTCTACCGGGGATTTTATGGAGGAGGACACACCGACGGCTCGCTGTTAACCCGGCCGTGACCGACCCACTATCTGCCGGTCTGACGTTGTTCTCATCGCCGGTGGTATTTGACGGTAGGTGTGTTATGTTTCCCGTGTGTGTATTTGTCAGTCTCTGTGTTCGCGCGCGCGCGCGCACACATGTGTTTGTGTGTGTGAGCGAGGGAAGAAGAGATAGATGGCGTAGTAGGGGTGTGTGTGTGTGTGTGTGTGTGTGTGTGTGTGTGTGTGTGTGTGTGTGTGTGTGTGTGTGTGTGTGTGTGTGTGTGTGCGCGCGTGCAGGATCACACATTGATCTCCTACCATCACAGAAATCAATACTATATATATATATATATATATATATATATATATATATATATATATATATATATATATATATATGTAAATATATATACACATTAACATACATATCTAATATAAGTATCTCCTACCAGCAAAGCCATATCAAACATATATTTACAGTATACATATGTATATTTGTGTGTGTCACATACACATATATATATATATATATATATATATATATATATATATATATATATATATATATATATATATATATATATATCTATATATATATATATATATATATATATATATATATATATATATTGTGTGATGTATGTGACATACAATTGTATATAAAAATCAATCAATATATATATATGTATATACACATTTATATATACATACATACATATATATATGAGTTTTGATTTATTTTTATATCATTTTACTTTTGTTGTTGTATCATTATAATGACCCAGGTAGTGGATGTCATCTAATAATGACTTTACTGCAGAAATATTGTGGCGACACCATAAACCATCACTCTAAAATCCTCCTTGACTACCGAGGAGACGCGTTCCCATCTTGTCTTGGTGATGTCACAGGTGATGTCACAGGCGCCGCTGTGCATCACGACCAGCGGCTGACATGTTCATGTTCATTTCACCGGTGAGTAAGCAGACACCTGCACGACAGCTGGTCGTATGAGGAAAAAGCGAGGTAGAACATGACAACAAAGTAAAAGGGAGCGTGGTTGTAGGCGTGGAACAGAGTATGTGTGTGTGTGTGTGTGTGTGTGTGTGTGTGTGTGTGTGTGTGTGTGTGTGTGTGTGTGTGTGTGTGTGTGTGTGTGTGTGTGTGTGTGTATATAAATATATGTGTGTGTAAAGATTTGATTCTTCCCGCCCTCCCCAGGCTGTCTTCCCCCTTCTCGTTTCTGCCCCGTTTTCTCCCACATTTTGGTCCCATTTTAAATTCCCAGCGTCTGTTGGAGCCGGCTGGTGGTTAACAGTTGTTTTGGCAAGAAGAAAAAATGAAATCCTTTGTGTGGGAATGACGGGATTATCTCTCACAATGCTGCGTCCATTATTAATCTGTCGTTGTGCCAGCTTTGAGTGTGTTTGTGGAGGCTGTAGTAAAATCTGTTTTTCTGTCCGTCTATTTTAACGAGCTACAGTTCAGACTTCCAGGGGCCTGAAGTACAGATCTTACGTCTGAAAACTTTGAACGTGTTTGTTCAGTTTGTTCAAGTCGTTTCTTTGTCATATTTGGTTCCCAGCCCCCCCGGGGCTTCTTTTCCTAGACGGTGGCGGTGCAGATGGTGTAATCCCATGCTTAATCTGCCTAACCCTGTAGTCATAGTCTGGGTTTAACACCGCTCTGATTAAAAGCCCCTCTCCCCCTGTCCGTCATCAGGTTAATGAGATCACTCACACGGCACCGCTCGTGCTAATTAAAGGAATACAACACACAACTGTCATCTTTTTGCTTCACGAATGTTGTATTCATTCTGCCGAAACAAATACATATGTTTTTCATCCCCCGTCTCGACCCTATGCCGCGTTAAAGAAGTGATTCAGGGTGTTCATCACCAAAATGCTGTGGTACAGTCCATCATTCAGACTTCCTGTGGGAAGGAAGTGTCCCGGAAACGGGCAGTGCGTGATTTTTAATGCGGCCGTATCATTTTACATATATCCAGAGTGAGAACAGGGATTGTGGAGCGCCTGATGATCTTTCTTTTGTGCTCTCCATTTTGCAGAGGGGTAGTGCACCTATCCTGCAGGCAGTCCAGTTGCATTGCATTGTAATGGGTGTGTGGGAATGCTCCCGGTGTGGCAGTAATAAAGACATACCTTCTGGTGACAATTAACCGTTTTAGTGTCACCTGGCTCATTCACATTCATTATAAAGTCTACAAACATTGACCTGCATTGTTACTCTCCATTGTGTCGTTTGGACCTGTCATGCTTGGCGGCACTCTGCTCAGTGCGGCGCTGTATTTGCTCAGGATAACGTGAAGCTGTCCTTGGCGTGTGAGATTTTGCCGCGAGTAATGTTTGATCACTTGGACCCTGAGCAAATAAAGTGTGGAACAACGCAACGTTAATACCTTCTTAAAGCCTCTTTCCTGATCTGTAACATTAACTAGACTAGCTAGCGTTAGCTAAACTTGCTGGTGTTAGCTAACGTAATTTCAAATTTTTGCTACTTTTATACAAGTTTCTACTCCCCACATCATAGAGGCAAATATTGTACTTTTGTTTTATCAGACAGCATTAGTTAGTTGTTTCTTTGCATATTCAGATTAACAAAAAATATATAATCAATTAATATATTATGGTATTTGTCCCCAGAGAGAACGTTCACAAGCAGCCTGTAAAGTATTATTTTTAAGATAAATATGAATAAATTAGAAGTGTGTGCAGTACATTTAGGAGTCCCGGTTTGGGGGTTTTGAAAATATGGTCACTCGACATAATATAGCCCAGCATGCTAAAGCTAGCAGTCGAGTCCAGTTGAGTATCGACAAAGGGCTAACGCTAGTAGTACAACACCTTTTCACGGCAGTTGGTTAAATAGTTAAGGCAACAAAACTGTCACAAACGTCAGATGTAGGCAACAAAACCATAATCGTAGAACCACAACGTTTGTAGGACCCATCTTCCCTTCCGCCCACCATCAGAGTAGTTACAATAGCTGGTAAAGAAGGCCAGCAGCGAGCTGCAGTGTCCACTGGATGCGGTGGAGGTGGTGGGAGACGGATGGAAAAGCTCTCATCCCTGATGAACAACACCTCCCACCCCATGCAGGACACCCTGGCAGCTCTGCACAGCTCCCTCAGCCACCGGCTGATTCATCCCCGGTGTGTGAAGGAAAGGAACCGCAAGTCCTTCCTTCCTTCCTGCTGTCAGGCTGCACAACCAGCTGAGACCACAAATATTGCACTTCAACCTGTGCAATATTAAAATGAATAGTGTGTGTGTGTGTGTGTGTGTGTGTGTGTGTGTGTGTGTGTGTGTGTGTGTGTGTGTGTGTGTGTGTGTGTGTGTGTGTGTGTGTGTGTGTGTGTCGCATCCGAAAGAACAAGATGACATGGGATTGCTGCCACTGGGAGCTTTGTCAGACGGAAATTCTACTTATTCCTTTGCTGACCAGGCGGGTTTGTGCCCGGCGAGGCGATATGTTTCTTCAAGGATTAATGTAAAGATATGAAGGGTTGTTTACCAACAACTGTTGACTGACAGTGGAGTCTTGTATAGTCGATCAGCTGGCGACACACTGTGTGGTTCATTTGATCTGTTCCCCTCTCTCTCTCTCACACACACACACACACACACACACACACACACACACACACACACACACACACACACACACACACACACACACTTTCAAGATTGTTTGTCCCAGGGGAAAATGTTGGTGTTGAAAGAGAGAGAGGAACGAGGAAGAGAGTCGGAGAACACGCATGATCTCTCTCATCTACTGTGTGTGTGTGTGTGTGTGTGTGTGTCCACAATTTGTTTTCCCTGTGAGATCTATGCTATGCAATTGCAATGATGAAAGAAAAAGTATATGAAAAAAATGTGTGTATAATTAATTAATTCAGTATTGTAGATTTTACTGTTTTCTACCGTTTATTATTTATATTACAATATCAATATCTTCATCACTTAAATGACAATCTTTGGACAATCAGTGCTTAGCAGCAGATTGTCTTGTCCAACTGTGTATTGTACCGTTAGCTTACATTAAATTAGCATTAGCTCAGCAGCTATCAACAGGATCAAATAAGATCTTTCATTTTGATTGTCAGGCGTGACTAACCAGATTCCCGTCGTCATGACCACATGTACACAACTATGTACCATTTGCCACTAAGTATAAAGTTATGAAAATGTAATTCTAAGTACAGTATCAGAGTAAAGTAGCTATTAGCACACACAGATGAATGTATCCATGTGCTTTAGTGACCCTTTTGTTTACTGAAGAGGAACTAAAATGTCCAGAACAATATGTCTAAAAATGTATTCTCACGTCATTCTGATGTTATTACCTTGCAGTCAGTAGTGACCCCACTAGAAAAGAACCACTGGGCCCATTTGGCCCGGCCATGCTGGCTCAAACACTGAGCTTTGTTCTGAGGCAGCAGTTTCCACTCGCAGCCTGTTGGGGCCGCAGTGAGTCGGCCTCACGAAAGCTTCACACGACTACAAAGAGTGTACAAGTGCAACAAGTTTACAGCATGAAGAAAGGGGTAAAGGTTGATCACATCAGCTGGTCCTTTTGTTTTTCAAGTTTTTTTGTTTGTTTTTTCCACGCGTGCACACACTCTTCCTTCCTGTATGTGGGCAAGCTGAGGGAGTCCTGAGCGATTACAGGAAGCCAGCGTTGGCTTCTCTGGGGAAGAGAGATAAGAGTCTGGCAAAGTGTGTGTTTGTGTGTGTGTGTCTGTGTGGATTCAGCTGAAAGCAAGGCCATGTGCACTCAGCTATTGCTAATAACAAACACACGTACAGTCACACAACCAAGCCTATAGTCAAACAAAGTGTGTGTGTGTGTGTGTGTGTGTGTGTGTGTGTGTGTGTGTGTGTGTGTGTGTGTGTGTGTGTGATTGCGGCATTCCTCTGCTCATGATGGCAAGCGACAAACTATTTGTGTGTGACGGGGAGGCAATCAGTGTGTGGGGTTGGACAGCGTCTCCCAGCATGCCGTCACTAGTGTGTCAACTAGTGAAAGTTGAAACACACACACGCACACACCTGGATTCTAGATATTTACCTGGGGAGCAGGTGGAACGGGTAGTATCATTTGCATTTAATTTGCATGTTGTTCATGACTAGAAGTAGCCAGTTAGTACTGTAGTCCTAGTCATCCCAGCTACACAGCAGCTTCAGCACGACTACGGTGCTGATCCCACCGAGACGCGTTGCCACAGGTGCGACCGCTTAAACAAAAGAAAACACCGTGGCGAACCAGGTGAAGGCACAACGGCTCTCTCACAACCACGACAGCCGACCAGCTGGCCGGAGCGACCACATCTCTTTGGCATCAAAACAGGAAGTAAGGTAAGTGGTGAAGTAGCAAAGCCCGCCCCTCACTTGATGTGATTGGCTGCCTGGGCCAAGCAACTTTGCGACTGGCGCTAAAAGAGTGGAGGATGATTAGCCGCAAGAAGATCTAGGTGCCTAAAGGTGGAGATGCACCAAATCCGCTGACGTATGTAAAGTGGACGGATCACATTCATTTTCTATGTAGAGCGAGAGAGCCGGCTGCGAGTTGCACGATGGATACGACGCGGCGAGTTGACTGACCATTCGCTGTATGTAATTTTGCATAATCAAAGGTCAGGTCAAATAAATCAATAGTCTGTCATTGCTTATTCCTCACCTCAAATATATTATGAAATGTGTTTTAATGTACTGTTCGGCTATAAAATACAAACGTTCACTTGCTGGAGCAAACCGGACCGTTTGGGGTTCTGTCGTGTATTTCGTGTTTGTGGATTTCCACCATAAGAGTCTATGGCCATTAGCGGTTTTGTGAGGCTGTACTCTCTGCGCTATTTGACTTTTACATCAAATTCTTCAACAATTCTTCAACAAACTTGTTTTGAATTATAGAATTACTGTTTTTTGTTTTTTAATGAATGAAAATAAGTACATTTTATGACAGTAGTAGCCTAATGATATGCGATGTTAATATTAAAAACAGTCTCTGAGAGTATTTGGGTCATCCATCTGTGCTGCTTTATGCGTGTGCGCTTGCGGAAATAAAATGGAGCCCAGGTGGCAACCTCCAGTTCTGATGAGTGAAGCCGATGCGCTAATGTCTTCACACTTGCATTCTCTCTAATGTCCAGCAGGGGGCGACTCCTCTGGTTGTATAGAAGTCTATGAGAAAATGACTCTACTTCTCTCTTGATTTATTCCCTCAGTAAACATTGAACATGAGGTTATGTTTCAATCTGTAGTTTCAAGTCTTCTTCAATACAGCATGATGTTCATTTAGTAAATGATGGTCATTTAGAGTCAAACAGACCATAAAGCAGGGGACGCTTTTGGGCGGGGCTTTCTGTGATTGACAGGTCGCTACCAGTCGTATAAGGCGTCTCCACGTCGCTCCTCCGCATTCAAAATATGGTAACTTCTGTTCATTGGTTGCAAAAAAACATGACGACGGCCATAATCCAAGATGGCGACGACTTCTATATACAGTCTATGATGGAGCCACCATGTCCGTGAATGTGCAAGCATGACAGCACTTTTGTCTCGAGCACACGTCTCGCTCACTTCTAAGAAACTCTTATTGAAAAATAAGAGTTTTAAGGCACAGCCGTAAAAAAAGAGTATGTCAAATGAATACTGTGTAGTTTGAAGATACAAAGGTTTAGTTTTCTGTTTGTTTTGCATCATCAGGTAGTTAAGTAAACACAGGATGTGGGATTCAGCCAAACTTCCTATCCTGTATCCTTCATGCTGTTTGAGTGTGTTAACGACATAAAAAGTTAGAGGAGGTCAGATGGAGCAGTAACTGATGACAGATGGTGTGTGTGTGTGGGGGCGGGGGGGGGGGGGTCATGCAAACACCACACTGGCTGTATCTCCCATGAAGGAGCTTCTCACCATGTCGGCGCTGAGTCACGGTAACCGGCTGCAGGCCGCTGTGACTCAGTGTCTTCATCATTTCCCACATCCCTTTTCAATTCTGGGTTTTTGAGGATTTGTTGTTTCCTGTGTTTGGGGTCATGTTTTCAAATGCGTTTATTTATTTCCCCCCGTTTTTGCTCGGCAGATGTTTTTTATATAGAATGTAAAACTTGAGGGATTAAAAGAAAGAGAGACATGGACGTCATGAAACAAATATACAGAGCATCTTTCAGCTCCATGGGCCTCATTCACAAATGCATGTATGTTATTCATTTATTTTGCACAATTCAAACAATACAATTTAAAAAAATGAACAAACATAAATGAATATCAATGCAGGAAGATGAAAGAAAGAGTGTGTGTGTGTGTGCGTGAGAAAGTAAGCATGAGTCCCCATGAGGGAAACAACTCTAGATGTAGATATAACAGC